>NC_064921.1:545492209-545824739 GCF_023897955.1 Schistocerca gregaria
TTACTGTCATTAGAGAGACAAATATCATTAATCTTACTCAATTAATTCATTCCATTCCAAATTATGCTTAAAATTTCATTTTATTTTTTTCATGAATTTTGTGTTATGCATAATGCACGGGAAAAGACTGTATCAGGACACTTCTGTGCTTCTTTAAGTCTCATCAGAGCTAATCCACTATATTAAGAATAGCTTTCTCTTCTTAGCCCAAGATATTTTGATCTGAGATATTAGCTACTCTTTGTGCCAACTTCCACTGTGCTCGTCACTGTCCCATTGTTGCAGAAAACTGGGTTCACAGTCTTTAATGAGTATTTTTAAGAATTCTCATATACTTTATGCTGTAGGTGAACTTCTACACATTGTTTATTCAATAAATTCTCTCTGAATAATGTCACTGAGTCAGCATTTATGATTCTGTGAACTGTATTTTTCCTTTATTAGCTAGACCTGATTGCTGGATGTAGTTTATTACTGTCATTTGACAATCAGGTGCAGATAAGTCATTTATTGTTGAGCTACACCTATTTCATGAAATATAGTTGCATTTAGAAATAAAATACTAATTACCAATCTGTTGCGTCCTATTGTTCTTGTTGGGAATGAAAGCAATATTGAAATCTTTACATATGAGGAATTTCCACTTGCAGTGTTCTTCACTGTTTTTTCTCTAACTGCTTTATGAAATTTAAAAGTTTTCTTATTGAGGGACTGTACACCATCAGCACCATTGTCTTGTATCTTTTCATATCAATTAATGAGCCACAGAATTCAAAGAGCTGTTCAGCATAGTACTAATTTAGGCCTATGGACTAGAACTTTATTCCACATTTTATAGATGTAGCCACTTCTCTTTTCCTTATATTATGCTTACCGTAAAGTGGTATTGCAATAAGAACTAAGTAAATGAAGTTAAAGGATGCAGCTACCTAGGTAGCAAAATAACTCATGATGGACGAAGTGCTCAGATTAAAAAGGGTGTAAGACAGGGACATAATCTTTTGCCCCTACTGTTCAATCTGTAGATTGAAGAAGCAGCAATGGAAATAAAAGAAAGGTTCAGGACTGGACTTAAAATTCAAGTTGAAAGGATATCAATGATATGATATACTGATGACATTGCTTTCCTGAGTGAAAGTGAAGAAGATTTCAGGATATGCTGAATGGAATGAACAGTCTAAAGAGTACAGAATATGGAGTGAAAGTAAATTGAAGAAAGACAAAAGTAATGGGAAGTAGCAGAAATGAGAGCAGTGAGAAACTTAACATCAGGATTGATGGTCTCAAAGTAGATGAAGTTAAGGAATTCAGTTACCCAGGCAACAAAATAACCAACGACAGACAAAGCATGGAGGATATAAAAAGCAGACACAGGCAAAAATTGTATCCCAACCAAGAGAAGCCTATTAGTATTAAACATGTACCTTAATCTGAGGAAGAATTTTCTGAGAATTTTGGAGCACAGCATTGTATGGTAGTGAAACATGGACTGTGGAAAAAATGGAATGGAAGAGAATTGAAGTATTTGAGATGTGGTGCTACAGAAGAATGTTGAAAATTGGGAGTAGTGGCATACTCCTGTAATCCAAGCTTCCGGGAGGCTGTTGTGTGGGAGCGATCTGGAAACAACTACAGATTCGGCCATTTCACGAGCTCAGGAACAGCTGCGATACCTTCATCGAGCTCTATAGATTAACAGTGTGGAAATTTTGGCAAGTGGTGGCTAAGGGTTAAGAGAAGCTGAACGCACTAAACACAAGAATGTCGGGAAACCGAAGCACACGACTCATAACAAAATGGTGGACTGATAAGGTAGGGAATGAAGGTGTCCTCTGGAGAATTGGTAAAGAAAGAAATATAGGGAAAACACTGACAAGAAGAAGGGGCAGGATGACAGGACATCTGTCATGACACAAAGTCATATCCTCAATGATACTAAAGGTAGCTATAGAGGGTAAAAACTCTAGAGGAAGACAGATATTGGAATACATACAACAAATAATTTAGGATTTAGATTCCAGTTGAAACTCTGAAATGAAAAGTTTGGCACAGCAGAGGAATTTGTGGTGGGTCACATTAGACCAGTCAGAAGACAAAAAAATATGGTACCAACATGCATCCATGTAGCTGCATCTGTTCAGTTTCTGTATGTTCCAAATGGTACAAAGCATATGTACAAACACTTTAATTTTTCAGTCTTCGTGATATGAGAGGCTCTTGTTTCTTATTTCATGATTTATGAAGGGGGAAATGGGCTGAAGTAGTGAACTGAAGTTTGTGTTACGGAGGGCGTTTGATGAGGCTACGACCTCTTTTTTGGCGAACAAATGCACAATATATGAACACAATTTTCAAACTCCAAAAAAGAGCCACAAGAATAATAACCAAAAGTAGTAGTTGAGTTCATTGTAAAGATCTGTTCAAAACCTGGGAATTTTAACTGTTCTTTGTGATTATGTTTACCAGTCAGTTTTACACATCAAAAATAACATTGGTAATTACTGCACAAACAGCTCTGTCCATGCCCATGGAACAAGAGCTAGACTCAACTTACATTTACCAAGAAAAAATAAACATAAACAGCATTTTCTACCAAGAAATAAAACGGTACAATAAATTACCAAAAGAGATTAAAGAAATTGCAAAAATATCCTTACTTAAAAATACAGCTAAAAAGTACCTATTATGCAACACACCTTATACATTTTAGGATTACTTAGATAAAACAGATTACAAGTTTGGTAAAAAAATGTTATAGAAATAAATAATGTTGTTGTTGTTGTGGTCTTCAGTCCTGAGACTGGTTTGATGCAGCTCTCCATGATACACTATCCTGTGCAAGTTTCTTCATCTCCCAGTACCTACTGCTACCTACATCCTTCTCCTTAGTGTATGCATCTCTGGGTCTCCCTCTATGATTTTTACCCTCCACGCTGCCTTCCAATGCTAAATTAGTGATCCCTTGATGCCTCAGAACATGTCCTACCAACCGGTCCCTTTTTCTAGTCAAGTTGTGCCACAAAGTTCTCTTCTCCCCAATCCTGTTCAATACCTCCTCATTAGTTATGTGACTACCCATCTAAACTTCAGCATTCTTCTGTAGCACCACATTTTGAAAGCTTCTATTCTCTTCCTGTCCAAACTATTTATCGTCCATGTTTAACTTCCATACATGGCTACACTGCATACCAATACTTTCAGAAATGACTTCCTAACACTTAAATCTATACTCGATGTTAAGAAATTTCTCTTCTTCAAAAACGCTTTCCTTGCCATTGCCAGTCTACATTTTATATCCTCTCTACTTCGGCCATCATCAGTTATTTTGCTCCCCAAATAGCAAAACTCCTTTACTACTTTAAGTGTCTCATTTCCTAATCTAACACCCTCAGAATCACGCGACTTAATGCGACTACATTCCATTATCCGCATTTTGCTTTTGTTGATGTTCATCTTATATCCTCCTTTCAAGACACTGTCCATTCCGTTCAACTGCTC
The DNA here is from genome assembly GCF_023897955.1 of Schistocerca gregaria. Taxonomy (NCBI): domain Eukaryota; kingdom Metazoa; phylum Arthropoda; class Insecta; order Orthoptera; family Acrididae; genus Schistocerca; species Schistocerca gregaria. The sequence goes on from NC_064921.1 coordinate 545,495,708, forward strand.
TTCCAAGTCCTTTGCTGTCTCTGACAGAATTAAATGTCATTGGTGAACCTCAAAGTTTTTATTTCTTCTCCATGGATTTTAATACCGACTCCAAATTTTTCTTTTGTTTCCTTTACTGCTTGCTCAATATACAGATTTAATAACATTGGGGAGAGGCTACAACCCTGTCTCACTCCCTTCCCAACCACTGCTTCCCTTTCATGTCCCTCGACTCTTATAATTGCCATCTGGGTTCTGTAGAAATTGTAAATAGCCTTTTGCTCCCTGTATTTTACCCCTGCCACCTTTAGAATTTGAAAGAGGGTATTCCAGTCAACATTGTCAAAAGCTTTCTCGAAATCTACAAATGCTGGAAATGTAGGTTTGCCTTTCCTTAATCTTTCTTCTAAGATAAGTCATAAAGTAAGTATTGCCTCACATGCTCCAACATTTCTATGGAATCCAAACTGATCTTCCCCGAGGTCAGCTTCTACCAGTTTTTCCATTCATCTGTAAAGAATTCGTGTTAGTATTTTGCAGCTGTGACTTATTAAACTGGTAGTTCAGTAATTTTCACATCTGTCAACATCTGCTTTCTTTGGGATTGGAATTATTATATTCTTCTTGAAGTCTGAGGGTATTTCGCCTGTCTCATACATCTTGCTCAACAGGTGGTAGAGTTTTGTCAGGACTGGCTCTCACAAGGCCGTCAGTAGTTCTAATGGAATGTTGTCTACTCCCGGGGCCTTGTTTCGGCTCAGGTTTTTCAGTGCTCTGTCAAACTCTTCATGCAGTTTTGTATCTTCCATTTCATCTTCATCTACATTTCTTCCATTTCTATAATACTGTCCTCAAGTACATCGCCCTTGTATAGACCATCTATACACTCCTTCCTCCTTTCTGCTTTCCCTTCTTTGGTTAAGACTGGGTTTCCTTCTGAGCTCTTGATATTCATACAAGTGGTTCTCTTTTCTCCAAAGGTCTCTTTAATTTTCCTGTAGGCAGTATCTATCTTATCCCTAGTGAGATAAGCTTCTACATCCTTACATTTGTCCTCTTGCCATGCCTGCTTAGCCATTTTGCACTTCCTGTCAATCTCGTTTTTGAGACGTTTGTATTCCTTTTTGCCTGCTTCATTTACTGCATTTTTATGTTTCCTCCTTTCGTCAATTAAATTCAATATTTCTTCTGTTACCCAAGGATTTCTACTAGCCCTCATCTTTTTTACCTACTTGATCCTCTTCTGCCTTCACTACTTCATCCCTCAGAGCTACCCATTCTTCTTCTACTGTACTTCTTTCCCCTTCTGCTGTCAGTTGTTCCCTTATGCTCTTCCTGAAACTCTGTACAACCTCTGGTGTAATCAGTTTATCCAGGTCCCATCTCCTTAAATTCCCACCTTTTTGCATTTTCTTTAATTTTAATCTGCAGTTCATAACCAATAGATTGTGGTCGGAGTCCACAGCCACAGAGCTCCAACAAATTCACATAAAGAGAGTTTTGGAGAAGAATTTCAACACATCTTGTAAGTTTAATAACCTGGTTTCTGTAGTCTCTTCTCCATTCCATCTTTGTTAGCACATCTGTCTGAAGTCGTGAAGCTGAAAAGCTTAATGACTACTGGATGGTGTTTGCTCAATTAAGTACCAGACATCATAATTTTGGTTTTCCACACATTTCTTATCCTCAGTGTCCTGTTATTGGATCAATGAAAAGTTTCTCAGATTAATAGCACTCAAACCAGGTCAGAATTCACAAACAGACAAGAGTCCAGGCTGAATTCATCAAATAAATTATAATGTTATTGAAACAAAGTTTTTATATAAACACTGTCCAAGGATCTGTAATAGCTTTAACAAGACACTAAAAGAAAATGATTATGTCTGACACAAAATGTAGTCTACATTTACTTTACACATCACAGTTCACATACTGTCCTGTAGTAATTATCAGAGAAAAGTGCACAGTATTTCACTTAGACCAGCTCTTATGAAAAGTCACCATCGTCAACAGTCAATAATTCCAGTGACAATGGTGGTCCAACCCTCCTACCAGCCACAACACAATTCAGTAAAAATATTCTCAAACTGAATTTAAAGGAAACACTAGTAATTTTCTTAGCCACTGACATTACTCAGTTCTTGAGATGCTGATAAATGTATTTTTGCAGACTGGTTGCACTTAACAGTTACTTGAGTAACTGTAAGCAGCTTCAATGTAGGTGTTATTCATTATTCATTTACTCACTGGACCAGGACTATCACAAAGATATTAGGATGTTCACATTTGAATACCAACTGACTATTTTGAGTGACATTCAGCTACTTAAAGATTGGCATATGCATTATTTGTTATTTCAGAAAACTTACAATTGTTTGAAAAATTGCGCAGTTGGCTTTTGCTACCTCAAGTGGACGATAAGTACATATAATTTGGTTTCCAAAATATGTGATGATGATGCCATAAACATTATACCCAATAACCCTTTACCAACACACTACTGCTCAATCTGAAAGGACCTCTTATTAGGCAAAATGCATGTCATGAATAAATAAAGCAGTAAAATCAATTCTGCAATCAAGACTGTTGTTTTCACTACAAATATGTGATGGTCTAGTAATTTAGAAAAGTTTGTGGAACCATTTTATGTATCCACAGTAGGAAATCCCTATTTATTGGTACAACCACTACATTGAAAACTATGGTTAATTATGCAAAGTCTTAATTAATTGCTTAAACAAATAAGGAAGCAAGCATCCTGGTGCATAAAAATCAGGTTAACAAAAGTATAATAGGAAAGCTCAAAAACTAACAAGGGCAGAGACAAAATATGCAACAGAAAATTAAGTGCTTCTGAACTTTACTGTTGATTACAATATTTTGTAAGTTAATTAGATTGACAGAATTTGTGATATGTTACTGAAAAGTTGGAATGCTGTTCTTTGTAACAAGTGATGTTGCTAAGTCCATAAATATACATTAGCGCACTCGATATCTGTTGAGTCACACTACAGTAAAAAGGTTAGTCATCCATATCTTTTAATTAACTACACTATCACAAAAACTACATACACTAGAAGAATCATAAATTCAGCCTAGATGACATTTTGAAGTATTCATACATATGCCAGATTTAAACTACTTAAGTATCTGTACCCAAGGAGGATGAAGATTAGATAAAAAAGACTTAATACCCAGGAAAAAGCATTGAAATTCAGAATATAAGTTCATTTTCATTGTTGTTCAAAATGATTTATTTATGTTTTCCACTACAGATTGTAACAGGAACGACCAAAGAAAAGCTTGGCAATATTGATAATGAAGTATTCAAATTGGTAATTCATAATTTTTCTTACAGATGTTTGGAGACTGGAAATATGTACACATATTGAGTGGTTCTCTTGCAGGAGACACGTTTCTCATGATAAATGGTTTACTTTTAGCCTACATGTTCTTGCAAGAAATTGATAAAGTGCAGAAGTTTAACTTACCGCTATTTTATATCAGTCGTTATTTGAGGTAGGTTAATAAAAATTCTTCTGTCCTTCCAACTGTTAAATAAATTCACAAATAATTTGAAGAAACTTTGTAGCTGCTTAATTTTATGTTGCATGTTATTTTTCTAGGATGACTCCTGCTTTTGCCATGGCAGTATTATTTAATTCATCTCTACTGATTCATATGGCATCTGGACCACTCTGGGATGCACATGTGAAACCAATAATGGAAAACTGTCAAGCTGACTGGTGGGCCAATATCATTTACATAAAAAATTATTACAACCCTTTATCAGAAGTAAGTACTAAATTAAGTACTGGGATTGCTGGCCATTTTCAAATAAAACACTGCTTCCCTAATGCACTATTGATATCAGTAGTCACATTTTAATGCATATTTCTTTTTGCATTCTTAAAGGTTTTTATTATTTTTAAAAATAAGTTAAAACAAAAATCATTACCCACTCATCTGTATTGCGTAACTGCAAAATTTTATTAGTATTCTAAGAGTCACTATACATGGAAAAGTAAACATCCAATCTTATAGTACATAAATAACAATGAAAATTATCAATTTCTGAAAATATAATTAGATAGATAAAAAAATATACTTACCAAGTGATGGCAGGAGAAAACATACAGAAGTTATGGAAATGTGCAAGCTTTTGGAGCCAGTGGCCCCTTTCTCAGGCAGAAAGTTTGAAGGGAAAGGAAGAGGGATACACGAAAAGGATAGGTGAGCTTTAGGAAATGGGGAGAGTCGTGGAAAAGTCACCCAGAACCCCAGGTGAAGAGAAACTTATACCGGAAGGGATGAAACGGAAAAAAAAAACTTGTCATTGGGGAGTCCACTGAATGAGATTTTAAAATCTGAGAGCTTAGAGGTGGAAGTTAAGGGTAAAAAGCAAGACAGAAATTACTAACAAAACACTGGGCAATAGTTAATAAGTGCAGAAAGCTAGTTGCGTTATACATGGGAGACAGATGGAGGGGGGTGAGGGTGGGGGGAAGGGAGAGGAGGGGGGAGGAAAAATGGAGAGGTCAGAGAAAAAGTATATAGAAAATGAAAAGGAAACAGAGAAAGGAATAGTTATTGAAAAAGAAATCCTGAGACCAAAGAAATTAACATAAATTAAACTTACATATGAGGTGAGAACCAAGGACATGTTGCAACGCCAGTTCTCACTGTGCAGTTCTGTGAAAATGGGATCAGGGTGGAGGATCCACATGGCACACCTTGTGAAACATGCACGAAGGTCACAACTATCATGCTGTAGTGCATGCTCTACAACAGGATATAGTGTGCTGCCAGTACACACCCTCTGTGTATGCCTGAAACACTCTGTTGCAGAGCGTGCTCTAAACATGACATTTGTGACCTTGATACCTATTTCACAACATGTGCCATCTGGATTCTCCCCCTTTACATCAATTTCTCAGAATACAGGTGAGAACTGGTCTAAAACATATCCTACGTTCTTGCCACTCATCTAGGTTTAATCTACATTAACTTCTTTGGTCCCGGCATTTCTCTTAAATAACTATTCCTTTTCCTAATTCCTTTCAGTTTTTTATGTATTTTATTTTCTTAGTCATCTATTTTCCCTCGCTCCCCACATCCACATGTCCACCATGTATAGCACGTTTAGCTTTCTGCTTTTATTAACTCTTGCATGTAGTTTTGTTAATATTCTCTGTCTTGCATACTACCTCTCAGCTCTCAGGTTTTCGAATCTCATACTGTGTAGTCTCCACCAAGCAATTTTTCCTTCTCATCCTGTCTGATAAGTCTCCCTTCACCCTGAGTTCATCTACATCTACATTTATACTCTGCAAGCCACCCAATGGTGTGTGGCGGAGGGCACTTTATGTGCCACTGTCATTACCTCCCATTTCGGTTCCAGTCGCGTATGGTTCGTGGGAAGAACGACTGCCGGAAAGCCTCCGTGTGTGCTTGAATCTCTCTAACTTTACATTCGTGATCTCTTTGGGAGGTGTAAGTAGGGGGAAGCAATATATTTTATACCTCATCCAGAAACACACCCTCTTGAAACCTGGACATCAAGCTACACCGCGATGCAGAGCACCTCTCTTGCAGAGTCTGCCACTGGAGTTTGCTAAACATCTCTATCACACTTACCAAATAACCCTGTGATGAAACACGCCACTTTTCTTGGGATCTTCTCTATCTCCTCCGTCAAACTGACCTGGTATGGGTCCCACACTGATGTGATGAGCAGTACTCAAGTATAGGTCAAGCGAGAATTTTGTAAGCCACCTCCTTTGTTGATGGACTACATTTTCTAAGGACTCTCCCAATGAATCTCAACCTGGTGCCCACCTTACCATCAATTAATTTTATATGTTCATTCCATTTCAAATCATTCCACACGCATACTCCCAGATATTTTACGGAAGTAGCTGCTACTAGTGTTTGTTCCGCTGTCATATAATCATACAATACAGGATCCTTCTTTCTATGTATTCGCAATATGTTATATTTGTCTATGTTAAGGGTCAATTGCCACTCCCTTTACCAAGTGTCTTTCTGCTGCATATCTTCCTGCATTTCGCAACAATTTTCTAATGCTGCAACTTCTCTGTATACTACAGCATCATCCGCAAAAAGCCGCAAGGAACTTCCAATACTATCCTCTATATCATTTATATATATTGGGAAAAGCAATGGTCCCATAAAACTCCCCTGTGGCATACCAGAGGTTACTTTAACGTCTGCAGATGTCTCTCCATGGAGAACAACATGCTGCCTTCTGTTTGCTAAAAACTCTTCAATCCAGCTGGTCTGATATTCCATAGGCTCTTACTTTGTTTATCAGGCGGCAGTGCAGAACTGTATCAAATGCCTTCCTGAAATCAAGGAAAATAGCATCTACCTGGGAGCCTGTATCTAATATTTTCTGGGTCTCATGAACAAATAAAGCGAGTTGGGTCTCACACAATCACTGATTCCGGAATCCATGTTGATTCCCACAGATTAGATTCTGGGTTTCCAGAAACGACATGATACATGAGCAAAAAACAGGTTCTAAAATTCTACAACAAATTGACGTCAGAGATATAGTTCTATAGTTTTGCGCATCTGCTCGATGACCCTTCCTGAAGACGGGGACTACCTGTGCTCTTTTCCAATCATTTGGAACCTTCTGTTCCTCTAGAGACTTGCGGTACATGGCTGTTAGATGGGGGGCAAGTTCTTTCATGTACTCTGTGTAGAATCGAATTGGTATCCCATCAGGTCCAGTGGACTTTCCTCTGTTGAGTGATTCCAGTTGCTTTTCTATTCCGTGGACACTTATTTCGATGTCAGCCATTTTTTCATATGTGCGAGGATTTAGAGAAGGAACTGCAGTGCGGTCTTCCTCTGTGAAACAGCTTTGGAAAAAGGTGTTTAGTATTTCAGCTTTACACGTGTCATCCTCTGTTTCAATGCCATCATCATCCCATAGTGTCTGGATATGCTGTTTCGAGCCACTTACTGATGTTATGTAAGACCAGAACTTCCTAGGATTTTCTGTCAAGTCGGTACATAGAATTTTACTTTCAGATTCACTGAACACTTCACACATAGCCCTCCTTATGCTAACTTTGACATCTTTTAGCTTCTGTTTGTCTGAAAGGGTGATTTTTCTGTAATTCTCCTCATTACCTAAGTGTCACCAGTACTTTCTTCCTTCCCCTTAAGTCTGTCTCGCAGAAGAAGCTTGTACATTTGCTTAACTTTTATGTGCCTCTTTTCCTGGCAATGCTGGGTGAGTAGATTTTTATATGTCTAATTGCAGTACATAAATAACTATTTCCTGTTGGCGTGTGTAGTCTACATATGCAAAAGCAAAGTGTACAGTAACAAAGAAATAGCAACTGAATAGCACTGTTGGAGAACCTGTTCCTTCTTTCTGTGTGTGTGTGTGTGTGTGTGTGTGTGTGTGTGTGTGTGTGTGTGTGTGTGTGTATTTGTACTTTTATAAGAACTGATTAAGATGCTCAGCTAGAAGGTTCAGGAGTGGGATTCAAATTCGAGGTGACAGGATACAGGATGTAAAAGGGTACAGGATGACAGGATGTCAACAACCAAGTTTCCTGATGGCATTACACTCCTCAGTGAACAGGAACAGGACCTGTATAGAATATACACTGGCTGACAAAAAAGGCGAAGCACCCAGAAGGTGCTGAGGAAGCAAATGATGAGCAGATATTTGGAGTATGAAATTGCTTTACCTCTGTCCTGGATGCATGCAGTAATTCAGTTGGGAAGGTAATAAAGCCATTGCATCCTCTCCTGAGGCAATCTGGCCCACAGCCATTGTAACTAGTACTTGATATTTTGGATACTGTTACTGTGATGGACGTCCCACCATGTTCTATCAGAGACAGATCTCAGGATCTTACTGGCTAAGGAAGTACCTCAACATCATACAGACAGTTCATAGGAACACATTCTATGTGTTGATGAACATTGACTTGTTGACTCCTCTACACAAAATGAAGAAAATGGCATTTCTTTCTTGAATGCACCTGACCTCAGGCATAGGACAGCCTCTCTATTTTTTTTTTTTAAATTTATCTACAAATTCCATAGATCCTTTTATGCGTATGATGCTAGGATATAGAACGGCTTGAGTAACATATGTTCACAGACCATGGTATCAATTAGTTTACAAGAGCAGAACTAGACATAAATTACATAAGACTTGCAAAAATAATAATGAACTAAAATAAAGTCGTAGGAATAATACACTATGCAAAGTTTATCACATTGCAAAAGCCTATTTGTCACAGTAAGTATATGGTTACAAATAGGAACAAAAAGAATGTAAACAAAAAACAGTAAACATAAATACACACAAAGACTACTTTTCTCTGTTGAAGTATTCATCAAGTGAGTAAAACATTTTCTTGATTAAATATGTCTTTAGATTGTTACTGAATGATGCACTATTACTACATAGACTTTTTATATTGCTCGGTAATAAGTTAAATACGCTCCTGGAAATTGAAATAAGAACACCGTGAATTCATTGTCCCAGGAAGGGGAAACTTTATTGACACATTCCTGGAGTCAGATACATCACATGATCACACTGACAGAACCACAGGCACATAGACACAGGCAACAGAGCATGCACAATGTCGGCACTAGTACAGTGTATATCCACCTTTCACAGCAATGCAGGCTGCTATTCTCCCATGGAGACGATCGTAGAGATGCTGGATGTAGTCCTGTGGAACGGCTTGCCATGCCATTTCCACCTGGCGCCTCAGTTGGACCAGCGTTCGTGCTGGACGTGCAGACCGCGTGAGACGACACTTCATCCAGTCCCAAACATGCTCAATGGGGGACAGATCCAGAGATCTTGCTGGCCAGGGTAGTTGACTTACACCTTCTAGAGCACGTTGGGTGGCACGGGATACATGCGGACGTACATTGTCCTGTTGGAACAACAAGTTCCCTTGCCGGTCTAGGAATGGTAGAACGATGGGTTCAATGACGGTTTGGATGTACCGTGCACTATTCAGTGTCCCCTCGACGATCACCAGAGGTGTACGGCCAGGGTAGGAGATCGCTCCCCACGCCATGATGCCGGGTGTTGGCCCTGTGTGCCTCGGTCGTATGCAGTCTTGATTGTGACACTCACCTGCACGCTGCCAAACACGCATACGACCATAATTGGCACCAAGGCAGAAGCGACTCTCATCGCTGAAGACGACACGTCTCAATTTGTCCCTCCATTCACGCCTGTCGCGACACCACTGGAGGCGGACTGCACGATGTTGGGGTGTGAGCGGAAGACGGCCTAACGGTGTGCGGGACCGTAGTCCAGCTTCATGGAGATGGTTGCGAATGGTCCTCGCCAATACCCCAGGAGCAACAGTGTCCCTAATTTTCTGGGAAGTGGCGGTGCGGTCCCCTACGGCAGTGCGTAGGATCCTACGGTCTTGGCGTGCATCCGTGCGTCGTTGCGGTCCGGTCCCAGGTCGACGGGCACATGCACCTTCCACCGACCACTGGCGACAACATCGATGTACTGTGGAGACCTCACGCCCCACGTGTTGAGCAATTCGGCGGTACGTCCACCCAGCCTCCCGCATGCCCACTATACGCCCTCGCTCAAAGTCCGTCAACTGCACATACGGTTCACGTCCACGCTGTCGCGGCATGCTACCAGTGTTAAAGACTGCGATGGAGCTCCGTATGCCACGGCAAACTGGCTGACACTGACGGCGGTGGTGCACAAATGCTGCGCAGCTAGCGCCATTCGATGGCCAACACCGCGGTTCCTGGTGTGTCTGCTGTGCCGTGCGTGTGATCATTGCTTATACAGCCCTCTCGCAGTGTCCGGAGCAAGTATGGTGGGTCTGACACACCGGTGTCAATGTGTTCTTTTTTCCATTTCCAGGAGTGTATTTTGACACTGGAGTAGTGCACTCCTTTCTGTACCCGAGTTAAACTTTTTAGTTCAAAGTGGAGCTCAGCCTTCTTTCTTGTATTGTGATAATGGAAGCTTTCATTGGTTTCATAGTGGGCAAGATGTCAACCAAGAAACTCATTAGGGAAAAAATATACTGGTAGGTTGTGGAAAGTATTCAAAGTTTTTTAAAGAGCGTACGGCAGGAGGTTCTCGGGGGTACTCTGCACATTATACGGACAACTTTTTTCTGCATGAGGAAGATTTTTTTAGATTAGGGTGAATTGCTCCAGAAGATGATGCCGTAACACATAATGGAGTGGAAGTATGCAAAGTATGTGGACTTCGTGGCATTTATGTCTCCAAATTGTGAGATTGTCCTAATGGAAAAAATTGCTGAGGCAGCCTTTTTAGTCTCGAGGACATGGTGGTCCCAGTTGAACCTACTGTCTTTGTGGAGGCCTAAGAATTTGGTGCAGTGTACCCTTTCTATCTGATTTTTGTTATTTAAAACAGTAATCTCTTGGGGGAGTTTGTGGTCAAGGCTGAAATGGATATAATTTGTTTTGCTCAGATTTACTGTGAGTGAGTTCACTTGGAACCAGGTTAATAGTACTGTAAGTAATTTGTTGGCATCAACCTCTATATCAGTGAGTTGTTTGTTACTAATCAAAATGCTGGTGTTGTCAGCAAACATGGTGAACTTGTATGTATTGCATGAAAAATGTAGGTCATTTACGTATATCAGAAACAGCAACGGGCCAAGGACGGATCCCTGGGCTACTCCATGGAGTACAGTGCTCCAGTCTGACTCTACTACCTCTCCCTCTTTATTGCTCCCATTGAGAATTACCTTCTGCTTCCTGTTTTGGTGGTAGGATTTCAGCCAGCTTCCCAGTGCCCCAGTGATCCCATAGTGGCGTGCTTTGTTGAGGAGTATTTTGTGGTCCACACACTCGAAGGCTTTGGACAGATCACAAAATATTCCAACTGCCTTCATTTTATTATTTAGGGCTTCCAGTATATCATTTGTGAAAGAAAATATGGCCTCAGTTGTGGACATACTTTTCCGGAAACCGAACTGTCTATCACTTATGATGCCAAAGTTTTCTAGGTGCCTTACAATTCTGGAGTGCAGTAGTTTCTCAAGGACTTAAGCGAAAGTGGACAGGAGGGAGATTGGATGATAGTTTGAGACTTGCGTTGTGTCTCCCTTTTTGTGGAGAGGCTTCACTATAGCAAGTTTCATGCCCTCTGGGGAAACACCCTGGTACATAGAGGCATTAAATATATGGGCTAATACTTTGCATAATTGGTCAGAGCAGGTTTTTAGCAGTTTACTGGAGATATTATCTACACCAGATGATCCCTTACATTTTAATGAGACAATGGTTTTTTAATCTCATATCTTGTTATGGGGATGTCCTTATCTCGCTCACTGGAATGGGAAAACTGTGCTTCAGTAGATCCATGGCACTTTGTAAGGATCCATTGCAACCTATTTGCTCTGCAGCACTTATGAAGTAGTCATTGAATGCATTCGCAATTGTCTCTTGGTTGCTTACAGCACTGTCATCAATGTTTAGTACAATGTCTACTGATTTACTGGCACTGTTCGTACCAGTCTCCCTCCTTATTATGTCCCAGATTGCTTTAATTTTATTACTGGATTGGTTGATTTTGGATCTAAAATATATGATTTTTGAAAGTTTGATTACCTTACTCAAAGTTTTACAATACTTTTTATTATTATTTATTTGACTGGGCTTCCTGATTCTTTTGCTGTTATGTACAAATTTCTTTTTTGCTTGCAAGATGTCCTAATCCCATTTGTTATCCATGGTTTCTTTGTGTTTTCTTTTGGTACATTTCTATAAACTTTTTTTGGGAAGTAGGTTTCAAATATTGATGCAATTTCTTTACTAAACAGGTTATACTTGGAATTTACATCTGTTTTGTAATATATGTGACTCCAATTTACATTATGGAGGCATGATTTGAATGTTTTGATTGTTAGTACATTTATGGGCCTGAATACCTTCCACGTTGGCTCAGTTTTATTCTGACAAACATTTATATTTTTGATGGTAAGTCTTTGACCATCATGGTCAGAAAGACCATTTATTATTTTACTAATGCTGATACTGCCCAATTTCTCTCTTGGTCTACAAAAATGTTGTCAATTAGTGTGCTCGAATACGAAGTTACTCTGGTGGGCAAATTGACCACTGGCAGAAGGTTGTTGGTGTACAAAAGATTTTCTAGGTCTGTCTTCCCACCACTATGTGTAAGAAAGTTGATGTTGAAATCTCCAAGTAGTACAACATCTCTTTTATAGTTGAATAAGTGCAGTAAAATCAAATCGAGCTTCTTCAAAAAGAGGTCAAGATTTCCTGAAGGTGCTCTATAAATTGCCACAATTAATAGGGTGGAATTCCTTACAGAAATTTCGATGGCACATGATTCAGAATGTTGCTCTAAAAAGAAATTTTGAACATACATTTCTTTGCAATTGATACTATTCTTAACAAAAATTGCAACACCACCAACTTTTTTTTGGTTTCTGCAGTATGAAGACGTCAGGTTGTAGTCAGGTATTACCAGCCTTTCCATCCCTGAGCAGGCGTGATGCTCAGTGAAGCATAGTACATGGGCGTGATCTATGCTTCCATTGTCTTGCACAGTGACTGATAGTTTGTTTAGCTTATTAAACAGGCCTCTAATATTTTGGTGGAAGATTGCAAGTTGATCCATTACAGAGCTGTTACAGGGTTTTGCCTAAAAAATTATTCTTAACTGTCGAGTTCACAAATAAGCCTGCCTATCCATTTCAACTGCCTAACTTCACTGTATAAAATCTGTCTGCACAGTACCTCAATTTCATTTCCCACATTCTGACAGGACTGGATCCCTTCATTTCTGGAGTTCAAATAGTTCAAACGGCTCTGAGCACTATGGGACTTAACTGCTGTGGTCATTAGTTCCCTAGAACTTAGAACTACTTAAACCTAACTAACCTAAGGACATCACACAACACCCAGCCATCACGAGGCAGGGAAAATCCCTGACCCCGCCGGGAATCGAACCCGGGAACCCAGGTGCGGGAAGCGAGAACGTTACCACACGACCACAAGATGCGGGCTCTGGAGTGTCTTTAACACAGTTTTAAAACATATTACACCATACTCCCTGTACCAAATTCCTTTTACTTACATGTTTGTTGGTGTACAAAAACACATCTGTATTAGCATAGAGCTTTGGATAACATTTTTCCCACATTCATTTCCTTTTCTCATTTAAATCCACTACTGTCTTTGTATTTAAAATCATCCAGTCAGCCCATACAACTCAATTTATCATTAAAACTTCCACAAGACATAGCAAAGCAAGGACTGAAATTGCCATTTTCATCCTTTGTAGGCTCAAAGCATTTTACATTGATGACAAAACCTAACCTGCTAAGCTAATCAAGATAACTCAATTTTCTATTCTCCACTGTCACTTATTTTATAAAACATGTCACTATATATATTAAATAAATATATATATTAGCTATTGTTTATGCCTTCTCACATCGTTCAAACATAATGTTACTTAAATATAACCTAATTTTATGTCCACTACTCCTGTTCCTTGTGTAGTGCCTTCTCTCTATTTAAAACTGATAAAATAATCTTGCTTTGTTGATCACACATCTGCACTATGAATTAATCAATTTCTCTCTAGGTGCCACTCTTATGTTCTGCTTATTATGCTCATGTTAGCAAGTCATATTTCAGGCTGTTGCACTGCACACATAGGCTTTCCCTTTTATCTCCCCTCACAATGTGTGATGTGCCTAACATGCAGCATACTGACATCATACACAATATGTATATGGCATGAAAATTACAACCATTTGTGCAAGTCATATTGTCACATGTGTATTGCTCTTGTCAGCCATCCTATGACATCAGGTTATGATAGAAACATGTGGAAAAGAGATGGGTTTCACCTTATAAGCTTATGATTATGGATAGAGGGAAAGGTAGAGCTGGTACTCCTGTGGAGAAGAAAAACATGAAAGTGAGAAATAGATCTGTCATGATTAAAGAAAGAAAGAAAGTAGCTCCAAAAGACAGAATCACAACTTCACCCACCATCACAGGCCCTGAAAATTGACCTTAGGTAAGCTCTGTTGTAAGTGTGGAGAGAAAAAACAACAACATGTTAAAGAAGAAAAAGAAAAAAATAGTAAATTGTCAATCATCATCATCACAGTTCAGTCCATCTGGCATCTCTGTCAATTACGCATAAAGAACCTCCCACATAAAACCAATAGAAACCTACCATTTTGTATTGTTCCTTATAAAAAAAAATCCCACTTATACAGATAACATATGTATATATGTATCTTTTTCTCTAAGAAATATACTACATATTCTTAATACTTAAAAAATTTATAATTCCTGTTATCTGCAGAGCAAATTTTAGTGCACAAACAAGGATACAATGTCTTTATTAAGTAAGATAGAATAGTAAGAGGTACAGAATATAGAATAGTGTAAGGAGAAGGAATGTCTTTGGAGAAAGAAAGGAAGAAATATCAAAGCCATTAATTTGGACTTCCGACAGGCATTATTCTGCAAAATTTGTAAAGTGTTTCACTTCGCCTGGAGCTATATATTTCTTCACCATATCAAGATTATATAGTCCTTTTTCCTGGCCTGTATCTGGATCAACCAGTAATGGTTCTTTAGGATGTGGTATTCCTATCATATTAGAAAGTGCATCACTGGTTAAATAACTAGCATAAAATCTATCTTTCTGAAGTCCTCTCATCTTTTTGGTAATGATGTAATGAAAAGGATAGTTGCTGCTCACCGTATAGCAGAGATGCTGAGTTGCAGAAAGGGACAACAAAAAGACTGTCACACAACTAGCTTCCGACTGACAAGGCCTTTGTCAAAATTAGACAACATACACACAGGCACACTCATGCAAACACAACTCACACACACATGACCAAGATCTCTGGTAACTGGGGCCCTGTGGTCATGTGTGTGTGAGTAGTGTTTGCTTGAGTGAGTGCATGTATATATGTTGTCTAATTATGAGAAAGACCTTGTTGGCCAAAAGCTAGTTGTGTGACAGTTTTTTTTTTTTTTTTTTTTTTTTTTTTGTTCTGCCTTTTTGCAACTCAGTATCTGCACTATATGACAAGGAGCAACTATCCTTTTCATTATAGTGCTACAGTCCATCCTGGATTTTTCACTTTTTGATAATGATCTAGAGAATGTCCTTAAAAATGTGCTGGATGCAACTCCCATCTGGTTCAAACTTTGGAAACTGCTTGGAAAAAATTATTCTGTTTCCCATTTGAATATCCTCACAAAACTCATGAGGTACACTAACACTTATCATTAAAGTCATTAGTTCTAAATTCTATTTTTGCATTTTCTAAGGCATCTCACAATTTCTGTATTTCCTTTCTGGTTGTACAATATCTCCCAAAGAACTGGTTCAGGTACTAGCAGACTGAACGTATCCCATACTTTTTGTTGTGCAGACTTGTGTAATGTCTCTTCCAAACTAGTCAAGGTTGTTTGGGGGCTCAAAATTCGTTTAATGCTTTTCCCTGCTCTAACATTTTGACCTTCCCCTGAGTACCTGAGGTTTTGTTGTCTAACGTTTATGCTTTACTATGAACTTCTTTCTAATGATTGTGTACTTCATTCCTCACTAAATCCCACTGTTCATTAATGACCATCTGTACTTTGCTAGGGAAATCATATAATTCTTTCTTCATAGCAGTAACTTTATGTCCCTGTATGTTAACTGTAGACATTGACTCCTCTTCAAATGCTTCTGCCTGTGATTTAATCACCACCAACTCAGTAGTGATAGCTTCTAACTGATGGTTGGTACTTTTCCTAACTTCAAGTAGAATCCCATCAGGGCTTAATGGTAGCTTCCAATTCTGCTTTAATATCATTCCCCATGTACTTTAAGGGCTCCCTGTGAGTTTCTTAATGTTTCTTCTAATTTTTCTCGTTAAATATTTTACTGTTTTCTCTCATAGCTTCACTGTTCTGTTTCACACACAACCTAAACCATTCTGGTGCTTCTACTGCAATTTTTCCCGTCCACACAGGCTTACACTACTAATTAAAGTCCCAACTAATTAGTTAAATCAAGATCAGTTTCTTCATTCAAAAATTCCAGTATTTAATCACATAGGTTCATGTACAAATAACAATAGAATAATAAAAAGAAAGAGCTAAACTGATAAAATCACATCTCCCCTGATACAATGGTGAACTGATGACATTGTCATTGATTGCACAGGTGAAGCCACTGCACTGTGTTGAGAAGCTGTGTCAGGCAGCTGCTGCTGTGGCGATGAACTGCTGAAGTGGCGTACTATGAAGACTCGTGCCACTGTAGTCAGTAGTCTAGTTGATTAGATTAGATTAGATTAGATTAATACTTGTTCCATAGATCATGAATACGACACTTCGTAATGATGTGGAACGTGTCAGGTTAATAAAAGATGTCTGTACAAGAAATTTCATTACACAAAATATTGCATGACACTAATGATTAAGTTTTTTTTTTACTTTATATCTAAAAATTCAGCCAATGAGTAGAAGGAGTTGTCATCTAGAAATTCTTTTAATTTATTTTTAAATGTTAGTTGGCTATCTGTCAGGCTTTTGATGCTGTTTGGTAGGTGCCCAAAGACTTTTGTGGCAGCATAATTTACCCCTTTCTGTGCCAAAGTCAGATTTAACCCTGCATAGTGAAGATCATCCTTTCTCCTGGTGTTATAGGTATGCACACTGCTATTACTTTTGAATTGGGTTGGATTATTATCAACAAATTTCATAAGGGAATATATATACTGTGAGGTTACTGTGAGGATCCCTAGATCCTTAAATAGATGTCTGCAGGATGACCGTGGGTGGGCTCCAGCAATTATTCTGATTACACGTTTTTGTGCAATGAATACTTTTCTACTCAACGATGAATTACCCCAGAATATGATGCCATACGAAAGCAGTGAATGAAAGTAGGCATAGTAAGCTAATTTACTGAGATTCTTATCACCAAAATTTGCAATAACCCTAATAGCATACGTAGCTGAACTCAGACGTTTCAGCAGACCATCAATGTGTTGCTTCCAGTTTAACCTCTCATCAATGGACACACCTAAAAATTTTGAAAATTCTACCTTAGCTACAGACTTCTGTTCAAATTCTATATTTATTACTGGAGTTTTGCCATTTACTGTACGGAACTGTATATACTGTGTTTTATCAAAATTTAAAGAGAGGCCGTTTGCTGAGAACCACTTAATAATTTTGTGAAAACATCATTTACAATTACATCACTTAGTTCTTGGTTTTTGGATGTTATTACTATACTTGTATCATCAGCAAAAAGAACTAACTTTGCATCTTCATCAATGTGGAATGGTAAGTCATTAATGTATATCAAGAACAATAAAGGACCTAAGACCGAACCCTGTGGGACCCCGTGCTTGATAGCACCCCAGTTTGAGGAATCAGCTGTTTTAACATTACACGAACCACTTATTTCAACTTTCTGCATTCTTCCAGTTAAGTATGAATTAAACCATTTGTGCACTGCCCCACTCAAACCATAATGATTTAGCTTATCTAAAAGAATTCCATGATTTACACAATCAAAGGCCTTTGAGAGATCACAAAAAATACCAATGGGTGATGTCCGGTTATTCAGAGCATTTAATATTTGATCAGTGAAAGCATATATAGCATTTTCTGTTGAAAAGCCTTTCTGAAAACCAAACTGACATTTTGTTAGTACTTTATTTTTACAAATATGGGAGGCTACTCTTGAATACATTACTTTCTCAAAAATTTTTGATAGAGCTGTCAGAAGAGAGATTGGGCGGTAGTTGTTGACATCCGACATATCCCCCTTTTTATGCAATGGTTTTACAATGGCATATTTCAGTCTATCAGGGAAAACACCCTGCTCCAAAGAGCTATTACATACGTGGCTGAGAATTCTACTTATCTGTGGGGAACAAGCTTTAAGTACTTTGCTGGAAATGCCATCAATTCCGTAAGAGCTTTTACTTTTCAGTGAGTTTATTATTTTACTGATTTCAGAGGGAGAGGTTGGTGGAATTACAGCTGTTTCAAACTGTGCAGGTATGGCCTCTTCTATTAATAGCCTTGCCTCTTCTAGTGAAGATCTAGATCCTATTTTCTCCACAACATTTAAAAAATGATTATTCAAAATATTTTCAATTTCTGATTGTTTGTTAGTGCACTTGTCATTCAGTTTTATTGCACTAAAGTCTTCCTGTGCTCTTGGTTGCCCTGTTTCCCTTTCAATAATATTCCAAATTGCTTTAATTTTATTATCAGAGTTACTGATCTCAGACATGATACACATGCTTCTGGACTTTTTAATAACTTTTCTTAGTACCGCACAATAGTTTTTATAATATTGAACAATTTCGGGGTCAGTACTCCATCTTGCTGTTAGATACAGTTCTCTTTTGCGGTTGCAAGATATTCTTATTCCTGCTTATTGAAGTGCTGTCATTCGTTATACCTGCTGCTATCGTGTCATTACCAGTACTCTTTCTTGCCAGACAAGCTGCAAAGTCTTCTGTGTTGTAATTGATGTGTATGTGAGTGTCATTTGAATAATGCTTTGTGCACATGCACAACAATTGTCTCAGTTGGCATAGACAAATGCTATTATTTATCTTCTGGCTGTGAAAATATCTTCTGATTTTGTTATCTAGAATATTATTAATTTGTTTTCATTATATCACCTTTTGGGGCACCACATGCTCAGTCATATAAGTTCCAATGATTGTTCTTGAGTTGCCCCAAGCAACCAAGTATTTCGAAAACATTTTCCCAAAACCCTCTGTTCTGGTATCCAGTTTTCTTCTCCTGTCATGGTTGCCAAATGCTGTGTTTCCTCCTGTAAGTATATGTGTGTGTGTGTGTGTGTGTGTGTGTGTGTGTGTGTGTGTGTGTGTGTGTGTGTGTGTGTGCAGGTGGAGGTGTGGGTGGTGGGGAGGCTGGCAATTTGGCTGTAACACCGTGTGGGTAGGGAACACTGTGTGGGGGGATCTGTCAGTGTGATATGGACTAAGTTATATTTGGCTATTCATCTTCCAATATGATCACCTTTTCATTTTGTTCTTGTCATCTTGATTTCTCATCCCAGGAGGGATTACTTCCAACTACTGGACGAGGGACAGGCCTTCAACAATAATCTTCTGTATTGTTCTAATTATTTACATCAGGTGTGAGGACAGATCCAAGTATTAGTAACTCATAAACACAAACACATTGATCAGTACGTGCAACTGCATTGAACTCAACTTAAAATCTCAGATTTACTATTTTCATTTGTCTTGAACCTTTGTATTGTAGTATGTCCATATTCTCTGAGGTGATCATGACACCTTCAAGGAGTGTCAGTAAGGCATAAATGGCCATGTACAGCAAGTGCTACTGCACTCACCAAGCTGCACCTTGCTCCTGCTGTGTTTGGTCACTGCATACACACCATCTGCACATATCACAGATCAGTGCATACAGAGTGTAATTTTTTTTTTCCAATAGATGAAATATTTATAAAATACATTACCACCTGTCACCAGCATGAGCACTCTCAGTAGAACATTGGTCGTTCTCAGGAATAACTCATTTTACACTACAAGACCTCTCTCCAGGCCATCCAAAAACCAAGAACTAAGTGATGTAATTGTAAATGATGTTTTTCACAAAATTATTAAGTGCTTCTCAGCAAACGGACTCTCTTTAAATTTTGATAAAACACAGTATATAGAGTTCCATACAGTAAATGGCACAACTTCAGTAATAAATATAGACTTTGAACAGAAGTCTGTAGCTAAGGTAGAATTTTCAAAATTTTTAGGTGTGTCCATTGATGAGAGGTTAAACTGGAAGCAACATATTGATGGTATGCTGAAACGTCTGAGTTCAGCTACATATGCTATTAGGGTTATTGCAAATTTTGGTGATAAGAATCTCAGTAAATTATCTTACTATGCCTACTTTCATTCACTGCTTTCGTGTGGCATCATATTCTGTGGTAATTCATTGTTGAGTAGAAAAGTATTCTTTGCTCAAAAACGTGCAATCAGAATAATTGCTGGAGCCCACCAGCAGTCATCCTGCAGACATCTATTTAAGGATCTAGGAATCCTCACAGCAACCTCACAGTATATATATTCACTTATGAATTTTGTTGTTAATAATCCAACCCAGTTCAAAAGTAACAGCAGTATGCATAGCTATAACACCAGGAGAAAGGATGATCTTCACTGTGAAGGGTTAAATCTGACTTTGGCACAGAAAGGGGTATATTATGCTGCCACAAAAGTCTTTGGTCACCTACCAAACAGCATCAGAAGCCTGACAGATAGTCAACCAACATTTAGGAATAAATTAAAAGAATTTCTAGATGACAACTCCTTCTACTCATTGACTGAATTTTTAGATATAAGTTAAGGGAGGGAAAAAAAAACTAACTTAAACATTAGTGTCATGCAATATTTTGTGTAATGTAATATCGTGTACAGACATCTTTCATTAACCTGACACGTTCCACATTATTACGAAGTGTCGTATTCATGATCTATGGAACAAGTATTAATCTAATCTAATATAATCATCATCCTCATTGATTATGGTCATCAGGGATAGTGCAGAGCCATGATTCAACTGTGAACACAATGTGATGTGATTCACTATCAGCAGTGCAGGCATACTGGGTACAGCACCACTCCAAATACAGGCATTTGTGCTGTGGTGCAGACAGCAGCCTATGCGTGTGATGGTAATTGTTTAGTATGGCTGCTGTTGCTTTCTGGCCAACATAGAATGTTGCAAGGATTCCATTACTTCTTCTTTGGTGGCAGGCAAAAATGGGAATGGGTTACACTGTGCTCATTGCACAATATGGCAAACTTACCTTGTGGTGATCAGGCATGGTCAATCAGAACTGTGAGAATGAGTATGTCTGGCCACAGGTTTCCATGCAGTCTAACATTGGGCACTGTCACATCTGAATGACCCACAGATTTGGATATTGCACAATTTGACCAGCTGGCCAAATGGAGGTCTACTGTGAGGCCCCTTTGAAATTCTGTTAGGTGCTCTTAACATTGTCTCAGACGAATACATGTCTTCTCTATGTCCTTCACAGTGATCATGCAACATCTGATGTTGTCAACAACCCCACTAGTGAGGGAAGGAACACATGGTACACTCTTTGACATAAAACTCGATCGGCGGGCGGCTGCTGCAGAGGCTAAGTCCACGCCGATCGCGACATGGGACAAATAAACTGGCCAACTCGCTAATTCTCTAAGTCTGGCTATCTACACAATCTGGCAACACTGTAGACTGCGGCACTACCCGGAGGAAAAAAATAAAATGTGGTAGTGTGCATTCTTGCTGTTTGCAATGTCTGTGGATCGAGACCAGCTGGGGTAAAACATTTTTATAGCCTCTTCTGTCTGAATGGTGAAGACGTGAATTTAATGGTAGCGCAGATTCAATCTATTTCACTTTCTGACATACCGATAACAAAATTTTATCCAATAAGCATTTTGCGGCAGATTTCTCGAAGACTGTGCTCCTCTGGACGCCGTATGCAGTGAAGCTCCGGGATCCACTTGCTGGCTACCAGCAGTGGCCGTGGCGACAGCAGCGGCGCTGCACTCCCCCGTTCTTCATCGAAAGCGCCTGCTACCACTCATCGCTTTTGATAGTTTAAAACGCTTTATTATTATTAAATGTTGCTAAACAGAAAATTTCTACGATTTCCACTCGCGCTCGAAAGCAACGGAGAATTCCTGTATTACATTAAACGGCAAGAGCTAAGTATGGCCTGAAATTAATTTTATAGACTGGACGAAAGTGATAGTTATGGTCATCCGATTTAAACCAGACAAAAAATCGTTTTTGAGGTTTCAGAGAACGGAAAGGAATAGCTAACGCTGCTGTCAGGAAAACTCTACAGTTAAATACTACTGCAAAAGTTTAGAGGAGAGAAAGTATATTAATCAACATGTTCACTTCGTAAACAACCTCCTGACATGTTAGACCTATATGACGAACGAAGTTCAAATTCGTATCGTTTCAGAAACTAGTTCACAGTGAAGCACCTTGGCATTTGCAAAGTAGACATCCGTGATATTAACATAATTTACTAAGTCGAAATTGCACGAAGGTTTGTGTGTAAAGGCATTCCTTAGATTTCGTGTAAGGAATTTTTACTAGCAGTTTGCAACTCCATTAATTAAAATGGAATATAAAAAGGTCATGTTCAGCGGCTTTCTCCGAGATTGAAATTGCCATCTCATATAGCACTATCATCGAAATGCAAAACGGGACCACTAGGCTAGCGACACACTGGCGGCAACAGGCGGACCATAGTCATTGCGAAATTGCCTGAGCCTCAAACGCAATAGGTATTACCTATGTGAAGAGCGCCCTTCTTCAAGTCCAGAAATTAAATACACTCTCTAAGTGTCTCATCTTCCACTGGATTATATCGTATAAGTCTTCGATTTGAAAAAAGAACGCCATGAGAATTTAGCGAGGTAATACCGGGCTACACCCGGAAGTAGATGCACTATCACAGTGTTGACAAGTATTTTCTATGACGCTGCCAATTCTCAGCTCTCTTACGAGGCAGCTCTTCAGCGAAATGCTTGTCGCGCTTGTCTGATACGGTTCTTCAGATTGGAGAGGTGCGCGCGTGTTTGGATTTTATGCGGCGTTCTGTCCTAATAGTTTCTGAGGTCGCCTTGTGGTCTCTGTATACATTTGAGGCATTCAATTATCATTAATCCAGAATGATACAAGTTTCAGCTTCCGACGTGGGAGAAGGCTATTGACAACCGACATTATATCATTTCAACGTAGGAAATCAAAACGGATGATTCAATGTTTCTCATTCAGCATAAAGCATACGAAATAATTTTCTGTAACGTTCATAATCATCTCAAACTACAGACGAAGTAAAAATCCATCTTAAGCTTCTTTGATTTGTGTATAACGTGAGATATCAAACGCTTTGCACCTCGACGTCGGATGTGTCCACGTGCAATCTTTTGCAGCATACATATAGAATGCCACGATTACCACGAGAATGAAGAAATATGTTGGTAAGGATGGAAGCAAAAAGAGACACAGTCAGCAAATATTCGATTCCTCGTGGTATTCATTTCATTTGAGATTTAAGAAGAGGTAAAGCGGGATATTACTTTCATTAACACGAAAGATATGTCGCACATATGGATAACGAGGAAGCCTGCATCTTCATACGTTTCCTCCTTGAAATCTGTATGCTCTCTTATATACTAAGTAGCCTGGTCATTGTTTCCATAATGTTACCCTCTTGTTTGGCCCCTAAACGATCAGTAGATTCCAAATGCATGTCTCTGCAAGAAAGTAGTTGTTTGAATTCTTCCTGTGTGTTTCTTTGCTTGGAATTCATGAAACAGACCACTGTGCCTCCCCCCTCCCTCCCCCCTCGAGGGTTAGGTCTCAAAACTAAACCATTTTTTATCCAATATCAGGATTTATTTATACTGCATCAGCGCAAAACTATCAAACAATGTCTTCCATTTACAGTTGCAATGTTGTAAACAGCAGCTGACTCAAGTGTGATCCACGGACATGGTCTGAAATTAGCAGCTCTGTGCTACTGTGGCAAAGTCCGTACTACATTTTCGATCCCACAGCACCAGTTTTTCTGGTAACACTGTGTTAAATCAACAGGAGTAGTTGCAGAGTTGTGCCAGCGTATCTGGCCTCGCATTGTCAAGTTTATGTTTCTCACTTCTTCTGTAGCATTGATCACGAGGTGCCGAAGTAAAGGAGTGTATTCTGCATGACGTAACATTCAGTATTCCCATCTTTCATAGCCACTCTTCATGTGCATCGATACCAAATAGGGACGTGAAAACTCTTGCGAGTGAGAGAATGACAATAATAATCGTAATAAGATCGAGCAAATAATGAGTGAAGTTTATTGCAATGCAGAACGAAAGTGGCTGTGAAGATAAAAATCTATAAAGATAGGTTGATCATTGAGTTGGCACAATGCAAATATCTTCTTAGCATTTTATTACTGAATTTAGTTCTGTATGTTTGCAGAGAAAAAAAAAATTCGGTACATCTCACTAGAGTAATATAATGTGAACCAGCAACTACGCTTTCCTTAGAACACAACTCAAGCAGGTCCCCAAGTAGCTACCAAGGCATTGCTGCATACTGACCCTGACATTGCTGTGATGATGGTTAATGCAGATAGTTCAGATTATGAAGTATAAAACTTACTGCAGATTAACCCCTAGGATCGTAATATTATATTTGCGATGTAGATGGCACATGAACGCGACGACTATCGAGATTACTTGTCAAAGTAAAAAGACAAAATTATGGGAATTGAGCATTGTTCCATGCCACCAATGCTGAAAGAGAGTGAATGACCACAGGCGTTCCCAACACTTTCAAAAGGTCTGCCAAGTACCAAAGACAGTAGCAATATGAAGAAAGCATTAGACAGATCAGAAAGGTCTCACTGCTTTCCACAGCCTGTTTGTTTCTGCCTTAGTGGAGCTGCGCTGCCAGGCGCCAACCCGATAGCACTTTACACCACTGAATTCCACGAATGAATTGTGTACTTATACTCGTCAGCTTCAGTGAAATGTGTTATACATGGCTAGAATATCAGGTGTTATTATGGATAATAGTCCAACATATTTAAATCTTTTGGCGGATTCACAATGAATGTAATAGATTACTGAAGAACAAAGGAGACAATGGGAAAATGCGCTGGTGTGCATTTTCATACGTTTCTATGTTCATAGCTGCCATAGTTAATACATCAATAATAACCTTGTTTATTGCTTCAGTAACTGTTACCTTCTTGTTTGACACCGAGATGATGTAAAGAACACAAAAAGTGGCTCTGAGGACTATGGGACACAACTGCTAAGGTCATTAGTCCCCTAGAATTTAGAACTACTTAAACCTAACTAATCTAAGGACATCACACACATCCATGCCCGAGGCAGGATTCGGACCTCCAACCTTAGCGGTCGCGCGGTGTAAACAACACAAATTCGTGTCACTGACAGTTAATTCTAGTCTCTTCCGAGGGTTAGTCTTGTTTTGTTGTTGATGTAAATTGGTATTCGTGAAGAATACTACTGTCGCATATCCAGAGAGGTTTCCAGAACACATATGAATCGGAGGGTTTGGAATAGTCTCGCAGTTGTGACCTTTTGAATAGCAGTTGCCGCGCTGGCTGGGGCGCCGTGTCACAGATTTCGCGGCCACTTTCGCCGGAGCTTCTAGTCCTCCCCGCGGCATGCAAGTATGTGTTGTCCATAGAATAAGTTAGTTAGTGCAAGTAGTTTCTACGTCTAGTGACTGATGACCCTAGCAGTTTGGTCCCTTAGGCACTAGAACTTACAAAAGAGCAGTAGCGGAAGGAATTGATAAGATAAAGCTTTTGCAGAAAAACTGGAACAAATGAAAAAAATAGCTATAGTTATATAAATTGAGCACTCTACTGCAGCAGTGCCTTGTTCTCATAGTAGTAAATACTGCCCTTACCATAATCGTTGCTGACGTATACAGCTCGTAACGTGAAACATGCGACCATTTTGAACTGAAATACGTTTCCTAACTCAAAACCACTCCTTCTGTGGTCATTATTCACAATATTTGATCGACATGACAAGAAAATATTAAATGGATGCAGTAGATAAAACACAGTCCCTCGGCCGCAAATCATTCTCATACCAACACATTTGCCAAATAAGGCGTACGACGTCGTGAGTCCTTGACTTCGTTAATGGTAAGAAGATTCCGTTTTCTTAGCAGGAATTCTTCACGAACGGATGGGGATACAATGCAATCCGAATGATAGATATGGCTGTATGCCTAAATGTCTAAAAAGAGCAGAAAGTCTAATTGTTAACCCTCTGAGTAATATTCCCACGTCTGTGACTCGTATCTTGGTTAAAGCCCATTTATTACTACTGTTCACGCTTACCGACTATTACCTACATCATCAAATAACAGCAGGAAATGAGAGAAATACTTTCGGAGTACACACCTTGATATTTGAATTAATTTTCGGATGCAGCAGGTTTTCTTTTTCAATAAAGCTATTGTTTCTATTTCCAGACAACATTTCATATCCTTCATACTTCTGCTGCAGCAGTTATTTTGCTGTCCACATGGGAAACCGTGCCTACGACTACCATCGTCTCATTTCCTCTGATTAGCCTTACTTAATTTTACTACTGCTCATTACCCTGATATTAAAGGCTATATACAAGGAAAGAGAAATAACATCTATATGTAATGTTTACCGCTATACTATCAGGAAACTGTGCTTATAAAAGTGCTCAGAACAGCTGAACAAGCCTTTCAATTTGCAGCACACTCCAGACCGAATGAAAGAAAATAATATTAAGAGGAGCAAGTTGACCATAAGGAGGGTGGGGAAGGTTTGATGTAGTGCCGTGAAGTTAGACCAGTTTCCGTCGCATTTAGTTCCTGATAAACCAAAATGAGCTCTTAACACAAAAGTATCAGTGTACTCATATGGGAACTATTTCCAACGTGTAATTGACAGAATACCTGGTCACGTTAGGTAGCGTTTCGCTTGTGGCCATCACTGATTTTAATTTCAGTCCCTTCCTTGATGACGCATTGAAATGTTTTCGAATTTTTCTCATCGATTCCTACCTTAGAGATTTCCTAAAGCTTTATATCGTGTGTTAGTCACACTGTAATTTAGACAACCATAAAGCCCCGACTTGATGTAGAACATCAAATCATTTGAGCATCGATTCGAAAGTACAAAAGACCGCTTCTGAAGAAGGGCCTCCTGGCAGCAAGTCCTGGAATACAACACTGTGGGCAGTAACAATGCCCATGTTTTACGTCACAAGATGCAGCGGTGATTTATGCTTTTCAAAAAACTCATTTCATGAATGCTTTCGAGTCTGGTAATGTATGGGAAGCGTGATTTGTGTTGATAAAAAGTTGGCTAACACAGATTTCACTAGTTTCGTTGGATTTGAGAATGGGAGTCAGTTTTTGGGTAGTCGAGTGATGTGATGATGGTCAAGAAGCGCTGCTATTTCTACATCACAGTGGCTGCCGCAGCGTTCCTGTTTTGTCAACACAAACACCACGTGACTGTACACTGCTCATCACGTCACAAGATCAAATCCTGCGAGTGGCCGTGTCAAGTATGGAGCACCGACAAGAACAGCGAGACGCTGGTGGAAAGAATACCAGCAAAGGGGCTATAACGGGTGGAAAAGAGGAAGTGGCCAAGGGATCATGCTCAATTCCCATAGTATTGTCTTTTTATATTGACGAGTAATCAGGATAGTCTTCACATCGCAAGTTTAATATTACGATCCTATGAACTAACCTGCACTAGGTTTTGTACTTCATAATCGGAACTATCTGCATTAACCATCATCAGAGCAATGTCAGGGTCAGTATGCAGCAATGCCTTGGTAGCTACTTGGGGACCTGCTTGAGTTGTGTTCTAAGGAAAGCGTAGTTGCTGGTTCACATTATATTACTCTAGTGAGATGTACCGAATTTTTCTTTTTCTCTGCAAACATATAGAACTAAATTCAGTAATAAAATGCTAAGAAGATATTTGCATTGTGCCAACTCAATGATCAACCTATCTTTATAGATTTTTATCTTCACAGCCATTTTCGTTTTGCATTGCACTAAACTTCACTCATTATTTGCTCGATCTTATTACGATTATTATTGCCATTCTCTCACTCGCAAGAGTTTTCACGTCCCTATTTGGTATCGATGCACATGAAGAGTGGCTATGAAAGATGGGAATACTGAATGTTACGTCATGCAGAATACACTTCTTTACTTCAGTACCGCGTGATCAACGCTACAGAAGAAGTGAGAAACATAAACTTGACAATGCGAGGCCAGATACGCTGGCACAACTCTGCAACTACTCCTGTTGATTTAACACAGTGTTACCAGAAACACTGGTGCTGTGGGATCGAAAATGTAGTACGGACTTTGCCACAGTAGCACAGAGCTGCTAATTTCAGACCATGTCCGTGGATCACACTTGAGTCAGCTGCTCTTTAGAGCATTGCAACTGTAAATGGAAGACATTGTTTGATAGTTTTGTGCTGATGCAGTATAAATAAATCCTGAAATTGGATAAAAAATGGTTTAGTTTTGAGACCTAACCCTCGAGGGGGGAGGGAGGGGGGAGGCACAGTGGTCTGTTTCATGAATTCCAAGCAAAGAAACACACAGGAAGAATTCAAACAACTACTTTCTTGCAGAGACATGCATTTGGAATCTACTGATCGTTTAGGGGCCAAACAAGAGGGTAACATTATGGAAACAATGACCAGGCTACTTAGTATATAAGAGAGCATACAGATTTCAAGGAGGAAACGTATGAAGATGCAGGCTTCCTCGTTATCCATATGTGCGACATATCTTTCGTGATAACGAAAGTAATATCCCGCTTTACCTCTTCTTAAATCTCAAATGAAATGAATACCACGAGGAATCGAATATTTGCTGACTGTGTCTCTTTTTGCTTCCAATCTTACCAACATATTTCTTCATTCTCGTGGTAATCGTGACATTCTATATGTATGCTGCAAAAGATTGCACGTGGACTCATCCGACATCGAGTTGCAAAGCGTTTGATATCAGAAACTTCTCCCACGTCGGAAGCTGAAACTTGTATCATTCTGGATTAATGATAATTGAATGCCTCAAATGTATACATAGACCACAAGGCGACCTCAGAAACTATTAGGACAGAACGCCGCATAAAATCCAAACACGCGCGCACCTCTCCCCTCTGAAGAACCGTATCAGACAAGCGCGACAAGCATTTCGCTGAAGAGCTGCGTCGTAAGAGAGCTGAGAATTGGCAGCGTCATAGAAAATACTTGTCAACACTGTGATAGTGCATCTACTTCCGGGTGTAGCCCGGTATTACCTCGCTAAATTCTCATGGCGTTCTTTTTTCACATCGAAGACTCATACGATATAATACAGTGGAAGATGAGACACTTAGAAAGTGTATTTAATTTCTGGACTTGAAGAAGGGCGCTCTTCACATAGGTAATACCTATTGCGTTTGAGGCTCAGGCAATTTCGCAATGACTATGGTCCGCCTGTTGCCGCCAGTGTGTCGCTAGCCTAGTGGTCCCGTTTTGCATTTCGATGATAGTGCTATATGAGATGGCAATTTCAATCTCGGAGAAAGCCGCTGAAATGACCTTTTTATATTCCATTTTAATTAATGGAGTTGCAAACTGCTAGTAAAAATTCCTTACACACAAACCTTCGTGCAATTTCGACTTAGTAAATTATGTTAATATCACGGATGTCTACTTTGCAAATGCCAAGGTTCTTCACTGTGAACTAGTTTCTGAAACGATACGAATTTGAACTTCGTTCGTCATATAGGTCTAACATGTCAGGAGGTTGTTTACGAAGTGAACATGTTGATTAATATACTTTCTCCTCTAAACTTTTGCAGTAGTATTTAACTGTAGAGTTTTCCTGACAGCAGCGTTAGCTATTCCTTTCCGTTCTCTGAAACCTCAAAAACGATATCTTTTTCTGGTTTAAATCGGATAACCATAACTATCACTTTCGTCCAGTCTATAAAATTAATTTCAGGCCATACTTAGCTCTTGCCGTTTAATGTAATACAGGAATTCTCCGTTGCTTTCGAGCGTGAGTGGAAATCGTAGAAATTTTCTGTTTAGTAACATTTAATAATAATAAAGCGTTTTAAACTATCAAAAGCGATGAGTGGTAGCAGGCGCTTTCGATGAAGAACGGGGGAGTGCAGCGCCGCTGCTGTCGCCACGGCCACTGCTGGTAGCCAGCAAGTGGATCCCGGAGCTTCACTGCATACGGCGTCCAGAGGAGCACAGTCTTCGAGAAATCTGCCGCAAAATGCTTATTGGATAAAATTTTGTTATCGGTATGTCAGAAAGTGAAATAGATTGAATCTGCGCTACCATTAAATTCACGTCTTCACCATTCAGACAGAAGAGGCTATAAAAATGTTTTACCCCAGCTGGTCTCGATCCACAGACATTGCAAACAGCAAGAATGCACACTACCACATTTTATTTTTTTCCTCCGGGTAGTGCCGCAGTCTACAGTGTTGCCAGATTGTGCAGATAGACGGACTTAGAGAATTAGCGAGTTGACCAGTTTATTTGTCCCATGTCGCGATCGGCGTGGACTTAGCCTCTGCAGCGGCCGGCCACCGGTCATGTTTTATGTCAAAGAGTGTACATGTTCTTCTGGATGCATTCTGCACTGTTCAGTGCTTCTTTATTTATTCATGAACAATTGATCATGTACATGATATGGGTTTTGATATATATAGTACATACAGGATGTTACAAAAAGGTACGGTCAAACTTTCAGGACACATTCCTCACACACGAAGAAAGAAAATATGTTATGTGGACATGTGTCCGGAAATGCTTACTTTCCATGTTAGAGCTCATTTCATTACTTCTCTTCAAATCACATTAATCATGGAATGGAAACACACAGCAACAGAACGTACCAGTGTGACTTCAAACACTTTGCTACAGGAAATGCTCAAAATGTCCTTCGTTAGTGAGGATATATGCATCCACCCTCCATCGCATGGAATACCTGATGCCCTGATGCAGCCCAGGAGAATGGCGAATCGTATCACAGCCATCCACAATACGAGCACGAAGAGTCTCTTCATTTGGTACCGGGGTTGCGTAGACAAGAGCTTTCAAATGCCCCCATAAATGAAATTCAAGAGGGTTGAGGTCAGGAGAGCGTGGAGGTCATGGAATTGGTCTGCCTCTACCAATCCATCGGTCACCGAATCTGTTGTTGAGAAGCTTACGAACAGTTCGACTGAAATGTGCAGGAGCTCCTTCGTGCATGACCCACATGCTGTGTTGTACTTGTAAAGGCACATGTTCTAGCAGCACAGGTAGAGTATCCCGTATGAAATCATGATAACTGGCTCCAAGGAGGTAGGTGGACGAAACTAAAATGAGCTCTAACATGGAAATTAAGCGTTTTCGGACACATGTCCACATAACATCTTTCTTTTATTTGTGTGTGAGGAATGTTTCCTGAAAGTTTGGCCATACCTTTTTGTAACATCCTGTAGTATAGTATACATAGTATAGTATATGTATAGCACATTTGAAACTATTTTGGGACTTATTTAATATAGTATACTCTAAGTCTATATTATTACAGGTTCTTGTTTCATGTTGTTATTGTTGTGGTCTTCAGTCCTGAGACTGGTTGGATGCAGCTCTCCATGTCACTCTATCTAAAGCAAGCTTCTTCACCTCCCAGTACCTACTGCAACCTACATCCTTCTGAATCTGCTTAGTGTAGTCATCTCTTGGTCTCCCTCTACGATTTTAACCCTCCACACTGCCCTCCAATACTAAATTGGTGATCCCTTGATGCCTCAGAACATGTCCTACCAACAGATCCCTTCTTCTGGTCAAGTTATGCCACAAACCTCTCTTCTCCCCAACCCTATTCAATACTTCCTCATTAGTTATGTTCTTGTTTCATAATTGTAGAAATTTTATCTTGTTTCATAATTGTGGATAAAATTTCCATTAGTTAATGTCTTTTTTATTGAGAAGAGAGAGATTTTAATATAGAGGGAAGGTACAGTCAGTATTGTTTCAACTAAAATAACTAATTTTTGAAAATATAATGTAATTGGATAGATAAAAAATCTACTCACTTAGTGGTGATAGGAAAACATACACACATAAAAGAATGTTATACTTATGGGAGCTTTTGGAGTCACTGGCTGCTTCTTCTAATAGAAGGGTAACAGGGGGAAAAGAAGAGGGTTGAAGGAAAAGAACTGGAAAAGTTTAGGAAAAGATGTCGATTTCAGAAAAGTCACCCAGAACTGTGGGTCAGGGGAGACTTACCTGATGAGGAGCATTCCATGTAACAGAGATGGGGGAAGAGAGGGGGAATAGGCAGGTCAGAAAATGAAAGATGTAGAAAACTAAAAGGGAGTGAATAAAGGAAAAGTTAATGTGAAGAAATGCTGAGACAGAAGAAATTAAGGGCAGGTAGTTGACAAAAACCAAGGACATGTTGTAGTGCCAGTTACCACATTTGGAGTTCTGAGGATTTGGTGTGTGAGGGAAGAATTGAGATGGCACATGTGGTGAAACAGGTACCGAGGTCACCACTGTCATGTTGTAGAGCATGCTCTGCAAGTGATCATTGTTTGTTGCCAGGATACATACATCTTCTGCCTATGCTCATTCATTCTAACTGATAACTTGGAGGTTGTTGGGCTGATGTAAAAGGCCAAACAGTATATACAGCTGGTATACATGTGTATTACACAGGTGGCTTTCCCTTTGGTTGTATATGTATTGCTAGTTACAAGGCTGGAATAGGTGATGGTAGGAGGATGGATAGGTCAAGTCTCACAGCATGGATGATGACACAGATAGGAACCAAAGGGTATGGATATGAGTTCAAAAAGAGCATAGGGTCTTATAAGGATATTGGGAGGGCAGTAGAAAGCTATTATAGGTGTCATGGTCAAAATGTTGGATAGAATGGATCTCATTCTAGGGCATGATGTTAGGAAGTCATAGGCTTGTTGGAGTAGCTGAGTAGTACAATCAAAAACAGGATAATGTTAAGTGACAAGAGGTGTACACCTAAGTTGGTTTTTGGAGGGACCAGTATTGGATGTGATGGTGTGGGAAATCTGCCTTTGAACTGTGTTGCTGGAGTAATTATGTTCAGTGAAGGGTGAAGTGAGAATGGTGGTGCATTACTGTAAAGAGTATGTGTCTGAACAAATATGTCTGCCTTGAATGCCAAGGCTGTTTGGGAGGGAATGTCTAACATGGAAAGGATGGCAACTGCAAAATGTAAGTATTGTTGTCCGTCTGTAGGTTTAATGTGAACTTTGGTGAGAAATGCTCCTTCCTATGCCATTCTCTTCATGGGTCACTACGAGGGGGCTTCCATGGGACCCATAATCATTTACCCCGGTTTGGTTTAGATGCATTGTTGACATCTTTGCCATATGAACTCACATGATGCAGACCTGTTAAAATTATTGGAATACCTAAATCTCACATAGTCATATTTTGAATCCCAAGCCACTTCCCTTGATACTGATCTCATCCTCACCAAAGGACAGCTACACGCTTCTGTTCACATTTAACATACTAATAAGCAACAATATTTACATTTTCACAACTGTCATCCTTTCCACATCAAACCTTTCCTCCCATACAACATTGGCATTCAAGGCAAACATATTTATTCAGATGCCAACTCTTTACAGCAATATACCACAATTCTCACCTCAGCCTTCACTAGATATAATTACCCCAGCAGCCCAATATATAGATTGAATAACATCAGTGAGAGGCTACAACCCTGTCTCACTCCCTTCCCAACCACTGCTTCCCTTTGATGTCCCTCGACTCTTATAACTGCCATATGGTTTCTGTACAAATTGTAAATAGCCTTTCTCTCCCTGTATTTTACCCCTGCCACCTTCAGAATTTGAAAGAGAGTATTCAAGTCAACATTGTCAAAAGCTTTGTCTAAGTCTACAAATGCTAGAAATCTAGGTTTGCCTTTCCTTAATCTATTTTCTAAGATAAGTCGTAGGGTCAGTATTACCTCACATGTACCAAGATTTCTACGGAATCCAAACCAATCATCCCCAGTTTTCCATTCGTCTGTAAAGAATTCGTGTTAGTATTTTGCAGCTGTGACTTATTAAAAGTAATAGTTCAGTAATTTTCACATCTGTCAACACCTGCTTTCTTTAGGATTGGAATTATTATATTCTTCTTGAAGTCTGAGGGTATTTCGCCTGTCTCATACATCTTTTATTTATTTATTTATTTATTTAGCATCCAATAGATCACACATGTGATATAGGATTTGTCATTTGATTACATGTAACACATAACAACACATACACATAATAAATTGACAAACATATACAAACAGCAAACAAATTACATACACATAGTACATAAGTAGTGTACAAGAACTTATTACCCAAAAAACAAAAGTATGTGCTCATGATAACAATTTTAGATCATGAACTATGCCTTATACACAAAACGTATTATGGATATACACAAAACGTATTACGGATATTTAACAGATTTTTCCTAAGTATCATAATTACAAAGTTGAAAACATTAAATTTTTTTTACTTTATGCTTGAAATTATTTTTGCCTTTCAATTCTTTAATTTGAGATGGAAGTGCATTTATTCCTAAGTGGCTAACATGTTTCTGACATAGGGAATGTGGAAGTCTTTACAATGCCCTGTATTGTGATTATGGTAGCTTGACTTGGTTTGGAGATCACAGTTATTTTTACTTATCATTTCCAGGCATTTAAAAATATATATTGATGGTATTGTAAGTATCTTTAGTTGTCTGAATAAGGGTCTACAGTGAGTTTGTGATGGGCTGTGTGTAATGATACGAATAGCTCTTTTTTGCATAATAAAAATGTCATTTAGTCTTGACCTGGTTTTTCCCCAAAAACTTATGCCTGATTGGAAATAACTAAAATATACTGCTCTAATACATTCTTTGCTGCATACCTTGGATATTATTCGTAAGGCAAAACATGCTGAGCTAAGTTTCTGAGTAAGATATACACTGTGTTCATTCCAGTTTAAATCTTGGTCAATTTGCATTCGCAGAAACTTTCTGGTGCACACTTTTTCTATTTGTTTGCTATCCAGCATAAGGCACATATTTTCCCCTTGACACTTGCCTCCATATTGTATACAGTTTGTTTTCTTTGTATTTAATGTCAGCTTATTTGAATAAAACCATGACTGTATGTATGAGAGCATTTTCTCTGCTGTAGTACACAATGATTCTTTTATATCACTAATTATGATACTCGTGTCATCTGCAAATAGTAGAATTTTGGCTGAGCTCTCTGGAGTCTGTATACCATTGATATAAATTAGAAACAACAATGGGCCCAGAATGCTGCCCTGTGGAACACCTATTTCAATGTGTTTTGGCTCAGATAAGAGTTTAAAATTGTGAAGATTGTTGGATGACCTCGGCTCAACAACTTGTGACGTGTTTTGCAGATAAGATTCAATCCATTTTTTAACAGTATCCCTTATGCCTATTGCTTCAAGTTTCTGTAGTAATATTACATGGTTCACAGTATTGAAGGCTTTGGATAAATCTAAATTAACTCCAACAACCTGTTTATTTGACTCCAAATTTCTTACTGTTTCTGTTGTGTAGTCCAACATGGCTGTTTCTGTACTGTGCGCCCCGCTCGAAAGCCGTGTTGACTGTTATTCATTAGTTTATGTTTTTCTAGATATTTTGTAACCCTGATTTTCATTAATTCCTCAAGTATTTTGGAGAAGGCTGGGAGGAGGGATATAGGTCGGTAATTTTCTATTTAATGTCTGTCACCATTTTTGTATAGATGTATCACTTTAGAGATTTTAAGTTTGTCTGGAAATATCCCTTCACTAAGGGACAAGTTTGCTTTGTGCACTATAGGTCTGACAACACATGGAGCAATTTTCTTAATTATTGATACAGATACATCATCCAACCCAGAGGACATTTTGGATTTCAAGCATTTAATGACTTTTAGAACTTCATGCTCATGTGTTGGGATTGCCATCATGCTGGTATTTACCATTGGTTGTTGCTTAAATTTACTACTTAAAGTAAGGGGAATATTTACAAAATAATTGTTTCCATAGTTTGCCATGGCATCTTTTTCTATGGGAATATTTTCATTATTTTTAAGATTGATTTTCTGTTCTTTAGTTTGATCCCTAGTTTCTTTTTTTACCATTTTCCACACCATTCTGGACTTGTTACTAGCCTGCCTTATTAATCTATCATTACTTCATAATTTTGCTTTTGCTATTACTTTGCGGTAAGTCTTTTTGTATGTCCTCTCATACTCAACAAACAGCTGATCATGACATGTTATTAACTTTAAACGTAGTAATTTCATTGTTTCACTTGACTTTTTAATTCCGGGTGTAAACCAGATCCCTTTGGATCCAGATGATCTGTAACTCAAAAGCTTTTTTGGGAAACACATTTCAAAGTATGTCATAAAAGTGTAAGCAAACATATTGTAAGCATCATTTGTGTTTGTTTGTGCCAGGACCCCTGACCAAACTGCATTTTTTAAATTATTTTTGAACTGATTACAATTTTCAGTAGAGAAAAATCGTTTGTACTCCTTTTCATTTTCCTTCTCCTTGGGAGTTGCAGTGAGATTAAAGGTTAGTGCATTATGATCTGATAATCCTATATTCACATTTGTAACTGCAACTTCATGTGTGTCCACATTTGAGATGTTATCTATTAGGCTGTCACTAGAATCTGTTGATCTAGTGGGAGCTGATATGTGGGGGAACACGTTGAAGCTTTTTAGTATGTCTAAAAACTTGTTTTTTACTGGACTCTGGACCAATAGATTAATATTAAAGTCACCACAAAGAATTATGGTAGAGTTCTCATTTGAGAAAATGTTGAGCATTTCTTCCAAATTCTTAAGAAAGACTTCAGTATCTCCAGATGGTGACCTGTAAATTGCTGCAACAATTATCTTCTTCTTTAAACTATATAACTGAATGGCTACTGCTTCAAAATCCTTTTCTATGATTATTGGTTTAGCCTTGTATTGTAACTTAAATTTAAGCTTGGGATTTAGATAAATACATACAATATGGTCACAATTTGCTGCTACCTCAAGTTCAAGGTACTTGTTTTTAAGACACTGAATGTTCAGACTCATAATTCTTGGCTGATTTGAACAATCTGACTGACCCGTGACTTTACACTCTGTTGATGCATTTTCTCTTACACTGTTACAAGATTTCATACCTTGTTGTAGATTTCCCTGCTTGCAAACATTTCCCTGTTCCCCTGTTATGTGCTGGTGTTCACTTTTTTTCCCCAGCAAAAATCCTGACTTCCCAAGGGTGGCTGCCTTCTTCTGGTGTGATGACTGCTCCTATTACCACTGCTGCTGCTGTGTGCTGTTGCAGTGAATGCCAGTGATTTTGGTTGCTTGGTTATTGATGTTGGGGCTACTGCTTCTGATGTTGCTGTGACTACTAATGATTCTGGTTGGTTGGTTTTTGATGCTGTAACTATTGCTTCTGTTGTTAGTTCTGTTGCTGCTAATGTTGGTCCAGTAGTAGTGTTTTTTGGACGGTCCATTTGCGTGCTGCTGCTGTTTGTGCTGGTGTTTCTGCTATTGGAGATTTATACCATCCCAGTTCAGTGGCTGTCACTTTGTAATTTCATTTAATTGCTTCCTTTATTAAGGTTCCTAACCTGACCATCCCATTTCTGTTAAGGTGAAGCCCATGTTTTGTAAAACATTCTCTATCAAGTGTGCTTGAGTCAATTAATTTCACATTGCTGAATAGCCTACAACTACTTGCTCACCAGATGGTAGAGTTTTGTGATGACTGACTCTCCCAAGGCCATCAGTAGTTCTAATGGAATGTTGACTACTTCTGGGATCGTGTTTCAACTTAGGTGTTTCAGTGCTCTGTCACACTCTTCTCACAGTATCATATCTCCCATTTCATCTTCATCTACATCCTCTTCCATTTCCATAATATTGTCCTCAAGAACATAGCCCCTGTATAGACCCTCAATATACTCCTTCCACCTTTCTGCTTTCCCTTCTTTGCTTAGAACGGGGTTTCCTTCTGAGCTCTTGATATTCATGAATGTGGTTCTCTATTCTCCAAGGGTCTCTTTAATTTTCCTGCAGGCAGTATCTCTATCTTACCCCTTGTGTAATAAGCCTCTATATCCTTACATTTGTCCTCTAGTCATCCCTGCTTAGCCATTTTACGCTTCCTGTCAATCTCATTTTTGAGATGTTTGTATTTCTTTTTGCCTGCTTCACTTACTGCATTTTTATATTTTCTCCTTTCATCAATTAAATTCAGTATCTCTTCTGTTACCCAAGTATTTCTACTAGCCCTCGTCTTTTTACCTACTTGATCCTTTGCTGGCATCACTATTTCATCCCTCAAAGCTACCCATTCTTCTTCTACTATATTTCTTTCCCACATTCTTGTCAATTGTTCCCTTATGCTGTCCCTGAAACTCTGTACAACCTCTGGTTCTTTCAGTTTATCCAAGTCCCATCTCCTTAAATTCCCACCTTTTTGTAGTTTCTTCAGTTTTAATCTACAGTTCATAACCAATAGATTGTGGTCAGAGTCCACATCTGCCCCTGGAAATGTCTTACAATTTAAAACCTGGTTCCTAAATCTCTGTCTTATCATTATATAATCTATGTGAAAGCTTCTAGTATCTCCAGGGTTCTTCCATGTATACAACCTTCTTTCGTGATTCTTGAACCAATTGTTAGCTATGATTAAATTATGCTCTGTGCAAAATTCTACCAGGTGGCTTCTTCTTTCAT
Source organism: Schistocerca gregaria (assembly GCF_023897955.1). Classification (NCBI taxonomy): domain Eukaryota; kingdom Metazoa; phylum Arthropoda; class Insecta; order Orthoptera; family Acrididae; genus Schistocerca; species Schistocerca gregaria. Next base: position 545,534,210 of record NC_064921.1, read on the forward strand.
TTCTTACCCCAAATCCATATTCACCTACTATGTTTCCTTCTCTTCCTTTTCCTACTGTTGAATTCCAGTCAAACCTACTCCTGCATTACCCCTATTTGATTTTGTGTTTATAACCCTGTATTCACCTGACCGAAAGTCTTGTTCCTCCTTCCACTGAACTTCACTAATTCCCACTATATCTAACTTTAACCTATCCATTTCCCTTTTGAAATTTTCTAACCTACCTGCCCAAATGAGGGATCTGACATTCCACGCTCCGACCCGTAGAACACCAGTCTTCTTTCCCCTGATAACGACGTCCTCTTGAGTAGTCCTTGCCCAGAGATCTGAATGAGGGACTATTTTACCTCTGGAATATTTTATCCAAGAGGATGCCATCATTATTTAATCACACAGTAAAGCTGCATGCCCTCGGGAAAAATTACGGCTGCATTTTCCCCTTGCTTTCAGCCATTGTTGAACTTATAAAATGATAATTCCCTACAAACCTTGAAGCAAAAACATGACACAAGATTGTTATTAAGGCAACAGAAAAACTTAGGTAAAAATTACTAGTTTCCTAAAAAATTTTTTGTTGGTTATAGTTCTACATCTACATCTGCATCCATTCTCCGCAAGCCGACGGTGTGTGGCAGATGGTACTTTGAGTATCTCTATCAGTTTTCCCTTCTATTCTTGTCTCTTATCGTTCATGGAAAGAAAGATTGTTGGTATGCCTCTGTGTGGGCTCTAATCTCTCTGTTTTTATCCTCGTGGTCTCTTCGCGAGATGTACTTAGGAAGGAGCAATATACTGCTTGACTCCTTGGTGGAGGGTGTTGTTAGCAACCTCAAAAACAGAGTTAATTTATGGTAAATATACATAATATATATTCTTATTTAAGGAAAACATGCATAATCTGCAAACAGTAGAATATGCAAATCTAGAATTTCAAAATTTGTGAGCAGATCTTTCACATGTGATCCCACACAAAGGAAAATTCTGAAGTCAGCTTTTACATATAAACAAATGTGTGAATTGCATGGATTTTTTTTACTTATCTGTTTATGTGCCAATTTATGAACTGGTGTGCTGAAGAAGTACATTGCAGTGTGAGTTTATTTCAATCAAAACTGTGAAAATGTGCAGAACCAGAAAGTAGATCTTCAGCATGTTGTAATGCCAATGTGACCACACTAAAGTTAAGTCTGTTGCATGACTTGTGCTCAGAATCACTGACATGGAGTACCTACAATGTCCCTATGGTATCCCAATATGATACCCAAAACATCAGATCACTCTTTCATTAATCCAGCTTGGCTGAAATACTAGGACATATTGTTAAGCACTCACACTGAGAGAATCTCGTAGATCAATATATTATGAGATTGAACAATGGAAAATCCAGAATGGAATGTAACATTGCTGATTATGAAATTGATATTTTCATGATTAGTGCATGGATGCTACTATATCTATCACACAGTTCTGCAAAATGTCTCTATCCATGCCAAATGCAACTGTGATGATTCTTTTCATTTCCTTAAAGGTGTACATTTTCCACTAGTTTATTATGAAAAATATTGAACCAATCATCATTTAAGATTTTTCATTTATAAACAAGTACCAAGTATTTGTAACATTTGAAAGTCCAAATTGTTATAATAACTGAAGCAAACAAAATTCCAGAAAACTGTTAATATTCCAAATTAGAATTATTGCAGATTTATAAGGAAAATGAGTAAAGGTAATATTGCACCATACACTTCAGGCATTGAGTGCTAGACAGGCACTTAAATAAGATTGAAATCATTGCTGTCCTTTCAGACAATATCTTCCTGCAGAGATCATTACCAAAGACATACATATACACACATCAAAAAAAGTTTTGCATCACCTCCGTTCTGAAAGTTATGGAACCTGTACAGAAAACTGAAATGGAAATCAACATCAACACCATTTCTGCCCTTTTTATTGCTCATGAAAACCACACATTGGATGTTGTACCACCATACAGCGAGACCTTCAGAGGTGGTGGTCCAGATTGTGGTACACACTGGTACCTCTAATACCCAGTAGCATCTCCTCTTACATTCATGCATGCCTGAATTCATCGTAGCATAATATTCACAAGTTCACCAAAGCGCTATTGGTCCAGATTGTTCCACTCCTCAATGACAATGCGGCGTAGATACCTCAGAGTTGTTGGTGGGTCACGTCATCCATAAACAGCCCTTTTCAATCTATCCCAGGCATGTTCAATAGGGTTCATATCTGGAGAACATGCTGGCCACTCAAGTCAAGCAATGTTGTTACCTAGAAGGAAGTCATTCACAAGATTTACATGATGGGAGTGCGAATTGTCGTCCATGAAGACAAATGCCTCACCAATATGCTGCCAATGTGGTTGCACTATTGGTCGGATGGCATTCATGTATTGTACAGCTGTTACGGCACCTTCCATGACCACCAGCAGCATACATTGGCCCCACATAATGCCACCCCAAAACGGCATGGATCATTCACTTTGCTGCACTCACTGGATAGTGTGTCTAAGGCATTCAGCCTGACTGGGTTGCCTCCAAACACGTCTCTGTTGATTGTCTGGTTGAAGGCACATGTTACACTCATTGGTAAAGAAAACTTGATGCCAATGCTGAGCAATCCATTTGGCATTTTGTTGAGCCCATCTGTACCATGCTGCATGGTGCTGCATAGTGTTGTGGTTGCAGAGATGGACCTCACCATGGACATCGAGAGTGAAGTTGCGCATCATGCAGCCTATTGTGCACAATGTCCTGTGGCTGCATGAAAAGCATTATTCAACATGGTGGCATTGGTGTGAGGGTTCCTTTGAGCCATAATCCATAGGTAGGGATCGTCCACTGCAGTAGCAGCCCTTGGGCGGCTTGAGCAAGGCATGTCGTCAACAGTTCCTGTCTCTCTATACCTCCTCCATGTCCAAACAGCATCACTTTGGTTCACTTCGAGACACCTGCACATTTCCCTTGCTGAGAGCCCTTCCTGGCACAAAGTCACGCTGTGGACATGAATGAACTGTGGTATTGGCTGTCTAGGCGTCATTGAACTACAGACAACATGAGCCGTGTACCTCCTTCTTGGTGGAATGACTGGAACTGATCGGCCATTGGACACCCTCTGTCTAATAGGTGCTGCTCACAGCATGGTTGGTTGTTTACATCTTTGGTTGGGTTTAATGACATCTCTGAACAGTCAAAGGGACTGTGTCTGTCATACAATATCCACAGCCAATGTCTATATTCAGAAGTTCTGGGAACTGGGGTGATGCAAAACTTTTTTCATGTTTTCATGATCATGACAGTTTGGCTGAGGCCACTGTAAATATCTCAACGTTCTTTGCAAAACTGAAACAGTCTCAGTACATTGCAATCATATAATAATAATAATAATAACACTAATAATAATAATATAAAATTTTGGCCTTTAATACAAACTTTTAACTTAATCAATCTCAATACACTGCAGTCATATAATAATAATAATCACAGAAAATTTTAATCTTTAATACAAACTTTTAACTTAATCCATACAACATTCCTTATAAGAGAATATCACAAAACATTTACAATCAGATCATAACAGCCACAGATAATTACCATCATTGATGCCAACTTTAGATTAGATGGCCACAATGATACTTCCTTTGTTCATCTTTTTCTAGACTGCTTACAATAGTGAAGTTGAAAAATGGGCTACAATAAATTACCTTCTTGATTGTAATAGCAAAATGGCAAATACAGAATTTGGTAACTGGAAATTAGTATCACACAAGAACTAGGTATGTAAGAAATATGAATGATGGAACTCATCAAAATTTGTAAAGCCATTCTGTGCCACAAGTAAAGGGTGGTGAATTGCTATGTAAAATACAGTGATTAATAAATTAATCTGTTTTAAAAATAATTTCACTAACACTTCATACCAAGCTTTAACTCACATTGGGTCAACATCAAAGCACAAAAATGAGACAATATGTTTTCGAATATTAGTTTACCATACCCTCAAAATCATAGCTAACACTTGGTTCAAGAATCATAAAACAAGATTGTATACATGGAGGAAGCCTGGAGATACTGACAGGTTTCAGATAGATTATATAATGGTAAGACAGAGATTTAGGAACCAGGTTTTAAATTGTATGACATTTCCGGGGGCAGATGTGGACTCTGACCACAATCTATTGGTTATGAACTGTAGAACAAAACTGAAGAAACTGTAAAAAGGTGGGAGTTTAAGGAGATGGGACTTGGATAAACTGAAAGAACCAGAGGTTGTACAGAGTTTCAGGGATAGCATAAGGGAACAATTGACAAGACTGGGGGAAAGAAATACAATATAAGAAGAATGGGTAGCTTTGAGGGATGAAGTGGTGAAGGCAGCAGAGGATCAAGTAGGGAAAAAGATGAGGGCTAGTAGAAAACCTTGGGTAACAGAAGAAATATTAAATTTAATTGATGAAAGGAGAAAATATAAAAATGCAATAAATGAAGCAGGAAAAAAGGAATACAAACGTCTCAAAAATGAGATCGACAAGGAGTGCAAAATGGCTAAGCAGGGATGGCTAGAGGACAAATGTAAGGATGTAGAGGCTTATCTCACTAGGGCTAAGATAGATACTGCCTACAGGAAAATTAAAGAGACCTTTGGAGAAAAGAGAACCACTCGTATCAATATCAAGAGCTCAGATGGAAACCCAGTCTTAAGCAAAGAAGGGAAAGCAGAAAGGAGGAAGGAGTATATAGAGGGTCTATACAAGGGCGATGTACTTGAGGACAATATTATAGAAATGGAAGACATGTAGATGAAGATGAAATGGAAGATACGATACTGCATGAAGAGTTTGACAGAACATTGAAAGACCTGAGTAGCAACAAAGCTCCGGGAGTAGACAACATTCCATTAGAACTACTGACAGCCTTGGGAGAGCCAGCCCTGACAAAACTCTACCATCTGGTGAGCAAGATGTATGAGACAGGCGAAATACCCTCAGGCTCAAAGAAGAATATAATAATTCCAATCCCAAAGAAAGCAGGTGTTGACAGATGTGAAAATTACCGAACTATCAGTTTAATAAGTCACGGCTGAAAAATATTAACACGAATTCTTTACAGACGACATGAAAAACTAGTAGAAGCTGACCTTGGGGAAGATCAGTTAGGATTCCGTAGAAATATTGGAACACATGAGGCAATACTGACCCTACAACTTTTCTTAGAAGCTAGATTAAGAAAAGGCAAACCTACATTTCTAGCATTTGTAGACTTAGAGAAAGCTTTTGACAATGTTGAGTGGAATACTCTCTTTCACATTCTGAAGATGGCAGGGGTAAAATACAGGGAGCAAAAAGCTATTTACAATTTGTACAGAAAGCAGATGGCAGTTATAAGAGTCGAGGGACATCAAAGGGAAGCAGTGGTTGGAAAGGGAGTGAGACAGGGTTGTAGCCTCTCCCTGATGTTGTTCAATCTGTATATTGAACAAGCAGTAAAGGAAACAAAAGAAAAATTTTGAGTAGGTATTAAAATCCATGGAGAAGAAATAAAATCTTTGAGGTTCGCCGGTGACATTGTAATTCTGTCAGAGACAGAAAAGGACTTAGAAGAAGTAGAGATGATATAAAATGTAGACTGGGAATGGCAAGGAAAGCATTTCAGAAGAAGAGAAATTTCTTAACATCGAGTATATGTTTAAGTGTCAGGAAGCCATTTCTGAAAGTATTTGTATGGAGTGTAGCCATGTATGGAAGTGAAACATGGACGATAAATAGTTTGGACATGAAGAGAATAGAAGCTTTCAATATTTGGTGCTACAGAAGAATGTTGAGGAATGGATGGGTGGATCACATAACTAATGAGGAGGTATTGAATAGGATTGGGGAGAAGAGAAGTTTGTGGCACAATTTGACTAGAAGAAGGGATCAGTTGGTAGGACATATTCTGAGGCATCAAGAGATCACCAGTTTAGTATTGGAGAACTGTGTGGAGGGTAAAAATTGTTGAGGGAGACCAAGAGATGAATACACTAAACAGATTCAGAAGGATGTAGGTTGCAGTAGGTACTGGGAGATGAAGAAGCTTGCACAGAATAGAGTAGCATGGAGTGCTACATCAAACCAGTCTTAGGGCTGAAGACCACAACAACAACCCTCAAAAGAAAGATTTTGCCTAAAGAAAGGGACTTAATGAAAGCAAGCAGTAAAATTACACTATAAGACTCACAGTAAAATCTAGTTCTTTATTTAAATTTTTAATTGTATGTGTATAATTCAGGGCTTTGATCTTTCTGATTACACAATTTAAAGTTTACAATATTTCTTATAGTGCAATTCCATGCATTCTAATTAACACTCTCCTTTTTTGGCATACAATGTTCTGATACCTCCCATTACCTACTCTTTCCTTCTGCTTTTGTATTTTTTTTTATCCAACTTTGTCAAGAACTTGCTTCAAAGTAATGTAGAAATAAATTTAAAAATGAATTAAATTTTTTGTTCACTACGTCTCCACTGTAAACTTCCTCCCACTCTTGTTCTTGTAATTTGATTCTAAACACATGGAGAGACTCATCATTTATTGTTCTAATATACCCAATTGGGGTGTGTTCATTTTCTAGTATAGAGCTCTGGATATGGATCCTAATATATGCAATAATCAGTTCCCAAGTTTCCTATATACACATATATTGTACCGTAAAGACTGATACACATGAACACTGCGTGAAGTACAAAGGCAGACTGAATGAAACATGTTGGCTCGTCAGAGCAGTTAATGTTCCAAAGGTTGTAATTTGTGTCGTCAATGTGACCTATTGAGAGCACACAGAACTCCCCCCCCCCCCCTCCCCCCTCCTCCCTCCCTGCAGTCAGCATCAGCGCGAGTGGTGCGAGGTGGCAGGCTCATGACCGGAAGGTCCGTCTCCGTCTCCGTCTCAGCGTGCGAAGGTGTGGCGGGTGGTCACCAGTCCAACTTGTAGTCCAAAAACCAGTGGGGGGAGAATGATGCATGATGCATCGGCCAACTCAGGAGTAGTGGTAGCGGTACTGGAGAGGAGGCAGTGTGTGGGCGTGCCTTCCCCAAATGCACACTGAGCTGTCCGAAGAAATGAAAGCTCAAACACATGACGGGTTACACTCTTGTGTTGATGTTGAGTTCCTTGGTCGGGTCTATGCTGTCGGTGAGCAGTAAAAGCACACAATTATCTAACACCATAATTGACACTGTCGATGCACTCAGGTGGTACGTTGCAGCGCAAAACGAAGGATGGAGCGCCTATGTCTCTAGTACATGAAATGTCGTCAAAACCTGAGAATGATGATGATGATGACATGCCTGAGGAACCTGCAAACTGTGATGGTGACTCATTGGATGGAGAAAACACAACTGTAGGTTGAACAGACTTGTTAGTGGGTTCGTCAAAAGAACATGTGTTCGGGCAGTCCGACTGGGATAGCAGAGGGCTGTCGCAGTCTACAAAGGCAGCCTTGAGCCTGTGTAGAGAAATGGTTTGCAGGCAATCTTTTATCATAATGTCAAATGTCGTCTCATCCCTCCAGAGTACTTTGAAGGAGCCAAGGTAAGGGGGTTGTAAGGGTTGTCTGACAGAGTCACCCTGAGCATGACGTATGAGCAAGTGCTGAGTGCAGTCAGCAGGTAAATGTCAGGTGGGGAATGACTGACTGACAGGTGGGTGTATCCAGGTGTTTCTAAAGTCTGCATGCATCCTTCCGATAAAGTCTGGGAAGGAGGGGGAATCCCCTGGTCTTGGGGGAGAATTAGTTCCCCACGTAAAACTGGGTTTTTGCTGAAAACGAATTCAGAAATCATTCCATGTAAATCTGGTTTAAATGTAGAACATAATCCCAGCAACACCCATGGAAGTGCCTTGGTCCAGAGACAGTTATGGCGCCTGAGTGCAGCTTTAAGGGTGCAGTGCCATCGTTCCACCAACCTGTTGCTTTGTGTGAGGTAGGCTGTCGTATGGATCCAAGAAGAAACAAATCCTTTGGCCACAGTTTCTGCTGTGATGTTGGGTAAGGGGATGGCTTCCACTCAACAAGACATTTGGTGGACAGGATATACCTGTGGCCCTCTGACAGAGGCAGAGGACCGATAACGTTGATATGTACAAGACAGAAACGTCCCTTAGGGATGTCAAACTTGCCGAGTGGTGGAGAGGTGTGACATCCTATTTTGTTTCATTGACAGGAAATGCAGCTGTGTGTCCATGTTTGACAGTCCCATTTCACATCTTTCCACACAAAACGCTTGGTGATGAGGCAAGCGGTGCCACAGACGCCGGTGTGGGCAAGATTATGCAAGGCGTCGAAAACCAGTCGGCGCAGCGCAGAAATGTTTGACGGCCTCATACACCGCCAGAAGCTCTCTGTCAAAAGCAGAATATGTCTTCTGTGCTGTAGACAGTTTTTTTTTTTTTTTTTTTTTTTTTTTTTTTTTTTTTTTTTTTTTTTTTTTTTTTCTCGAAGAAATGAATTGGTGAAACTGTGTCGCCTTTGCTCTGTTATACTCCTGCCCTGACCGCAATGTTGCTGGCATCCGTAGTGATGATCAAATCGGCAGACGGATCAGGATGGGCAAGTACAACTGCATAAGCTGAAGCTGTTTTAAGAGCCTTGAAAGCCTCTAGCATGGGTTCAGTCCAACAGCCGGTTTAATGCCTGAAGTTTGTTTTCTGGAGAGCAAGTCAGTCAGAGGGGCGTGCATGACAGTGGCAGAAGGTAGATGACGGCGGTAGTAATTTATAGTATCTAGAAATCGTTTGAGTTCTTTGTACATAGCTGTGGGTGGCAATGACGTGATAGCCTGCACGCAGGATTTGGTAGGCTGTATTCTGGCTGTAGTCCATCTGCGGAGACAGTATAACCCAGAAATGTCACAGAAGACTGACGCAATTGGAATTTTTCTTTATTGACCTCAAAACCATTGGATGCCAAAGTCTGGAGGACCTGGGATAAATGATCTTCATGGTCTTCAGTCAATTTGCTGAAAATGAGTATGTCATCCAGGTATGTGAAACAGAACTCAAATTGTCAAAAGACTTAGTCAATGAAACGTTGGCACATTTGTGCCGCACCCTTTAAACCGAATGGCATGAAGTTGCACGCAAACTGAGTGGCGTGATGATCACAGTCTTTGGAATGTCTTCTGGCGCTATGGGAATCTGGTGATAAGCATGTTTGCAGTCAATCACACAGAAGATTGTGGCGCCCAATAACATATGACTGAAATCGTTTATGTTTGGCACCGGGTAATTGTCCATGACAGTGTGAGTATTTAAATGTCTGTAATCACCACACATTCGAAAAGAACCATCATGTTTGGTGACAAAGTGAATTGGTGAAGACCAATTGCTGTCCGATGGCTGTTGGATGCCTGCCTCCAGAAGTTTGTTAATTTGCTGCCATGCCACGCGCAGCTTACTAGGGTTTAGGCGTCTAACCTTGTGTCTAATAGGAGGGCCAACAATGGTAATTATCTTGTGTGTCATTCCATCAGAGAGACTGAGGACTGCACATGAGGCTGAGTAACTTTCTGATGTTGAGTTTTGGGATGAGTGGGGCGCGATGAGGCGTAGCTCTTAGCACAAGTGGGAAAAGGCAGAACAAAACTCACATGCCTATCATGCGAGCGCGGTGTGTGCTTGTTTGTAGAAGTTGTCTGCATGAGCTGCACGGTGCAGAGTGAGGTGCACAACAACTGCCTGTTGTTGGCTTTGCCTTGGGCAACCAGCGCAGGCGAGAGAGGCACTGGCATTGCGCAAGGGGCAACGATGGCCACCAAGTTGCTTGGCTGGCGTGCGGGAGAGGGGGAATGTTTAACAACAAGTGGGGCAGCCGCCATGTGTAATGGTCATGATCGTGCTGTGTGAGCGACTGTTATTAGAGACACTGTTTGAAACACAAGGCACTGCACGTAGTGTGCATTTGGGTGGTGCGGAGGTCACTGAACGCGAATTGTCACACACAGTGAATGTTTTTGAACTAACCTGATGAGTGTTCAAACTGATGCTTGGCAATGAAGTTTGATTTGATAAAGGAACTGCAGATTGCAGTTTCAACAGCAAGGTGCAGGCCCGAGTTCATTGTAAGTGTGAGCAATGCGTTGTTTCAGCTCATCAGTCTCCCAGCGGAGGTGCACTGCTGAGACATTTTCTGAAAGTAGGTTAGTGACACAGGTCACAATCATGCCCGTGAGGGTGGAACACTCTGTTATACAGGTGGTGTAACACTGCACACTGGACTACATTCAGGGAGAGCTTGTAATGGGACAAAAATCCATACCAAGAATTGGTTCATCGATGTCAGCGATGTAGAAGGTCCACAGGAAACACAGAGAAGGGGATAGGTGCACCATCACTTTCACAGAACCAACAGTTTGTAATGTTGATGCGTTAACAGCTCGTAGGAGAGACTTCGTCAGTGAAAAGTCAATAGGAGCCAATGATCGAGGTATGATAGACATGTCAGTGCCAGTGTCAATTAGGTAGACAAACTGCGATGTCTGTCACATATAAGTGTCCACTCGGCCGACGAGATGAGTGGATGGAGTGCAATGTTAGGAGAAGCCTGTGAAGTTTCCCACAGGACTTGGCGTCACTTACTTCCTGTAGTCGGCATTTGGGTGTTGGCAAGGTAACCTACACTTCCTGGCCTCAGCCCCAAAAATCTTGTGGTACCAACAGTGCAGATGAGCTGGATGTCGTGGTGGCAGCAACTGTGATAGTGAGGGAGGCTTGTTCTCATTGATCTGTTCTGGGACGTAATCCGGGATATATGGAGCATGGGCAGTTCTTGAGTGCTCGGAAAGAGGAAAGAGCAAACGAGTACTGCCTGGTGACGTAGAAGGCTTGGAAGCAGAATGGGCCCTGCCCCTGCCTGCGTACAGCCGGTAAACAGGAGGTGTAGAGTCACACAGCGATGATGGATGAGCTGGGTGTTTCTGGCCCAGGAGCGCATACAGCTGATCTGCGATGCGTGGGTGAGAACTGATAGACTCAAAAGAGTGTAGCAGTAGGTGTATCTGTAGATCGGTAGGTACTTGGCAGACCATACCATCGTGTGTTCACTCATGAGTAACCTGAGGCAGTGCCAAAGTTGTGACCAAGTTTGGTCCCCCAGGTGCTCCTCGTACAGAATCTTGATTATCAATTCATGTGGCGAGCAGGCAAGTTGGTCCAATATTGTTTTCATGGTAAACTCATACTTTGATGGCAGTGGAGGCGAAAGTAGGAGATCACAAATTAAATCCGAGTGTTCGTGAAGGTGTGTGACCAAACATAGGAAATTGGAGTTGTCATCCGTCACTTGATGCAGCTTGAAAAGGTGCTCCACCAGTGTGAGCCATGAAACTGGATTGTCTTCGTATAGTGGAGGTAGCTTGGTTAGGTGGCCTGGAGGTGGAGACGAAGGTGGCTGCGGCATGTCTTGTAAGGTACCATGGAAGTGAACGGGTGAGCAGCACATAATGAAGGCCCCATAAACTAGACTAGATATTGCAAGTATAGTAGTGACATTGTCCAACTCAGAAATGACGCAGAAGGCTGGCGTGACAGATGCAGACAGTACTGCGGAAAGAGCGAGCGGTTGTATGGTTGGAATCGAGGCCCCTGTGGGAGACGGGGGGGGGGGGGGGGGGGGGGCAGTGGCCTGGAGCTTAAAATGTTGCTGGGTAAAGAGGTTATGTGGAGTGCACTCGTACCCAAGTGGTCGCAAAACTGTGTCACTGATCTGGTGGTTTGTTCTGGCGAACTAGAGGCATAAAAATGTCTGTTACTGATTTGTGAGGAAGGTGAGGCTGGCGTAGCTTGGTAATAGTTGGCTGTGTGTGTGTTTTGCACAAATGGTGGCATTGCACATGGCACTACTGTAACTGATGTTGTAGCACTTAGAGGACCAAAGCACATGTGTGAATTTCGGTCCCTTTGAACTTCGTACAAGTGATCGATTGGCACACTATTTAGTAGATCGTCCACTTCACTTTTCACTTATTGTTGTGTGTAATCCAGCAAAACAAAACCTATGTCCATGATTTGAGGTAACTGCGTAACACTCTGTCATTGTGGAGTTGCTAAAGTAGAGGCTATCCCCATCAAAGATCGTAGATCATTGTCCTTTAGCTGCGAAATAACCAAAGGCGGAGGATTGTGTTGGCCTGGTTGTAAGAGCTGGGCCTCCAAATCTTTGTAAAAAATGTTCAGTGATGTAGCCATGGCATTGTATGTGAAATCTGTTGATTCTATATGACGGGCGCGGATGTTGCAGAACTTTTTGCCCGGGGTCACCAATATGGGATTCTGGATACAGATCATAATATATGAATAAACAGTTCCCAATTTTCCTATATACACATATATTTTACCATAAAGACTGATGCACATGAACACTGTATGAAGTACAAAGGCAGACTGAATTAAACATAGTGTCTCGTCAGAGCAGTTAATGCTCCAAAGATTGTAATTTGTGTGGTCGATGTGACGCATCAATGCCACACTAGTTTCCTGTCGACAGGGTGTAAGGCTGTCATCTGACCATCATGGTCTGGCAGGCAGTTTAGCTTAGTCCATGTTATTTCAGTGAAATATGTGGGTTAGAGGAACAGACTGTCTTCTTTGAGGAATCTGTTCTACTTGGAAATTAGATATTTGGGAGTAAGCTGAAGCTAAACATTAACAATGCATACTGTTTGTGACTGATGACATTTGTAAAACAAAACTGTCACATACCTTAAGGCTCCTGTTATTATTACAATGTTCAATTGTGACTATTACCAGAGGGGCTAGAATTTTTAAAAGCGTTCCGGCTGGTGCCATGTAAACTTTCATAATCTTAAATCACTGTTTCTAGCTGTAATTTGACTGCAGCACAGTTCAAAATGTTATTCAGTGGATTACTGACTTATTTCTAGAGTCAGTAAGTGTCAGTGTTGTAATAAATGAAATTGTCATCACATCTTCTTTAAGTCACTGTAATCCTACAATAATAAGAACTGACTATGTAGCTTTCTAAATACATCTGCTCAATTTCTGGTGTTTTTGGGGATATTTTGTTAATCAAAGCACACACACCTTTATTCTATCAACTGATTCTCTTATTTTTTGAAGAGACAACAGTACCTCTTCTCTAACACTTGAAATACTTCTTAAGTTACATTAAAATATTTTTATGCCACTCCCTTTGTCTTGGAAATTTCTGACAAGTTTTTGAAACATATATGTGACATTACATGATTGCATGTACATTTGACTTCAAACAAATGATACTCAAACAATTCTACATATCCTTTGCAGATTCAATTTTTTTTTTCATTTAGGAACCAGTCTACTATGAATGTTGGGAACTACAGACAGGGATAGAAATAATTCTGGCTCCATGTAACACTATGTATAAATAGCAGTGCAAATTGTCATGTTCTTTCAGCATTTTGAAGCAAACCACATTATGTATGATAAAACAATAAAGGTATCAATATTAACAATATTTTAGTTTCTTCTCATAAGTGTAGCTGTGAGAAACAACTTAATACCAAATCATGATTTCTTTTTGCCTGTAATTGTCATTGACCAAGAGGTTAAGTGTTGGTACTGTTGTGGTCTTCAGTCTGAAGATATTATATTGCGAGAACCTTATAGAGCAATGAAAGACCTAAGTCAATACGAGGGTGCTGGTGTAGATGGTAGCCTTGAGAGAGCCAGACTGACAAAATTGTTCAATTTGGGGTGCAAGATGTATGAGACAAGAAGACTGTAATAATTCCAATTGCAAAGAACCGAGCTGCTCTCAGGTGTGAATATTACTACAGCTCTCCATGCTATTCTATCCTGTGCAAGCCTTTTCATTTCGGAATAACTACTGCAAACTACATCTTTCTAAATCTGCTTACTGTATTCTCTTGGATTCATTCTAAGATTTTTACCCCCCACCCCCTCCCCACAACTTCCCTCAGTTACTAAATCGATGATCCCTTGATGTCTTAGAATGTGTCATACCAACCGATCTCTTCTTCTTGTTTGGTTGTGCAACAAATTTCTTTTCTCCCCACTTCTATTCAGTACTTCTTCATTAGTTATGTGATTTACCCTCCTAATCTTCAGCACTCTTCTGTAGCACAACCCTCCCAAGAGCTTATATTGTCTTCTTGTCTAAACTGTTTACCGTGCATTTTTCACTTCCTACATGGCTATATTTCATACAAATATTTTCAGAAAAGCTTTCTGAGACTTAAATTTATATTCAGTGTTAACCAATTTTTCTTTTTCAGAAATTCTTTTCCTGCCATTGGTAATCTACATTTTATATCCTCTCTACTTCAGCCACCATCAGTTATTTTGCTGCCAAAATAACAAAACTCATTTAATACTTTTGGTGTCTTGTTTCCTGACCTAATCTCTAAGCATTGGCTGATTTAATATGAATACATTCTATTATCCTTGTTTTGCTTTTATTGCTATTCGTCTTATATCCTCACTTCAAGACACTGCCCATTCTGTTCAATTGCTCTTCCAAGTCATTTGTTGTCTCTGAAAGAATTACAATGTCATAAGCAAATCTCAAGGGTTCATTTCTTCTCACTGTATTTTAATCCCTACTCCAAATTTTTCTTTGGTTTCCTTTACTGCTTGTGATATTAAAATTGAGTAATATTGAGAGTAGGTTCAACCCTGTCTCACTTACTTCATGACCTCTGCTTCTTTTTCATGCCCCTCGACTCTTATAACTGCCATATAGTTTCTGTACAAGTTGTAAATAACCTTTCACTCCCTGTATTTTACCCCTGCTGCTTTCAAAACTTCAAAGAGAGTATTCCAGTCAACAATGTCAAAATCTTCCTCTAAGTCTACAAATTCTCTAAATGAAGGTATGCTTTTCCTTGACTGTTCTAAGAGAAGCTGTATGGTCTGTACTGTCTCATATGTTCCTACATTTCTTCAGAATCCAAACTGATCTTCCTTTAGGTCAGTTTCTATTAGTTTTTCCATTCTCCTGTAAGTAAGTCATGTTAGTATATTGCAACCACGACTTATTATACCGATAGTTCAGTAATATTCACACCTGAGAGCAGCTGGGTTCTTTGCAATTGGAATTATTACAGTCTTCTTGTCTCATACATCTTGCACCCCAAATGGAACAATTTTGTCAGTCTGGCTCTCTCAAGGCTACCATCTACACCAGCGCCCTCATTTTGACTTAGGTCTTTCATTGCTCTATCAGGTTCTCGCAATATAATATCCCACCCCTCTCATCCTCATCTGCATCCTCTTCCCTTTCTATAATATTGCCTTACAGTCCATTTCCCTTGTATAGCCTCTCTGTATACTCTTTCCACGTTTAAACTTACCCTTTTTTGCTTAGTACTGGTTTTCCATCTGAGATCTTGGTGTTCATACAACTGCTTCTCTTTTCTTCAAAGGCGTCTTTAATTTTCCTGTATGTGATATCTATTTTTCCCCTAGTGAAATATGCTTCTAAATCCTTACATTTGTACTCTAGCCATTCCTGTTTAGCACTTTTGCACATCTTGTCAATGTCATTGTTTAGATGTTTGTATTCTGTTTTGCCTGCTTCATTTACTTCTTCTCCTTTTACCAATTTAATTCAATATCTCCTGTGATATCCAAGTATTTCTTCTAGGCCTTGTCTTTTTACCTATTTGATCCACTGCTGCCTTCACTATTTTGTCTCTTAAAGTTAATCATTTGTCTTCTACTGCATTCCTTTCCTGTGTTCTACTCAGTTATTGTCTAATGCTCCCTCTGAAATTCTCAATGACTTTTCATTCTTTTAACTTTCCCATCTCCTTAATTTCCTACCTTTTTACAATTTCTTCAGCTTTAATCTACAGTTCATAATCAATAAATTGTGGTCAGAGTCCACATCTGCCCCTGAAAGTGCATAACAATTTAAAATCTGGTTCCATAATCTCTGTTTTACCATTATATAATCAGCCTGAAACATTCTGACATCTCCAGGTTTCTTCCACATATGCAACCTTCTGTCATGATTCTTAATCCAAGTGTTATCACTAGTTACTCTTTGCAAAATTCTACCAGTTGGCTTCCTCTGTTATTCCTTTCCCCCAGTCCATATTCACCTACCATTTTTCCTTCTCTTCCTTTTGCTACTATCAAATTCCAATCCCCCATCACAATAAAATTTTTGTCCATCTTAACTATCTGAATAATTTCTTTTATCTCATCATGCATTCCTTCAATTGGGATTTATGGAGCATAGTATTTTATAGAGCAACATGTAAGATACAGGTTGTGCTTAGTCTGAACACACTGACTGGACAACAGTAAGACAGCATAAAGAATAGGCCGAGCACTCATTTACAATCAATTAAATAACGCTGTTTCTTTGCTGGCTCACCAGAGTACACCAGGGGGCCAACCCAGGAACCCGCTATAAGTGGGCCTGTGAACTGTGTGACACATTCTATCTGAAATTATATGCATCATGAGTGAAGTTACATCAAATCTATTCTTCATCTGTGGTGCATGTAAATTTGCACTACTGTGGTGGGTGTGGGGATAGTGTTTATCTTGGCTATGATAATGCATTCACTATGCATTCGGTGTTAAAATCCTTGAATATAGTAATTTTAATATAACCCTTTTAACAGTTCTAAAACCCTTCAAAAATAATAATTTTAATATTTATGTTTAAACACTTCTGTGTTTGCAAATTCAACTTCTGCTCCTATGAAGTTCAATAATAATCAGTAACAGTAAGAATATTTTTAAGAGAGCTGTCTATATAATCTAGGAATTATTTTACTTATTGCTTTATAAATGAAATTAACTTTATTTAATTTTTATGAATTTTTTCACCTGAATCCATGGAATGAAACTTATATTAAAGCATATTAATTTTCGTTTGATAATAATAGAAAACTGAAACAAGCGAATACATGATGACTATGGGAAAGGAATGCTGCTCACTGTTACCCCCATGGTATGGGGTAATTCTGATCAGGATTTATTTTGCTTGATTATCAGTGTTGCACTTTTACAGCAATGAAAATATTATGCTTTTAAAAAAGTTAAAACACTACTGTAGTCAGAAAATAAAAAAAATTGGCCTACACTTTTAACTATAAGAACAAAGAAAAGTTAAACATTTTAATGCACAACTCGACAATCAGATTTAACCTACTCCATAGCCCTAATATCACTATCAGAGAAAATAAATTTCCCTCATTTGCAATGTATTGGCTCCGTCGCTGTGACAATTTATTCTTTTCCTATGTCCATTGTGTTTTCAACATTTGAGAATACAAAAAAGGTTGTGGCTCCAGTGTTTATTTTTCAGATGAAAATAACTTCATAGAGTCCCAAAGTTGTCTTTCTTATTATCTGGTCAATAAAATGTTGAATTCTTTTCTTTCCTGGGAATAGAACAATAGCTACACTTAGTAATTGCTGTTCCTTTCCTGTTTTGACTTAAGTTGAAGTGGTATCTTTAAGGGAAAAGTGACATGAGTCTAGCACTTCAGAGCCTTAGTTACTTGTTTCCAGCATTTTTTCATCTTCTTGTGGCTCTGCACTTTCCTCACCATCCTCTATATCAGCAGTGAGCAAATCCTTAACTTCAGTGCCTTTCCCCAGAGGTAAAGTCAGGTGCTTTGCATAGTGGACAGGTGTGCTTGTATTTGGGCCAACAACTCAGGCTTGCTGGAGTTGTTCTTCAAAGAATCCAGTCCAGGATGCTTTATCAGTGTTAATCATTCTTATTTTGTGGAATCTGATGCAGCACTTCTTCAAGACAGAAAGACACAAAACCAGTGTTATTATGTTAGCCACAGAATTCATACCTATCTTCAACAAAGTTTCTAACAACAGTTTATGAGATACTGACTTGTACGTCACTCCTCTGTTGGATTTCTTCCACTCATCTAACATACATTGCTGTACTATCTTTAAGGAGCAAAAGAATGTCACACCAAGAGGCTGGTAAGGGTGGGTCACATTTGGAGGCAAGAAGACAAACCTAATGTCATATTCCTCACAAATCTTGACGACACTTATCAAGATATAACTGGATAAGTTATTCCCACTCATAATCTTGTGTCCTTGCAATTTCTTGGCATAGAGAAACAAAATTTTCATTAACTATGATTCAAATGTGTTAAGATCAAACCTTCACTCATATTCCTGTTGTAACCAGCTCCATCGACATTTCCCTCAGTCCAAGTAATCATACAGGCTTACTTTCATAAACAGTAAATGGGGGTAGCAATGTTCTATCTGCAACTGCTGCCATCATAATACTGATACTAGTTTAAGATGTGTCTAAAATTCTCACAGGATGCTTCGCATCTCTTTTGACAAGCACCATCATTGTCTTGGGTCATCAGAAGATTTTATTTTAGTGTTGTTAACTATATTAGAGTCACTAACTCCATCCAACATTTCCCTAAGATTAACATAATGTTCTGTTATGATCTGCATCTAAACAGTTGATATAACTCTTTTCGTGTTCTCTCCAATTCTCACTATCAGTTTGGTGTTTCTTCTCAGAAATGCATGAACCCACTCTAACCCTGGCTGATTGACTTTAAATGTGTTTTCCATTTTCTTTGCATGGTTAAGGTAACCTGTACAATGTTGCATACATCCATGTTTCTCAGTGGAAAACCCCACTTGACACATATCAATAAATCCTCAACAGGTATTTCCTCCTGTTTGCTGTTTAAAGCTGTTGACACATCCTTCTTGTGTTTACACTTATTCCATATCTTATCATTAAGGGTTTTGTACGGTACAGCAAAATCTAATGAAGCTCTCCTGATGCTCATTTTCCCTTGGTATGTGGCCTTTCCTGCATTTTCCGGGAAAATGAAATTGGATTTGCACCTTCCACTGGACCCAAGCTACTTGACGTATGTTCTCACCATGTTGCTTATTACCCTATAACAAGACAACTTTGCATATAAAGCCCTATAACTACACAGTAGTATTACTTAAAAAGTTATGTAAATGTTCATATGATCCAACTAACTAATGAACAGTTAACAATATTAACTTCCTCTATCTGTACAGCCTGTGAAGCTCTTCAAGTGAAGTTTTCACTGTTAACTTTTTCACAAGCATTAAACTGTTTCTCACAACACTTACTGATCAATTGTGGGTGACAACTGAGTAAATTTTTGGCATTCAGTCAAGTAAATAATAATGTTACCTTTATTAGTGCATCTCGCACTGGGTCAATTATTATTGCAGTTTCATGGGAGAGCTCAACTTTCAAACTATAGGCCAAATAATTGATATTGCCCAGCTCTACCAGTATTTTCCCATTTTATGATATTCCATATTATGTTCTGCATCCATAAAACTCTCTTCTCTTTTGATCTATAATGTACAACGCATAATTTAATAGGGAACTTTGTAACATTTGCTGTAGGGCCTATATGTCCTCTAGATGGTGAAAATTTGCCTGTGAAAAAATAAAAATTAGAAAGTAAAGTAATAATTACAATACCAATTGTAAAGTAGAATTAACAAGTATATGCTTCCCTTGTACAGTTGATCTGTGTTTTCATATTTTTTGGGCACATATAAAGACTATTCAACATGTTAAAACAATTCCTCAAAGATACATGTACTTGAAAGCTGTAATATTACATTTTAGTTCTAGTATTCAGCATAGTAATACAGGGTGATTCAAAAAGAATACCACAACTTTAGGAATTTAAAACTCTGCAACGACAAAAGGCAGAGCTAAGCACTATCTGTCGGCGAATTAAGGGAGCTATAAAGTTTCATTTAGTTGTACATTTGTTCGCTTGACGCGCTGTTGACTGTGCCATTTCATCCAATAAAGTTTTTGGTCGCTTTTTCTTCGAAGGTGCTACTGTAACTGGACTACAGTATCTGCAGATGTTAGAGAATTGGCTGTTCCCTCAGCTCAAACAAGAAGCACAACAATTTCAGCAGGATGGAGCGCCACCACATTGGCACTTATCTGTCCGTAACTACCTGAACGTCAACTACCCGAGGCGATGGATCGGCCGCCAGGCAGCCCGTGACAGAGCACTTCATCACTGGCCTCGAAGAATCCCTGATCTTACCCCCTGCGATTTTTTCTTATGGTGGTATGTTAAGGATATGGTGTTTCGACCACCTCTCCCAGCCACCATTGATGATTTGAAATGAGAAATAACAGCAGCTATCCAAACTGTTACGCCTGATATGCTACAGAGAGTGTGGAACGAGCTGGTGTATCGGGTTGATATTGCTTGAGTGTCTGGAGGGGGCCATATTGAACATCTCTGAACTTGTTTTTGAGTGAAAAAAACCTTTTTAAATACTCTTTGTAATGATGTATAACAGAAGGTTATATTATGTTTCTTTCATTAAATACACATTTTTAAAGTTGTGGTATTCTTTTTGAATCACCCTGTATAATCTTTTAAGATATGTCAAATGATGTATTAATGGACAGGGTAATTTGATTCACTCCTGAAAGTCAGGGAGAATATAAAGGTGAATATTAACAATTTCTATTTTTACTGTATTTGTTTGTTGAAACTGTTTTTATTTTCATTTCTCAGTGTGTGAGTCAAAGCTGGTATTTACAAGTGACAATGCAGCTATTCTGGTTATCACCACTTCTACTGTACCCTCTCTGGAAAACCCCAAAAATAGGGAAAATCCTCTTGGTCATCTGTTTTATCATTGGACTGGCAATAGATTTTGGTGTTGCATATGGATTTGAGATAAGAGTTTCAGTGCCAGAACGTAGAGCTAAGTGAGTATTAATAGTTTTTTAATCTGCTTTTTTCACCAATGGTAGTAGCTCCACTACAATTAAATATTTTTTACTCTTTTATAATTACTAGATAAACAATGACTTTAAATATATTCTTCTCACCTGTGAATGCTGTAACATGATGAAGACATGATCAGCATAGAATGAAACTTATGATAAATCAGAAGTAGGTTGCCACAGGGTTAGCTAAACATTAAAAGCAGCATTAATGTACTCTAGCAAAAATAAAAAGATGCATTCATCATTGAAATATGAACTCTTTGGAAAAAGTAACTGTGTGATATGAATGTCAGATGAGGGGAAAAAATTAAAAAGTTTCAGTGCAATAAACTACTTCATCTGCATGCAAAAAAGTATTTATAACATGAAGTTATTTCAAATAAGAGGAAAAGTACAATGCTTATAGCAAGTGTGAGAGCAATGGACTTAGAGAAAAGCTCAATATTTACCATTATATTGTGACCTGTGGTAGCAACATGGAGTGAATGACATGTATTATCTCTAGCAGCTAAAACTGTTGTAGCTGCAGCTCAAATTCAAGCACAACATTGCAACTGTGATATTACATAATGCTATGGTAAAATGTGTCTGTGAACTGGGGATTATGTGTGAGTAGTACTGTTTAAGTGCCCCTTAACTGTGGCTCACTGATACCCCAAGCAAAGCTTATCATCATTGACAGTACACAAGGAACAGCAACTAACAATGTTTAAAAAATAATTTCATTTTAATCATGGTTATGATGGCAATGGCATATGCTCTACACAATTCTGTGGTTGACCTGCACTAATGATTATATAAAACATCACTGATTATTAAAGCAACAATAATTTCAGACTAATTGTTTAGAAATAAGCCCCACTCTTTCCACCATATCAGCACTATACTTTTTTTCAGAGCAACTTATTGTATAGAATTGTCAAACACATATTGTTTCTTCCATAACCTATGATTCATTTGGTATGCCACCAATTAAAGAAATATTTTGTTGTCTGGTAATGCAGGTGAAGCGCGGCCAGTTTTTCTCTCTTTCAATCTCAAAAAGTAGAAGCTCTTACAGTAACTCATGGTGGGTTTACAGAGTATTAAATATATTTCAGTGATGTTTTTTACTAGGATGTTACTTGTTTGTATGTCAAATGTGGGGAAGAAGCAGCATTCTTTCATTCGTCCCATTCCTCAAACATCCTGTGTACCCAAAATTTATAAAGTTATTGGTGTGAGTATGTAATATACACATGTAGAAAATTAAAACCAACTATTCACAAACGGCTAAGTAACTGTAATGTAGCAGTAAAATAGTTTTTTTCCACATTCTCACTAAATGTAATGATTTCAGTGAAATTTACTTCTTTGATGGTACACTAATGTTGAAGCTGTGATGAAATGTGAAGTTATATACAGAAATTAAGGATAATTTAAATGCTTGCTTCTTACCATACAACAGCTGAAATTATTAAATTGGGATACATGGATTTGACAGATATCCAAAACATTAATATATGTTCCCTGACTATCCAATATTTTAAGACAGTGATATGGGTTGGTTTCCAGCAGTAATAGGTTAGGAGTAAGATGGTTACTGGAAACAAAAGATTTGGCTCTGTGGGCTTTCAAATAAAATGATGTGGTGAGTGGTCCTCAACTATGTACCCTCTGACTCAGAGCTGAAATATTGAAAGTTTTGGCTGGTTTCAATTGTCTAGGGGCTGGGATACATAGTTGCTGCATTACAAGCCAAATACTGCTGAGTCTACAGTATACAATATGAATACACACAAGAACTGAATGGTCGAAGGTTCCTATCACTTGGCAATTGCAAATTTTGAATGTAACATAAACATTTATACATGAAAGACTGCAATTAAATAAATTCTGCAGATACTATTTTAATGACTTTAAATGATGAGCATGATAGCAGAATTATCTTTAAGAATGCCTTTTATTACTGTAAAACACTTATTGGTGTCGATGGTCGAGCAATTAAATAAAATATAAGTTGAATAACAGAGAAACAGCAGATACCTACTTCACGCAATCAGTTATGAGCAACATCATGGCATACAAGATATTCTTTTCTAATTGCAAACTTCACCTTCATTGCAGAAGCCACGTAAATCTCACAAGTGCACAAGTTGGCACTAAGAAATATTTCTATCTCTTGTGATGACACATAAAGCACTCCACACTCTCCAAGTCTCTCCTGTAACCGAGTGTATGTTGCATTGTACCATCCAGGTCTCCCCTGTCCTCTCCTTACTCTTCAGAACTCCCACTTCCATCCAGTCTACCCATCCATGAGCACTGTTATTGGCTAGAGTGCTCCTGCCATGTCTTCAAGCCAACATTCACTTACAAAAAGAATGAAACATTTGAAATACTGGATTTAGATTTAAATAACTTGAAATTAAATAAATATTCTAATGGCTGGACCATAAACATGCTCTAACACACATTATTAAATACATAAACAAATTTAATAAACATACATCAAAGGAATAGAAACAAAGTAGGTCTGTAGTCTAATGTAAAAGTACATAGTTTATTTTTATCTTTTACTTTATTCAAATTCCAAATAAAATTCTTTGTTACAGTATCCTTTTTAATTATTTTTCATTTACTAATGTTTCTTATTAAACTGATGTAAAATAGGAGTTTCTCATTTTTATTGTTAAAAACATCCTTGAAGATTTAGATGAATAGTATGTGGACAAATAGAGTTTCATTTATTACTAATTGCAGTCAGATGTGAAATGATAATGTGCTTAAGGAACTCTACACAAGTGCCTATAAAAAAAGAGCAGACATTTTTATTATATTTTTTTACAGTCTCAAAGTGAAAAATAAATTGTTGGTATAATTTTCCACATCCCAGACAGATACTTCGCATAAGATAACAACATGGCCAGAGTGCTAATAAATGAAACACAGTGGTATACAAATCTTTTTCTTTTTTACTATAGTAATTTCTCAGATGAGTTACTTCATCAGTGGCTGTAGTGGACCTTCCATATCTGCTCTTGATGAGTCAAATTTTGAGTGTGATGTAATGCATTCTTTGTATTCTGTTGTACATGTTCATTTTAGCTCTAGACAGGAGTTATCTAATACAGAAAACAGTATTTGAACAGCTATGTGTGCATGTTTATATGTGTCAGCCACAACTTTAGCACTGAAGTTCATGATCGACTGCTCCCAAGTGGTTTAATTTATCAGTACCATTGCTAATGATAGGCAAAAATTCTGAGAGAAATGCTATGACCTATGGAATAGCAATGTAGGAAACCAGAAAACCATTGAACCACTGAAAGAGCTGTGGAAAATTTTTTAGCGACCTTTGAACCATTTGCAACCAAAATTAATCCACTTCTGCCAGCAAATTAGTGTTTCTTCATAGTGCCATTGGTGTTTATGTGTTTATTACATCTCAGAAAATTAGTGGTTTGACTTTAAAGCAATTGAGAAGCACTGGAAAGTTTTCCCCTGTGGTGTCTGCAAAAACTATTCTGAACTTGAAGGTAGGTTTGTGAAGGCTTTCTTCCTCTTAATGCGTATCAAATGAAGGGAATAATAGTGTGTTAATACACATGCATGTAATCTATGCAACTGCATAAGTCCAAAAATGAATCAAAGAGCTTTTGTTGCAACACAGTCAGCATTCAAGCACTAACTTGGAAGAAATGGCTGTAAATTTTATGTTTCATTTATTTATCCCACATGTATAATTGTAACAAGTATCCCTCCCTTCAAAATAAATTTAATTTGTGGAATTATCAGAAATGATCAGTATTCAGTGATAGAAAATTCAGTGAAGATATTCTCCCACAGATGGCTACAGTTGGCTATGGGACAAACTCACATTGTGTGCAGCTGTGCAGCGCTACCACTCAAGGGACTTTGACAGTCTATGCATGAATATTGCAGATCTGCAAAAGTCCTTACATAGGCCCAACATTTCACTAAAGGAAACAACAGCATAACTAGTTCTGCGAAATCACATTGTATAAGGTCTCTAATACTGTTACACGATGGCAGAGCTATTTATGCTGTTGTCTGTTTTGCTATGAGAACAGGCAATGTGATTATCACTGGGGGGCAGCCTTAACTCAACTGCACTGGGTGCAGTGCAGATTGAGGTGCACACCATCCATATTTGTTCCCTACATAATTGTTCCTCGTAAAGCAGTCCATGAAGCTTTGTTGTTACTTTACAGCTACTAACAGCTGCATGGCATAATTGTCTGCTCTCAATACATTGGATCGAACCTGATTAGTTCCCTTAATTCTTACTAAGATGTAATTAAGAATTCTCTTCTCCCTATTCTTAGGGGACTCACTTTTAT
Organism: Schistocerca gregaria; assembly: GCF_023897955.1. Classification (NCBI taxonomy): domain Eukaryota; kingdom Metazoa; phylum Arthropoda; class Insecta; order Orthoptera; family Acrididae; genus Schistocerca; species Schistocerca gregaria. Next base: position 545,559,356 of record NC_064921.1, read on the forward strand.
TGCCAACTTCCAAATGGAGAAACATAAACTATAAGATATCACAATGATAGGTATTGAATCTGTGCCTATTTCTAACCTATATAAGTGACCTTCCCAAGCTGTTATGCTCATACAAAAACTGTGATGTTGTTGATGACTCTATCGGATTAACAGAGGGCCCATACTGAGGTATACCAGACATAATCCAGATTATAGCTCTACGGATCTACAACTGACTGCAAACATAGTATTAGTCATAATGTAATGAGGAACATACATGTTATGCAATTAGAAGCAACCTGCCTGTGCTAGAAATGAAACACTATGCGTAAAATACCCTAGAGTCCAGCTGAATAACAAACCAGAAATGAAGTCAACACTTAAATAGTCTAATTAACGAGCTCAGTTCAACATGCTTTCAGTTAGAAATTTCTACCTTTCTGTTAATGTGAAGACAAAGGTGCTGTGTTATCCCCCACACTTCCACATCTTCTTGTTCTATTTATTGTCTTCTAGGCAACTAAGATAAAGAAGCTATCCTTTCAACAAAATTTAAAACAAAGAAAACTATAAAGTAGATAACCACACAAAATATGGAAGACTCTTCCAAGTTTTGGAATCCTTACACTCATTATCAAGATCACTGATCCACTAATATCATTTATTGCTATTAATAAAATCAGTTTCAGATTAATTGTAATTTTCATTTTCGGCCATGAGATCCACAAATAATTTTCATGAAGACTTTTTCTTTGTCTAAGTTCAGAGTAATGTTCTGTATTCTGGTGCAGATGTGCTGAACAGGCTTGCATTTGCCACAAACAAGAGTTTGACAATCCCCATAAATTCAAATCAAAAGAAAACAGAACCAAATTAGCCACATAAGCAGAGAAAAGACAAACAGGGAATCATTCTAACACTGATATGGACCAAAAATGGTGGAATCCAATGACATAAGTGACTCTCATAAAGGACAGATTATTATGATCCAGTGCCTTGGAACAAGCATTTTAGAAATGGTGAAGCTGGTCATCTGGTTGCATCAGTCTTGGGAAAGCAGTTGAAAGATGATTAAACTATGAATATCTGACAAGATGAAACTTCCTGGCAGATTAAAACTGTGTGCCCGACCGAGACTCGAACTCGGGACCTTTGCCTTTCGCAGGCAAGTGCTCTACCATCTGAGCTACCGAAGCACGACTCACGTCCGGTACTCACAGCCTTACTTCTGCCAGTATCCGTCTCCTACCTTCCAAACTTTACAGAAGCTCTCCTGCGAAACATGCAGAACTAGCACTCCTGAAAGAAAGGATATTGCGGAGACATGGCTTAGCCACAGCCTGGGGAATGTTTCCAGAATGAGATTTTCACTTTGCAGCGGAGTGTGCGCTGATATGAAACTTCCTGGCAGATTAAAACTGTGTGCCCGACCGAGACTCGAACTCGGGACCTTTGCCTTTCGCGGGCAAGTGCTCTACCATCTGAGCTACCGAAGCACGACTCACGTCCGGTACTCACAGCCTTACTTCTGCCAGTATCCGTCTCCTACCTTCCAAACTTTACAGAAGCTCTCCTGCGAAACTTGCAGAACTAGCACTCCTGAAAGAAAGGATATTGCGGAGACATGGCTTAGCCACAGCCTGGGGAATGTTTCCAGAATGAAATTTTCACTCTGCAGCGGAGTGTGCGCTGATATGAAACTTCCTGGCAGATTAAAACTGTGTGCCCAACCGAGACTCGAACTCGGGACCTTTGCCTTTCGCGGGCAAGTGCTCTACCATCTGAGCTACCGAAGCACGACTCACGTCCGGTACTCACAGCCTTACTTCTGCCAGTATCCGTCTCCTACCTTCCAAACTTTACAGAAGCTCTCCTGCAAAACTTGCAGAACTAGCACTCCTGAGAGAAAGGATATTGCGAAAGGCAAAGGTCCCGAGTTTGAGTCTCGGTCGGGCACACAGTTTTAATCTGCCAGGAAGTTTCATATCAGCGCACACTCCGCTGCAGAGTGAAAATCTCATCTGACAAGATGTTGAACAGTCACACCTCATCACAGATTGTAGAGACTGGGGGCTTGACCACTCTCCAGATGAACTTTAGTAGCAGATCTGACAGCAGAGTTCAGTGCTGTTGTAGGAACAAGTCTTTTGAACTACGCTGTTCAGCACATATTTTTGAACATGGGGCTCTACCTCAGATGACCCTTATATGTTCCCATACTGATCCAACACTATCATCATTTCCTGTTGCTGTGGGCACAGGATCAACAAGGTTTTGATGATGGATCAATAGAAATGTGTCACATGTTCAGCTGAATCATCAGATTAATGGTCATGTCCAGAGATGCTGTCATCCAGGTGAATGGAGTATTATGTTATGGGTGAGGTTCACCTGGGCTTCAATCAAACCTGCAGTAGTAATTAAGTCACCATGACAGCTGCAGACTGTGTGAATATTATTGCTGGTAACCTGCTTCCCTTCATGCTTAATGTTTTCCATTATGGCGGTGGCATCTTGCAGTAGAATAACTGACTGCATTGCAAGGCTAGAATGATGCTACAGTGGTTTGAGGAATATGATAGAGAACTCACATTTAAGTCTTGGCAACCAAATTTGTCTGATCTAAACCTGATAGAACACATGTGCTATCAGATGCTACTCCAAACTCATGAACCAATGGCTCATAATTTATTGGATTTTGTGATCTTCGTATAGATATTTGGCCCTACATATCTCCAGAACTGACCAAGGATTTGTCCAATGCTGTGATGATGTAGCATGCCTAACAGTATCAACCTAAATTTGAATGTTGCCAAACCTCAGTTTTGTGACAACTGTTGTTTCCAGAATGGACACACACCCTGGACAAAGATATAATGTTTACTAACTATGTCAACCTAGATGTACTCATTCATGGTGTCTGTCTTTGTATCAGAGCTGCACTTCTTTAACATGTACGGTTACTACTGATGAAATCTTTCTCAGTGCTAAACGTACTTTTTTTATAATTATTAAATTAGCAAACACTGATAACACAAGATCTGTAAAAGTGTGCATTTGTAAATAAATCCTTTAACTGTGAAGTTGCCTACCGAACTATGTGATTTAAATGGAGCCACCTTATCAGTGTAGACTATGTCCATAACAGTAAAGTAAATCTATACATATGTACCTGGCTTTTAGTAGTTGGTGCAATCTTTGTTGTCACTGTGAGAAAGTAATAATTAAATTTGGTGGTCACTGACTTTACTGTGTCATTATTTCTGCCCTAGCTGTTGCATTACCTCACTGATTTTATTTATGTGTTGGGTAATAATGTTCCAGGTTGCTTTTACTTTATACTATTTATGTGAGTCACTTTCCATCTGAATTATCTACAGGTCTTTTCCTGTTGCAAAGATGTTATTCTTGAAATTTTGACCTATGAATTGTGTGTTTAAATATTAGTGGTTTCATGAATTTTTGCTTGTGTTATTACAAGCTCCAAACTGCTGATCACTGCAAAATCTGTGAATGTCAATGTCTTATATTTGATTTGTATCCCTTCTTAATGTAAGTTACACCGCTTACACACTTTATTTACAGTAATATGGTGCTTAGACATACCTCTTCAGAACCAGAATTTTTAAATCAGTGGTTAACTGACTGAAGTTCAGAAAGATGTAATATGTCTACTTGGTTGTTATGCTGTTCATTACCTAAAAATTAAATTCATGAATTTAATTTTTTACCCTTTAATATTTTTGTGTATTAAATTTGCTTCAACCTCCTTTTTATGTTCACACATTTCTGTCTAAGTCTTCTCAATATAAATTGTTTGAGCTCTGGGTGTGCACTAAAAGCATCTGTTGTTCTTACATGATGATTTAGCAATGTTCCCTGAGAATGGCAGTGTTCCCTGTTAAATGTTCTCCTATCCACTTCCATTTCCCATTGAGATGTAAACCCTGACTTGTGTAACCCCACCTACCAATAGGGTCTACAGAAACTAAACTCATGTTTCACTGATTAACAGAAAGAAGCAGATGATTCAACTCCATGTTAACTAGCTGCAAAAAACAAACTCCCCCCAATAAAAAATCTGCACAGGACACAGAATCCTCCTTCAAACCATTCTTGCTCAAAGATTGTCACTTATTTGCCTTTTCCTAAGATATGTACTATACTAAAATGACTGTTTACCTGGGGCCTCTAATCTAATTTTTCATACAACACCTGGTTCATGCATACTCCTTGTCTGTCACCTAATATCTGGACTGCCCTCCTCTTCTCTCCTTGCATGGAAACAACTGGTTTCCAGCTGAAAACGTGCCTTAACTCCATAATAGTCTTCCAGGTATAACTGAGGTAACAGGGCAAAACTATTTTTTGTGCCAATGCCAATAAAATTGGACATTGTTCTTTTTGATTTGTTGTTGTTTCAATTTAGAGATTTTTTTTCTTTCACATAATCATATTTCTGGTAATTTAATACTACTGTATGTTCAGGTAACTGGTAATAGATTGCTATTCGCAACATAAATGACAACATGAACCACTAATGATTTTATCCACAAACTTCATGGTAAAATATTTCACCTTGGTATCACTTGTAGACTAATCTGTGGCAGGACAAAATGGACACATATGACATACATAACATGCCAGTACAAGATCTTTTTGTGTGCCTGCAACAAGTCGTGTGACCAGAGATCTTGGATGTAGTGATTTGGATGGCATGTTTCATATTTTATTGGACTTATATAGATACAGGATGATACAGCAAACACATTTGGTTGCCATTAGGCATGACCACATCCTAGATGATTAGCAGTGGGGCACAGCTATTGGAAAGTAAGCAGAAAGTTAATATCACCCATAATGTCAATTCATGGCACTGAAGAAGATTCCAGGAAAGAGGATGTGTCTAACAGCCATGTGGACATGGTTGAGCACATGCTACACCATCCAGCAGCACTATTATCTTTCCCCACATGTCCAAAGTTGTTCCATCAGATTTGCACCAAATCTGGCATAAGACATTTTGGCAGACTTTGGGTTACACATCTCCTGTGTGATTGTGTATAGTTGGCTCCAAGTGAATGAACTGTTCAGTACATGTAATAATCCACCAATTGCTTTGGCCAATGGCCTTGTCAACAACAGACACACATACCTGTATGCACACACGCACACTCACACAAATGCAACTCACACACTTTACTCTGAGTGAGTTGTGTTTGCATGTGTGTGTGTGTGTGTGTGTATGTGTGTATGAGTGTCTGTTGTTGACAAGGGCCATTGGCCGAAAGCTTTAAGTTTGAAAATCTTTTTGTTGTGCCTATCTGCGACTCAGCATCTCCACTATATGGTGAGCAGCAACTTTCCTTCTCATAATATTGTTACATTCCATCCTGGATTGTCCATTGTTTGATAAATCCACCAGTTGCATTTCCCTCACACAAGACATTGTATGGCATAGTGAATGTGGTTGCTTACCTGCTATGAATGATTCCAGGAAATGTGCAGTGTTAGGGATGACCTACTACAATGTCACATGCTCATATTTCATTGTGCATATAGACCTGTACTCCATCTGATGCACTTAGATTGACTCTATGTGAAAGGTTTTCTGCCCTTATACTAGATCTATGCACCAATGCTCACCTCAAGAGGGCACTTGTCTAGCAATGGGAAATGTTCCACAGGCCATACATGCTATACTGCCCTGTGAGAATATTACATTCCATACTGACAGTATATGTGCCACTATCATGTGAAACCACACACAGGAAGTATAACTCATTGCCAGTTGTAAGTTTTCAAGTATATCTTATAGCCATATAATTATTCCATGAGTCACAATGTTGCCGCAACTCTTATTAGTACACAAATTAATTCCATGGCTATGTAGTTTTGTGGACCTAAAAAATCCTTCAACTTACAGGCATGAGTGTATATAAAATGTACAGTGTAGTGCATCAACTTTTTTGATCTTGGTGGTTATCCTTACAGATAATGGTGTTAGTGAGCCTCATACATGAGAACAGGCATACTGCAAAGGTGTGTTTCTTTTTTGGAAACTAGAGTATATTGTGGCACAGCAAGTCATATTTTTTGCATTTGTGTTTTTAATTCATTAAGGATCGCTGATGATGTCCATTAAATTCATGAATACTCTCCTTCTTCCAGGTAGAATTCACTGAAAATTATTTTTGTGGTTTCAAAATCAGTATAGTTTCTTTTAAAACACAGTATCTCTTTACAGCATTGAATGGGATAATGATTACAAGACAAGAATGTACTATACTACACACACTCGGTACAATTCTTGGCTTGTTGGAGTAATCACTGGATACATGCTTCACAGTATTAAAAAGCAAAAAGCTGAGTTTAAGATGCCAAAAGTAGGTGTCATTTTATTTACAGGTAACTTATAATTGAAAATATTATTTAAATATATATTATAGCTTTCTCACTGTTTCAAATAAATACATAACACTTCTCTTTTTGTGTTCTAGGTCACCACAGTTGTGACAGTGATTACTTTAACATTTCTCACAATAGGCACGGTATTTGCATTGTACCCCTTCAACCTTCCAAATTATGTGTATAGCCCTGTCAATGCAGCATTTTTTCACACTTTTATCAGAACAGGTTGGTCTACAGGAGTTGCACTATTGGTGTTTTCATGCTGTACTGGTTATGGGGGTATGTACATCATTTAATTTCACAGTTTCAATTGGAAATCATTTGTGATAGAACATTTTGTTACAAAAACACAAAACTTAACTTTCTGGTTTTCTTGTTTCTCAGGTGTTATTAATGCATTACTTTCATGGAAAGTGTTTGCACCATTATCTCGTATCACTTATTCCATGTTCCTCACTCATGGAGCAATACAAATGATGCTGATGTACAGAACAACAGCAATAATTCATCTGGATGATACAAATGTGGTACGTGCCTTAAGTCTTCTTGTGTGAGTTTATATAATCTGAAAATTAATTATATCTACAAATCTGTTTTTATTTCTTATTGTGCTCTTTTGGGTAAGTGTTAAAAAGTCAGGAGAGACATCTTATGCATAAATTACAAATCTGAAAAAATGTATTTAGAAAACTGAAGTTCAACTTTGACAAATAGTGAAAAAGTTCTGTAATTGTGATTTTTGTTGGTCCTGTAGATTACCTGTACAATTAGATATTTGTAACATAGGGTATATCATTATGCTGACAATATATACACATAATGGCATAAACAGTATATGCATAATAATATATAACACACAAAGATTTACAATAGATGCTGTTTCACAATACTTATTGCATCTAATTGCATAATGTTTTATAACGCCAGGGTTTAAAAAAAAAATTGTGACATATTATTGTCTTTGTGTGTACATGAAAGATGTAGTGGTATAATACAACAATTGGGTCTACTGCTTAACATGCTACATAAAATTTACTATTCACATGGTAAACAAGTAACTTTAGCTCAATGTCTTCCCACATACTTTGCCACACTATAGTATTCTTTTTCTATCAGAATTTTTGTAGAGTCACAAGGAAAGTCTTCTCAGTTTGAGACATTGTAATTCTCTTGTCAACGTTTTGTTAATTTCATTCTGGAGCACAATTTTTTTTTTATTTTATTATAAATCATAGTATAGATGAAAGGTTGGAATGTTAGCTGGTATTTTGTTCCTGTTATTCCTTTTAATATTATACCATTTCTCATCTGTAATAATCTCACTGTCAGTGGGATGTTTAACTCTAAGTCACATTGTTTCCTTCACCATCTCATCAACATTGTGATTCGTTATATGTTTCTCTACAACAATACTTCCATAACTTCTCTTGGATTTGTATACTTCCCATTGCTGCACTTTATTTAACACTCTATTCATTGTCACCGCATACTCTAGAATCAGAGTGACAACATGTGTAAAATTCCTTGGAGTTCAGATGGATAATATGCTAAAGTAGAATCATCATGTAGATGAACTAACCAAGAAGCCCAACTCAGGAAGTTTTGCACTTAGGGGCATGTGTTGTCTTGAAGACCAGGGTTACAGCTTATTATGCAATATCTGGGACAGTGCAGGAAGATTAAGTGTAGCATTCCTTCAGCAGAAGTGAGCAGTAAGAATAATGCATAACATAGATAACTGAACATCTTTCAAAAGCCTCTTCAGATATCTTGGAATTCTTATACTCAGTTACCACTATATTTGGTCCTAAATGGTAATACAAAATGCAACTGGAGTTGAAATGTGATTTCTAAATCCAGGATAAGGATACAAAATTAATATTATGTAGCTTTTGCTCCTTGTTTGGGGTTCAAAATGGAGTTATAAAACCTAGTGCAAAGGTCTTTGATATGCTCTCATTAGTCATAAAGTAAGAAACTGAGAATCCTCACAAATTTAAAAGAAGATTTAAAAAGTATATTTCAGCCACTTCTTCTACAAACTTTCTCAATATCTACATCAAAGGATTGAAGATTCATGTCAATTACATGACAAATAGCATGTGTATCATAAACAGGCCTCTGTTGTTACAGTTGTAGATCTGGGGTGGCAGAAAAATGGGCCAATATGGGTATAGTGAAACAGGCTGAGGATTGTACTGTAAAACATTTTAAATCACAACAGCAACAACAAAAAAAACCTTGAGTATTGTAATTTCACAGACTGTTCATGTTTTGAAAACAAAGTCTTGTAGGTGGCCACCATTAAATATGTTGAAACTCAGATAATCTGTGACAACATTGTTCACAGCACATAAAACAGTTTCACAATTGTCTGTAGATGTCTAGCATACTCTATGTGTTCCAGGAACTTACAAGGGAAGTAATCACAGACGGATAAGTCAGAAGATTTGGAAGGCCACAAAGTGTCCCCATTCCTTGAAATGATATAATTACCAAATAATTTGTGCACTGCCACCACTGAATCTTGAACGCAATGAGATGTAACACCATCTTGCTGAAACTGACACCCATTTGAAGCTAACTGTTCAAGTTAATGTGTGAGGAATGTGACAACTGTGGCAGCATACTGCTGAGATGTTACTGTGGTTGCTCCTCCATGTTCATTCTCAAACAAGAAAGGGTCAGTTATATCCATTGAACAGACAGTGCACTACACTGTGACTTTGTGACTGTGTACTGGGTGTTGACGGAGTTCATGAGCATTATCCTCACACCACTAATGGCTGTTTTGTTTGTTGATATAATCACTGAGATGAAAATGTGCCTCCTCACCCATCCACAGCAAATTCTTAAATTTGTCCCTAATTTTACTCAACAGTTCAACAGATGGAGTCATTTGCTTTTCATTATCATTTTCATTTAAAGGTTGCACAACCTGCATCTTGTACAGTGCAACTTTGAAACATTCCATAAAATTTTGTGCACTGTATGACTGGACATTCACATTACTGCAGCAATTTGTTTTACAGTATGTCTACAACATTTTGCATCTGCTAATTCCTGTGAACAACAGCTTGTGGACCTTCCTGGCAATTTCAGTTTAAGTGTATTTTCTTTTTGCTTCAAAGTTTGTCACTCATAACCTGGGTGCATCTGACAGTGGTACAGGATCATTCCATCTAAGGTTGGAATGGCATTCCCTTCTAGTCGCCATCTTTGTAAAAGCTCTTCACAGGCACAGTAAGTTCAGGCCCACTCCAGCTATCCATCCAGCAAATGGTTTACCTACCTGATACATATGATCAACATTCAGTGTAGCCAATAATACCACTCCACTTTTGGAGATGAATTAAAACAGCTTGTTTCTCTGCCACACCCTGTACCTGTAGTTCTATGATTAATAATAATATGATTACATTGATCATAGGCACTCAGTTATTTTTGCCCTACTGCTTGCATTTTGAACAGAGAGAGGAGAGAGCCTTCACTGGCAAAAAAAAGTTCTGGTAATTAGAAATATTAGCCATGAAGGAGCATTGTTTAAAGTTTGAGTCACAAATGTTTATTGTAAGGGGCATTCAAAAAGAAATGAAGCAAAGGCTGTAAAATGAAAACTGCAGAATGGATTGCAATGGCCTATAAGAGCACTGAGGCCCCAAACTCACTGCTAGGTGGACCTTGGCACATGCTCACATAACAACAGAACAGGCACATGCACATGATGACTGTCTACTGCCCTCAGTAGTACCGACGGCAGAGTAACGGGCACTTCAAAAGAAGATCAAAGTGGAGTATCATGTTTCTTTACAACAGAAGAAAGCACAAAATGGAAAGTCATCAAAGAGTAGAACCAGAGAACACAGCATGTCCATTTCATTCCAACACTAAATCTGACCTCTGGGGCAAAGGCCCCACCATAACTGGCCAGTCAACAATAATGACTTTCGCTTCCTGGACAGTGGTATTGGTAATGGGTGTGGCATTGCACATCATGCATCATCAGCCAACGATATCCATCCTTCCTTGAATCCCTTGTGCCGTGCCTAGACACTTGCAATGGACATGCCAGGCACTCCATACACTTGTGCCATTCTCCAGTGTATTTCCATTCTCCACATTCCTTCCACTGTAAGGAAGCACACTATACCACAATGATCTGAGAGCAGTGAATGGTTGAAGTGTGCACATGCTCACCCTGTTGTCATATGGATGGGTGACAACATCTCTCTAGTGATGAGTTTGGGGCCACCTCAGCACTCTTACCTGTACAGTGACCACACTAAAGGCATTAGCATTATGATCCAGAGCAGTGAATGGTTGAAGTGTGCACATGCTCACCCTGTTGTCATATGGATGGGTGACAACATCTCTCTAGTGATGAGTTTGGGGCCACCTCAGCACTCTTACCTGTACAGTGACCACACTAAAGGCATTAGCATTATGATCCCTTCAGCAGTTTTCACTTTATGGCCTCTGGCTTGTTTCTTTTTGCATTCCCCTTGTACTAAAAATATGCAAATATGATAACAGAAAGTCTTTGGTGGAATATAAATAATGAAAGGAGCAAAGGTGACCACTCACTGAAAACTTGTGGTGTTGAGAAGATAATAGACAGATGAACGAGATGGAAAATTTAGCTAAGGTTTTAGATCAGTCCTTCTTAACAGCTAACAAAATACAAACACACGCATATATACCTTCATGGGTATGTTGTTCCAACTGATTACATTGTACTGACACTGCAGGAAGGAGGGCTGAGCTTGGTGTAATACACTTCTTTTTTTTTTAATTTGATGCCGTATTTGTCATTCAGAATGTACAAGAAAAATTTATGCTCATTAAAGTCTGAAGTCCTAGACAAAATATTCCCTGGAATAAGACAATAGAAACAATAAGAACAGTTTGAATGGCATGAAGGTCATATCAGAGAGTGCTCTGGGTGGTAAAATAAACTGTGTCCTCAGTGTTACAGAGATTTTAGGAATGCATACAAAGAAAAAATACTGCAGGCTGGATTTAAGCCCTTGGACAGGTATATAAATCAGCAAATAGATATAAATGTGTGGGAAGTTCTGTATAAGATGGTAATCGAAAAGATTAAGCATTCACTTAAACTTGTGCTAGTAAATGGCAGGTTGTAATGTTACATGCAGCCAACTGTTCTTGAATAATAGGTAAAATAGTAAATTTTTATATCTAAAATGCTTGTGTTATACTGCATATTTCACTTGACTTAGCCTATAAGCTGGGGTGACAAAAGTCATGGGATAGTGATATGCACATATACAGAAGGCAGTAGAATTGTGTACACAATGTATGTTAATTTACTTTGAATGCAGAAAGGTGGTTGGAACTTGAGACATAAGACATTCCAATTTGGAAATCATTTGGGAATTCGATATACCAAGATCCACAATGTCAATAGTGTGTCAAGGATACCTCTCCACAGACAACGCAGTGGCCAACAGCCTTCACTTAATGATCGAGAGCAGCGGTATTTGCATAGAGTTATCAGTGCTGAAAAATATGTAACACTGCCTGAAATAATCACAGAAATCAGTGTGTGATGTACGATGAATGTATCCATTAGCACAGTGTGGCAAAATTTGGTGTTAATGGGCTATGGCAGCAGATGACTGACATGACTGCCTTTGCTAACAGCATAACATAACTTGCAGTGCCTCTCTGGGCTCAAGACCATAATGGTTGGACCCTAAATGACTGCAAAACTGTGGCCTGGCCAGATAAGTCCTGATATCAGTTATGAAGAGCTGATAGTAGGCTTCAAGTGTGGTGCAGACCTCACGAAGCCATGGACCCAAGTTGTCAACAAAGCACAGTGCAAGCTGGTGATGGCTCCAAAATGGTGTGGGCTGTGTTCACATGAAATGGATTGTGTCCTCTTGTCAAACTGAACTGATCATTGACTGGAAATGGTTATTTTTGGCTACCTGGAGACCACTTGCAGCCAGTCATGGACTTAATGCTCTCAAACAATGATGAAGTTTTTATGGATGAAAATGCACCATGTCACTTGGCTACAATTGTTCATGATTTGTTTGAAGAACATCCTGGACAGTTTGAGCAAATGCTTTGGACATTCACATAGTCCAACATAATCCCATCAAACATTTATGGGACATAATCAAGAGGTCAATTTGTACACAAACCTGCACTGGTAACACTTTTATAGTTACAGCAGCATGACTCAATATTTTTGCAACAACTTGTTGAGTCTATGCCATGCTGAATTGTTGCTCTACGCTGGAGGAAATGAGGTTCGACATGATATTAGCAGGTATCCCATGACTTTTGTCACCTCAGTGTTATACTAGTACCCTCTTTGTACAACATGCAATCTGCAGCAACAAATACAAAATCAAATCAAACCTACTTTAATGTCATATATTAAAAACAAAGATTCCAAGACTTACCAAGCGGGAAAGTGCCGGTAGATAGGCATAATGAATAAAACACACAAACACACACACAGAATTTCGAGCTTTCACAACCGGCGGCTGCTTCGTCAGGAAAGAGGGAAGGAAAAGGAAAGATGAAAGGATGTGGGTTTTAAGGGAGAGGGTAAGGAGTCATTCCAATCCCGGGAGCGGAAAGACTTACCTTAGGGGGAAAAAAGGATAGGTATATACTCGTGCCCACACACACACACACACACACACACACACACACACACATATCCATCCATACATACACAGAAACAAGCAGACATATTTAAAGGCAAAGAGTATGGGCAGAGATGTAAGTCAAGGCAGAAGTGTGGAGGCAAAGACGATGTTGAATGACAGGTGAGGTATGAGTGGCGGCAACTTGAAATTAGCGGAGATGGAGGCCTGGTGGATAATGAGAAGAGAGGATATATTGAAGGGCAAGTTCCCATCTCCGGAGTTCAGATAGGTTGGTGTTGGTGGGAAGTATCCAGATAACTTGGACAGTGTAACACTGTGCCAAGATGTGCAGGCCGTGCACCAAGGCATGTTTAGCCACAGGGTGATCCTCATTACCAACAAACACTGTCTGCCTTTGTCCATTCATGCGAATAGACAGTTTGTTGCTGGTCATTCCCTCATAGAAAGCGTCACAGTGTAGGCAGGTCAGTTGACATCTTCATGATCTGGACTCACAGTGAAGAACAACTCCAGAATTTCCTCTCCAACCTCAACTCCTTTGGTTCCATCAGATTCACCTGGTCCTACTCCAAATCCCATGCCACTTTCCTTGACGTTGACCTCCATCTGTCCAATGGCCAGCTTCAAACATCTGTCCACATCAAACCCACCAACAAGCAACAGTACGTCCATTATGACAGCTGCCACCCATTCCATATCAAACGGCCCCTTCCCTACAGCCTAGGCCTTCGTGGCAAAGGAATCTGCTCCAGTCCTGAATCCCTGGACCATTACACCAACAACCTGAAAACAGCTTTCGCATCCCGCAACTACCCTCCCGACCTAGTACAGAAGCAGATAACCAGAGCCACTTCCTCATCCCCTCAAATCCAGAACCTCTCACAGAAGAACCCCAAAGGTGCCCCATTTGTGACAGGACACTTCCCGGGACTGGATCAGACTCTGAATGTGGCTCTCCAGCAGGGATACGACTTCCTAAAATCCTGCCCCAAAATGAGATCCATCCTTCATGAAATCCTCCCCACTCCACCAAGAGTGTCTTTCCGCTGTCCACCTAACCTTCATAACCTCTTGGTTCATCCCTATGAAATCCCCAAACCACCTTCCCTACCCTCTGGCTCCTACCCTTGCAACCGACCCCGGTGTAAAACCTGTCCTATGCACCCTCCCACCACCACCTACTCCAGTCCTGTAACCCGGACGGTGTACACGATCAAAGGCAGATCCACGTGTGAAAGCACCCACGTGATTAACCAACTGACCTGCCTACACTGTGACGCTTTCTATGTGGGAATGACCAGCAACAAACTGTCCATTCGCATGAATGGACAAAGGCAGACAGTGTTTGTTGGTAATGAGGATCACCCTGTGGCTAAACATGCCTTGGTGCACGGCCAGCACATCTTGGCACACTGTTACACCATCTGAGTTATCTGGATACTTCGCACCAACACCAACCTATCCGAACTCCGGAGATGGGAACTTGCCCTTCAATATATCCTCTCTTCTCATTATCCACCAGGCCTCAATCTCCGCTAATTTCAAGTTGTCGCCACTCATACCTCACCTGTCATTCAGCATCATCTTTGCCTCCACACTTCCGCCTTGACTTACATCTCTGCCCATACTCTTTGCCTTTAAATATGTCTGCTTGTGTCTGTGTATGTATGGATGGATATGTGTGTGTGTGTGTGTGTGTGTGTGTGCATATGTGTGTGTGTGGGCGAGTATATACCTATCCTTTTTTCCCCCTAAGGTAAGTCTTTCCGCTCCCGGGATTGGAATGACTCCGTACCCTCTCCCTTAAAACCCACATCCTTTCATCTTTCCTTTTCCTTCCCTCTTTCCTGACGAAGCAGCCGCCGGTTGCGAAAGCTCGAAATTCTATAAGTGTGTTTGTGTGTTTTATTCATTGTGCCTATCTACCGGCGCTTTCCCACTTGGTAAGTCTTGGAATCTTTGTTTTTAATATATTTTTCCCATGTGGAAGTTTCTTTCTATATTACCTACTTTAATGTCAATCACATGAAAGGGAGATGACACAATGACAACAGGATAGTAAGATTCAGATGAATACCTGCTGGACCCATTGCTGTCAGAATATGAAAAGGAGAAAGGTAGCAGTACATAAGAGAAATTAAAGGGAAAGATAAATGAGTTCCACAAAGCTATTTGTTAGTCTTCACATTTTTACAAGACGAAATGGATATAGCAATTATCAAACAAACAAAACAAACTTATTGTGGTACTAATGACCTGTAGTCTGAATTGAATTAACAAATTAAAGACAATAATAATGACCTGTAGTCTGAAATACATTACCAAATTAAAGACCAAATAGTACCTAACCTTACCCATCAATGAAATGAATATTTGATTCAGTGCAGGGTACCAAACATCTGGAAAGAGGCAGAGGTGATCATTATTAAAAAGTGTTGTAATGTTATCGAGACACAATATCAGAAATAACACCAACCTAGTTTTATTCTGCTTCCACATTAAGATATCCACAATAACACTGAATAAAGTATAGAACAGTACAAAGTCTCAAACTATAGGACACATCAATATACAATCTTGTAAATGACCAAACAATAAGCAAGTAAATGTATGTGAGGCTGAGGGCCCAGCATACTGGGCTTGTATTGAGCTGTTGTACACAAGGCACAGCACTTGCTGTGGCATCTATCCAGGTTGCAAGGCAACCTCTCTAAGCCAGCTGTAGAGACACTTGGATCACATGCTGTTTGAGTACATGCTCTCACACTGTAAGGCTTCAACACTGCTTCACCCTTGGGGTCAAGTGTTCACTGTGGAGTTGTCCATGTCGTCATCACTCAGTGATAACTGCTGGAGAAGGTGTCATATTGTCACAAGAAAATATGGTCTTCAATGATGTGGAGAAGCATGGTGCCCACTCCCCTGTAAGAGGCTGTAAGGGAAAATTGGTGATAATGCTGCTGTATCATTATTTACATCTGGGCAGGTACTCAGTGATGGAAGCAGCAGAGGCAGCCTGGCATTGACTATTCTGCCTGGCAGCACACTGGGCAAAGACAGCACCAGAGCCAGAGGAGTCATGGACCGGGCTGCAGGGGATGGCGTGGATGGTGGAGGTGACCATGGGGTGGACAGCTCTCCAGTGTGTGGTCAGTCACCCATGGATTGAGCTGGTCATAGTATTGTGACACCAAGCCATCAGAGCTACACACAACGCAGAGACAGTGGCCTTTGCAGTGATGGATGACTACTGGTATCCACTTTGGGTGCCATGCAAACCCACAGGCCCAGACGAAGGAGCCCAGATGGAATTGCTGCAAGGCAGGCACCAGCAGGTGACCAGGCATTAGCCAGAGCAGATGAAGCAGTGTGTAGAGCTGGTGGCCACGAAGCAGCTCTGACGAGCTACAGTCATTGAATGGAGTGAACCAATATGAACTCAGGAACCTATTGAGGGCTTCCTTGGGAGAACATTGAGTAACATTTTTTTTTTTTTAATCTGGTTTTGAATATATGGGCCAGATGCTCTGCCTCTCCATTGGACTGAGGATGAAAGAGAGGCACTGTAACATGGCTAATGCTACTCTTTGTACAAAAATCATCAAAATCCTGGGAAACAAACTGTGGGCCATTGTCCTTCACATTCATATATGGCAGCCATTCTAAGGAAAAACCCATGACCACATGAGGAAATATTGAGAAAGCATGAAGTACCACAAGCCAAAAGGAGTTGAGGAACTGACCTACAAAATCAACATGAATATGCTTCCTGGGGCACTAGAGGGGGCTGGGACAGTGAAAGAAAGATGAATGGTGCCACTTGATGTGTGGTACACTGCAGGCAGAGTCTCATTGTTGATATCCAGCCAAAACAAGTGTCAGTGGGCCAGCAATTCAGAACAAGAAACACTGCGATGGGCCAGTGGAGAAGGTGGATGAAGTCTCAATACAATGTGGATGAAATCACAACCCTGGACACCAGTTTTTTAGTAGCCAGCAGTAACACACCATCAGGAACTGAGAGGTGATGACAGAGAGCATAATAATTACAAAAAGGATCCCACGTTCAGCCTGGTGGTTTATCTGGCCAGACACAGTGGATGAACTGATCAACATCATGTAACACAGGAGTGGCCATGAAAGCCACTGAAATTCGAGAACTTGTAATGGGAAAACCACCCATAATGTTTTGGGCTTCATCATCTAAATGGAAACATAACACTTCACCTGATCAGAAGCTGGATTGGGGTCAATGGGCGCGCACACGTACTATCTACAGTCGCTTGTGCAAGACTGCAGGCTGTGCCTGTATCTGACAAAAGCAGCAATTTAGGGTGAATAGTGGGGTCAAGGAGCATGCCTGGGGTGGAGAGGGGCAGGGATGCCTGGGTAGGGTTGGGGTAAGATGTGCTGCTGTGGGAACTAGCAGGGAAGTTGTGGGGACAGGATATGGTTGTTGGGTCTGAGTCAGGAGGCTGTGCTGGGAGAGGGGGATGGGAAGAGGAGAGACGTAGAGCAGAGGAAAAGAATGGGAGGTGCATTGGATGTAAAGAAAGCATGTGTAGGACTGGAATGGAAGCAGACAATGGGGTGGAGGACAGGGACTATTAAAGGCTGAGGCCAGTAGAGTTATGAGGATAAAGGATTTGTTGTAGGGAGAGTTTCCATCTGCACAGTTCAGAAAAGCTGGTGTTGGTAGGAAGGATCCAGATAGTGCAGGCTGTGAAGCAGTCCATGGAGTGAAGTACAAAGTTTTGCTTTTTCTGCAACTGGGTGGTCCAGCTGTCTCTTGTGATGGTCATTTGTGTCGACAGACAGCTTGTTAGTTGTGATCCCACGTAAAAAGCAGTACAGTGGTTGCAGCTTATTTTGCATATCACATGGCCTCTTTCACAGGTAGTCCTGCCTTTGACTAGCAGTCTAGCAATTTGCCATTTCCATATTGTTCTCTATCTGTCCTCCTCCTCTATATCTTTTTCTTTTCATTAATTCTGTTTCTTTTTTTAAGTAGTGAACTTGTGCAAAGTGAGAATTAATGCACTGTGGCTCTCAATAATAATAATAATAATAATAATAATAATAATAATAATAATCCAGACTGAAATTTTCACTCTGCAATAGACTGTGCACTGATATGAAACTTCCTGGCAGACTGAAACTGTGTGCTGGTCCAAGACTCGAACTTGGGTCCTTTGGCTTTCATGAGCAACTGTTCTAGCAAATAAACTACCCAAGTGCAAGTGGTTAAATAGCTCAGTTCGTAGAGGGCTTTCCTGAAAAAGGCCAAGGTCTCTAGTTCGAGTCTTTGTCCAGCACACTTTTCTAATATGCCTGGAAATTTCAGTAGCAATAATAAAACTAATGGTGAAACATGGCCAGGCATAGCTTACAGTGTGCATGTCATATGTAACAACAGAAACTAATAAATAAATAACATCACCAATCTTAAACTGCCAGCTTCCACTGCTGAAAATATGTCTCTTTTCTTTGCTAGTGGATTTTTGACTATGATTAGCCTTTTGGCTAAATATGATGGAGAGAATGCAGTGATAAGTTTTTTTGTGGTAGCCACAAAGCTGGATATAACACTGGAATTTTCATTTGATACCTAAATCCTTTTTATCAGTTTTCCATTTAAACTCTTTGTTTGTTGACAACTCTATCAACTCTTCCTGCCAAGATTGTTCTGGTGTTTGTAGGTTCAAGTAAGGTCCTAGTACCCAACTGCAACACTCATGTTAAGACCACTCTGAAATCTATTTTTAAAATTCTCTTTGTGTGTTCCTTGAACAACAAAAAGGAAAATGATATTATGAAGATAGCTGTTCTGATAACATGTAAGTAAAATTTAGCCATATTTATAATGTATCTAATGCATTAAGCACATGGCAAATGATGAACTAGCTTTGCAACAGGTAATGTCAAATCTTCTTCACCTTTTGAGTCTTCAAAGAGTTCTTCAGTTCTCTCACTTTCTAATCCAGCAACTCATTTAACTTATTTGTCACATTTTCAAATACACAATAAGTACATAATATAATGTACCATTATCTTCTTGCAAAATGTGGAATATTTGTTAAATGATATTTACAATTATTTTTCGAAAGATTCATTCTATTATTTTTTGTAATGAAACTTTCTAGTGCATTCTTGTAAGTATTACTCTTTTAATTTGTTTGACACATTTTCAAATACACAGGAAGTAGGTAATATAATGTACCCATATCTTCTTGCACTAGAGGGTGATATTTCTAAAAGATATTTACAGTTATTTTTGAAAGTTTAATTACATGATTTTTTGTAATGAAACTTTTTAGAGCATTCTTGTAAGACTACTCTTTTAGTTTGCTAGCTGCATTTTCAAATACTCAAGAAGTAGACAATATAATGTACCCATATCTTCTTGCAATAAGGGGTGATATTGCTTAAAAGATATTTACAATTATTTTTTGAAAGATTCATTCTGATTTTTGTGTAAAGAAAATTTTTAGTGCCTTCTTGTAAGTATAATCCAGTGAGGCTATTAAGTATTTCCTAAAATTGTCTCAGATCAAATACATCCCCTCAGATATCTTCAATGCCCACTAGCTGTCATTACTCCCTCATCAGAAACATTCATGAAATTTGAAACTAGTAGCTATTTAATCTAATCGAGAAATCAGCAGGTTTTTTTTAGGTAAAAGTAGTCCTGCTAATTTTACTGTAATAAATTTAGTGAGAAGAACCACACAGAGTTGTAACAGCTTTATTTTAGTTATAAAATGTAGATGAGGATGGTCACAACTGAAATTTATTAGAGGCTCTGAGAAGCAGACAGATGCACAAAAATGATGGAAGTTCTCCTTCAGGAAGCAGACGTGGTTATGAGCATGGAAGTTGGTGACTGTTAACTCTGAAGGACAACTTGTTTGAAACGTAAATAGTCTTTTGTCTTTTCTATGCTTGTTGTTTTCTGTGCCCTCCTTACTTTGTGGGTGGCAGTTTATCCTCACTTACATACTATATCCACTTTGGATTTCCTTTTAAGTAAAAAGTATAATAAAGCTGTCACCAACCCAAAGGTTGATTTTAATGCTCACAGTGCTTTACTAGGCTAGGGGAACTATAGTTTAACATGGACCCCAAACTATGGTGCAACTTAGTAATGGTAAAGAGTAGATTGAAGTTTAAGATAATTGTCCCAAAGAATTAATGTGGAAAAAAGTGGGATACTGAAATAATGAGTAATTATGAAGCGCATTTAAAGATCACTAAGTCAGCAGATAGTGTTGTAGTAAATACTATAATAGGCAGTTCAGTTAAGTAGGAGTTGTTGTTGTTGTTGTTGTTGTCTTCAGTCCTGAGACTGGTTTGGTGCAGCTCTCCATGCTACTCGATCCTGTGCAAGCTTCTTCATCTCCCAGTACCTACTGCAACCTACATCCTTCTGTATTTGTTTAGTGTATTCATCTCTTGGTCTCCCTCTGCGATTTTTTCCCTCCACACTGCCCTCCAATACTAAATTGGTGAGCCCTTGATGCCTCAGAACATGTCCTACCAACCGATCCCTTCTTCTAGTCAAGTTGTGCCACAAACTTCTCTGCTCCCCAATCCTATTCAATACCTCCTCATTAGTTATATGATCTACCCATCTAATCTTCAGCATTCTTCTGTAGCACCACATCTCAAAAGCTTCTATTCTCTTCTTGTCCAAACTAGTTATCATCCATGTTTCACTCCCATACATGTCTACACTCCATACAAATACTTTCAGAAATGACTTCCTGACACTTAAATCTATTCTTGATGTTAATAAATTTCTCTTCTTCAGAAATGCTTTCCTTGCCATTGCCAGTCTACATTTTATATCCTCTCTACTTTGACCATCATCAGTTATTTTGCTCCCCAAATAGCAAAACTCCTTTACTACTTTAAGCATACCATTTCCTAATCTAATTCCCTCAGCATCACCCGCCTTAATTCGACTATATTCCATTATCCTTGTTGTGCTTTTGTTGATGTTCATCTTATATCCTCCTTTCAAGACACTATCCATTCCATTCAACTGCTCTTCTAAGTCCTTTGCTGTCTCTGACAGAATTAGAATGTCATCGGCGAACCTCAAAGTTTTTATTTCTTCCACCCGGATTTTAATACCTACTCTGAATTTTTTTTTTTTTTGTTTCCTTCACTGCTTGCTCAATATACAGGTTGAATAACATCGGGGAGAGGCTACAACCCTGTCTCACTCCCTTACCAACAACTGCTTCCCTTTCATGTCCCTCGACTCTTATAACTGCCATCTGGTTTCTGTAGAAATTGTAAATAGCCTTTTGCTCCCTGTATTTTACCCCTGCCACCTTTAGAATTTGAAAGAGAGTATTCCAGTCAACATTGTTAAAAGCTTTCTCTAAGGCTACAAATGCTAGAAACGTAGGTTTGCCTT
The DNA here is from genome assembly GCF_023897955.1 of Schistocerca gregaria. Lineage (NCBI taxonomy): Eukaryota > Metazoa > Arthropoda > Insecta > Orthoptera > Acrididae > Schistocerca > Schistocerca gregaria. The sequence goes on from NC_064921.1 coordinate 545,580,821, forward strand.
TCCTTAATCTTTCTTCTAAGATAAGTCTTAAGGGTCAGTATTGCCTCAAGTGTTCCAGTGTTTCTACGGAATCCAAACTGATCTTCCCCGAGGTCGGCTTCTACTAGTTTTTCCATTCGTCTGTAAAGAATTCATGTTAGTATTTTGCAGCTGTGGCTTATTAAACTGATTGTTCAGTAATTTTCACATCTGTCAACACCTGCTTTCTTTGGGATTGAAATTATTATATTCTTCTTGAAGTCTGAAGGTATTTCGCCTGTATCAAATATCTTGCTCACCAGATGGTAGAGTTTAAGCAGGACTGGCTCTCCCAAGGCCGTCAGTAGTTCCAATGGAATGTTGTCTACTCCCAGGGCCTTGTTTCAACTCAGGTCTTTCAGTGCTATGTCAAACTTTTCACGCAATATCATATCTCCCATTTCGTCTTCATCTACATCCTCTTCCATTTCCATAATATTGTCCTCAAGTACATCGCCCTTGTATAGACCCTCTATATACTCCTTCTACCTTTCTGCTTTTCCTTCTTTGCTTAGAACTGGGTTTCCATCTGAGCTCTTGATGTTCATACACGTGGTTCTCTTATCTCCAAAGGTCTCTTTAATTTTCCTCTAGGCAGAATCTATATTACCCCTAGTGAGATAAGCCTCTACATCCTTACATTTGTCCTCTAGTCATCCCTGCTTAGCCATTTTGCACTTCCTGTCGATCTCATTTTTGAGACGTTTGTATTCCTTTTTGCCTGCTTCATTTACTGCATTTTTATATTTACTCCTTTCATCAATTAAATTCAATATTTCTTCTGCTACCCAGGGATTTCTACTGGCCCTCATCTTCTTACCTACTTGATCCTCTGCTACCTACACTACCTCATCCCTCAAAGCTACCCATTCTTCTTCTACTGTATTTCTTTCTCCCATTCTTGTCAATTGTTCCCTTATGCTCTCCCTGAAACTCTGTTCAACCTCTGGTTTAGTCAGTTTATCCAGGTCCCATCTCCTTAAATTACCATCTTTTTTCTGTTTCTTCAGTTTTAATCTACAGTTCATAACCAATAGATTGTGGTCAGAGTCCACATCTGCCCCTAGAAATGTCTTACAATTTAAAACCTGGTTCCTAAATCTCTGTCTTACCATTATACGAGGGTCAGTCAAAAAGTAATGCCTCCTATTTTTTTTCTACGTTTAATTGTCAGGAAATTTAAATGCAATTACATAGGTTGAAAACCACAACATTGAGGATCATTTTGTCATTTTTCAATGTAATCTCCGCCCATCTCTACAGTTTTGGTCCATCTTTGAACAAGGGCATGTATCCCGGCACGGTAAAAATCACAGCTCTGCTTCCTAAGCCATTGACGCACGGATGTTTTGACGGCCTCCTCATCTTCAAAATGAATCCCACGATGAGCTTCTTTTAGTGGCCCGAACAGATGGAAGTCTGATGGTGCCAGGTCAGGGCTGTATGGGGGATGAGGCAAAACTTCCCATCCAATTTTGACAATCTCGTCAGAGGTGTGACGACTGGTGTGTGGTCTTGCATTGTCATGCAAAAGAAGAACATCTGCCATTGATTTTGTTGGGCGAACTCGCTGAAGATGTGCTTTAAGTTTTTTGAGGGTTGTGACGTATTGAACAGAATTTATTGTGCATCCCTGCTCCAAAAAATCAACCAGAATCACACCCTCTGTATCCCAGAAAACTGTTGCCATAACTTTCCCTGCCGATCGCACAGTTTTGAATTTTTTCTTCCTCGGCGAGCTTGTGTGACGCCACTCCATTGACTGCCTCTTTGATTCGGGTTCAAAAAAATGCACCCATGTTTCGTCCCCGGTCACAATTTTTTTCAGAAACTCATCTCCCTCCAAACGGAAGCGCTGCAAGTGTTGGGAGGCTATTGTTTTCCTTGCCTCTTTATTCTGATCGGTTAACATTCTTGGAACCCACCGTGCACAAACTTTTGAGTACCCCAATTGTTTAATAATCGTGATCACACTGCCTTTACTAAGAGAAATAATGCGACACACTTCATCTGCAGTCACCCGACGGTCACCACGAATGATGTAATCAACTTGCTGAATGTTGTGTGGAGTCACTGCACTCACTGGCCTGCCGCTCCGCTTTTCGTCAGTCAACGGTGTTTGCCCTTCAGCTTCCTTACAACGACGAACCCATCGTCTAACAGTGCTGACATCCACTGTCACAACACCATACACCTTCTTCAGTCTTTCATGAATGCGTATGGGCGTTTCACCTTCTGCATTCAAGAATTCAATCACACAACGCTGTCTCAAATGAACATCGATGTCGGCCATCTTACAAACTTCTGCTGTGCTGCCACCTGTTGACACAGAAAGTTACTACTGCAGTGGATTGCAGAGGAAGGTTTGAGGAATGGCGCCAAATTCAAATTTTTCACTTAACTTAATTTTTTTAAGTAGAAAAAAAATGGGAGGCATTACTTTTTGACCGACCCTCGTATAATCTATCTGAAACCTGTCAGTATCTCCAGGCTTCTTCCATGTATACAACCTTCTTTTATGATTCCTGGACCAAGTGTTAGCTATGATTAAGTTGTGCCCTGAGCAAAATTCTACCAGACGGTTTCCTCTTACATTTCTTACCCCCAATCCATATTCACCTACTACGTTTCTTTCTCTCCCTTTTCCTACTGATGAATTCCAGTCACCAATGACTATTAAATTTTCGTCTCCCTTCAATATCTGAATAATTTCTTTTATTTCATCATAAATTTCTTCAATTTCTTTATCATCTTCAGAACTTGTTGGCATATAAACTTGTACTACTGTGGTAGGTGTGGGCTTTGTATCTATCTTGGCCACAATAATGCATTCACTATGCTGTTTGTAGTAGCTTACCCGCATTCCTATTTTCCTATTCATGATTAAACCTGCTCCTGCATTACCCCTATTTGATTTTGTGTTTATAACCCTGTATTCACCTGACCAGAAGTCTTGTTCCTCCTGCCACTGAACTTCACTAATTCCCACTATATCTAATTTTAACCTATCGATTTCCCTTTTTAAATTTTGCTAACCTACCTGCCCGATTAAGGGATCTGACATTCCACGCTCCGATCGGTAGAACGCCAGTTTTTTTTCTCCAGATAACAACGTCCTTCTGAGTAGTCCCCGCCTGGAGATCCGAATGGGGGACTATTTTACCTCCAGAATATTTTACCCAAGAGGACGCCATTATCGTTTAACCATACAGTAAAGCTGCATGCCCTCGGGAAAAATTACGGCTGTAGTTTCCCCTTGCTTTCAGCCGTTTGCAGTACCAGCACAGCAAGGCCATTTTGGTTAGTGTTACAAGGCCAGATCAGTCAATCATCCAGACTGTTGCCCCTGCAACTACTGAAAAGGCTGCTGCCCCTCTTCAGGAACCACCCGTTTGTCTGGCCTTTCAACAGATACCCCTCCGTTGTGGTTGCATCTATGGTACAGCTATCTGTATCGCTATGGCACGCAAGCCTCCCCACCAATGGCAAGGTCCATGGTTCATGGGGGGTAGGCATACCTAAAAACGGCAATCACAGAAATTGAATATGTTCCATACTGTAAGACACAAACATCATGGCCACAAGTAAACAACAGTTGAAAACGTAAGTATGAACACAATATCAGGGAAATGTCTGATGTACTGTGTTTATTTAGAGGAGGTCTCCAGTAGACTGTGCAACACCTGTTTTGCCATGTGTTCAAGTAATGTGGCCATCACAGCAGCCTCTGGTGACTATCGGTACAAGTGCTGTTGGCAGAATATTCAGAGTGAAGTGTGCTGGTGGCCTGGTGTTGTGATGTATATCCTACAGGGTTTGGCATCCCTCTCCACTGGGGATGGGACACTCTGCCAATGTGGGCATCAGGGCAGCTGTTGAAACATTCATAGGCTCTGCAGTAGACGCCACAGGCGATGGCAGCAGCAAAAAGTGATTCTGGATCAGAACTGCTGAGCAGAGGTAGAAGTGGCATAGCCAAGGACACACGTGGTCATAAGAGATGACTGGTGACAAGTGCACTGGTAGCATCTGGACATCAGGTCCCTTGACATAGTAGGACAGTGAAGGTGAAGGTGCCAGCAGCTAAGTTGTGGGCATTGGGTACACCAGTGTTGAAGGACTCAAAAGTGCCAGCCCAGCTGGCAGCGAAATTACTCATGGCACTGAAGCATTGTGTGTAGACCTGGCAGCAGGCACTGGGAGACTGGACACAAGAGGAGAGGCAGGAGGGAGCAACATCCACAAGGAGGCTGAGTCCATCCTCACAGAAGGGGTGCCCAGTGAGGTCAAGAGAGATGTTGATTGAAGAGATGGAGGTGTTGCACCTGTTCCCCTCTCCATGGCCTGATGATGCATCTGGTCATCAGTGGTGTGCATCATACAGAGGCAGCAACCTCAGCAGCTGTGCAACATGGCTAGAATCCACTTTGGTCAACAGCAAACCCCTGAGCCCAGATTAAAGAACCAGGAGTGAATCGCAATAAGTGCCACACCGATTGGCATTGGTGGGGTGGCATGAGCAGATGCAGGAGGGTGTATGACAGCTGAACACTGAGCTTCTCAACTGGACTCTAATCCTCCACAAGCATAAACTCATAAGAATTCAAGAAGTGTGTCAATGCATCAGACATGGATAGGTCTGCGATGGACTTTTTCATATAAATCTTGAACAGTTGGATGAGACGTTCCACCTCACCATTAGATTGGGTGTGAAAACAAGGAGCAGTCACATAGTGAATGAACTGACATGTGCAAAAATCATGGAAGGCTTGAGACACAAACTGTAGACTACTATCTGTCACAAGTGTTTAAGGCAGTCCTTGAGTAGAAAAGATTTTGGAGAGGGCCTGAATCATAGCCTCAGCTGATGTGTTAGAACAGCAGATAACATATGGAAATTTAAAGAAAGCATTGACAACCAACAGCCAGTTAGAATTTAGGAAGGATTCTGCAAAATCAACATGGACACATACCCACAGTTGCTGTGGTGCTTGCAACGGAGACAGCATTGCCTTCAGGCTACACTTAGAATACTCTGCCATCAGCATCTGCATGGGCCATCCAGAAGAGTTTGCCTGCGGTGGATCACATGACTCATGCACATGGCATGGCATCTAACATTCTGTCTGCTAGAGCCCTTCTATTTAGAAGCACAGTACAGCAGTCACTCCCCATCATATTGTGTTCATATTCATTGTCAGCAACTGCTTGTATCAGCATCTGCACTTTGTATGGATTTAATTCCTATTTGATTAATATTTCAGTATTCCTGTCTTTTCCTGAGCATTTTTGTACTTCCTTCTTTTGTCAATCAATTGAAGTTTTTCATATATTACCCAAGGTTTATGTCTAGATTCTCAGCTGTTGTTCACATGTATGTGGCAGAAGAGCAAACTTTGGTTCATTATGGCTGTGCTATTATTTGTGTCTTACAGTACCATACAAACTGCCATGAGTGTGATGTTCACTTTCATGTGCTCAGTCAATTTGGTTGTTCCATTGGTCCTTCTGTCCATAGAGGCAGTACTCCTGTCTCTCCTAAATTCTATGAATGTGTCTTAATTTTTTTTAAATTCTTGCTTCCATCAAGTGCAACACCAGAACTGCTTCCCTTGTGCCTTTACCTTTCCTAAGGCCAAAGTGATAGGAATCTAACCTGATCGTCAGTTACGTTTTCCATTGTTCTGTACATTTTTTCTTGAAGCAAATTGTGCCATGGCATGTATCCAAGTAAAGTATAAGTACAAAGCAGGTAACTGTCAAGAACTCTTGGGTAACATAAGAAAAATTCCAATTGATTAACAAGTGGAGAGTACAAAAATGCTCAAGAAAATACAGGAATAATGCAATATTAATCACGAAGGAATGGAATCAACAGGAAGTGCAGGATAGCCAAGTTGAAATGGCTGCAGAAAAAATGGGAAGACAGCAAAAAAGATAGGCCAAAACAATAGCCAGTGACATTAAAAGCAAAGGCATCAAATTAACCCTTTAACTGCTCTGGGCGTGTTAACACGCACACCTTTGTACCTGTCCCTGTGTGCTCTGAACGTGTTTACATGCACCACCATTCCTTCTACCTGGTACTCTGAATGTGTCTACACCAGTTAGAAGGACTAGTGGCATGCATAAACACGTTCAGAGCACAAAGGGACAGATACAAAGATGCACTCGTTAACACATCCAGAGCAGTCAAAGGGTTAAGAAGGCGACAGGAATTCCACTGTTAAACACAGTGGAGAGAGTGAGGATAGATTGGAAAGAGTAAATCTGTAAGAGGGAGGACCTGTTGGATGACGTAGTAGGAGAAGAAATGAGAGTTAAGTATTGTGGTCAGAGATTAACAGAGGCTTGGAAGCTGTGAGATCAAATAAGGCAAAAGATTTTGGAGTTAAGTATTATGGTCAGAGATTAACAGAGGCTTGGAAGTTGTGAGATCAAATAAGGCAAAAGGTTTTGATCAAATTCCTTTTGAATTTCTAAAATCAGTGGCGGGAGTGGTAACTAGATGACTATTTGTGTTGGTTTGCAGAATCTATATGTCTGTAGATATACCATCAGACTTTCACATAATCCCAAAATACCAAGAACAGATGAGAGAGAATTATCACATCAGCTTTGCAGCTCATGCATTTAAGTTGCTCCAAGAAAATATGCACAGAACAATGGAAAACGTAACTGACGATCAGGTTAGATTCCTATCACAAGAGAAGCAGTTCTGATGTTGCACTTGTTGATGGAGGCAAGAATTTTTAAAAATTAAGACACATTCATAGAATTTGTCAACCCCGGAAAACTGTTTGGCAATGCATAAAGGGGAAGATGTTGAAAATTCTCAAGAAAAATATTTAGGCTATAAGGAAAGATGGATGCTGTACACTATGTACAAGAACCAAAAGGGAAATGGAAGAATGAAGACCCAAGAAAGAGATTCTTTCATTGGAAAGGGCATAAGGCAGAGATGTAGTCTTTTGCCCCTACTGTTCATTTTATACATCAAAGAAGCAAGGACAGAATCAAAAGAAAGGTTCAGGAATGGGATTAAAAGTCAGTGTAAAAGGATATCAATGGTAAGATTCACTGAAGACATTGCTCTCCCAAATAAAAGTGAGGAAGAACTGCAGAGGCTGTTACATGGAATGAGCATAGAATATCAGTTGAGAGTAAAACAAAGAAAGACAAAAGCAATTAGGAGTAGCAGAAATGAGATTAGCAATAAACTTAATATCAAAATTGCAGGGCATGAAGTAGATGAAGTGAAGGAATTTTGCTATATTGGAAACATAATAACAATGATAGACACAACAAGGCATACATTTGAAGCAGATTAGCATAGACAAATAGGGCTTTCCTGGCCAATTTTGCTATATTGGAAACATAACAATGATAGACACAACAAGGCATACATTTGAAGCAGATTAGCATAAACAAAGTGAGCTTTCCTGGCCAAAAGAAATCTATTACTATCAAACATCAGTCTTAATTTGAGGAAAATATTTCTAAGATTGTATGTTTGGAGCATAGCATTGTATGAAAGTGAATCATGCACTGTTGGGAAACTAGAAAAGAAAAAGAACTGAAGCATTTGAGTTCTGGTGCCATAGTAGGATGTTGAGAATTAGTTCGACTGATATGATGAGAAGTGAGAAGGTTCTCCACAGTAATATAAAAAAGAGTAATGTGTGGAAAAGGTTGACAATAAGAAGGGCCAGGATGATAGGACTTTTTTCACATCAAGAAATAACTACTGAGGTACTCGAGTGTGCTGTAGAAGATAAAAGCTGTAGGGAAAGATAGAGTTTGGACTATATCCAACAATAAATTGAGGAGTGTGAGTGGAAGTGGTACTCTTGAGATGAAGAGGTTGGCACATGAGAGGAATTTGTGGTAGACCTCATCAAACAACTGAGAAAAATGATGAAGAAAGCTCTACATTTTTACAATAAATGGCCCGAGCAGCCAGACGCAGTGGTCATGTGTGTGTGAGCTGTGTTTTTATCAATGTGTGTGTGTGTATGTCATCTATTTCAGATGAGGGCTTCTGGCCTAAAGCTTACATGTTTCGTAGTCTTTTTGTTGTGCCTGTCTGCAACTCAACATCTCTGCTATATGGTGAGTAGCAATCTTTCCTTTTCATAATATTGTTATTATTCCATTCTCAATTTTCCATTCTTTGATTGTATACTAATCATATCTTTTACTTAGGCTATGTCCTCATACAGTTAGTCACTCATTTTTTTGTTTTTTGTTTTGGTTTTGGTTTTGAGTCACCAGTCTTCTGACTGGTTTGATGCTGCCCACCACAAATTCCTCCCCTGTGCCAACCTTTTCATCTCAGAATAGCATTTTCAACCTACATCCTCAATTATTTGTTGGATGTACTCCAATTTCTGTCTTTCCCTACAATTTTTGCCATTTACACTCCCTCTAGTACCATGGAATTCATTCCATGATGTCTTAACAAATGCCCTACCATCCTGTTCCTCCTCCTAGTCAGTGTTTTTCATACGATACTGTCCTCTCTGATTCTGCGCAGAACCTCTTTGTTCCTTACCTTATCAGTTCACTTAATTTTCAAAATTTGTCTTTAGCACCACATCTCAAATGCTTCGATTCTCATCTGTTCCAGTTTTCCCACAGTCCATGTTTCACTACCATACAATGCTGTACTCCAAACTTACATTCTCAGAAGTTTCTTCCTCAAATTAAAGCCAGTGATTGATACTAGTAGAATTTCCTTGGCCAGGAATGCCCTTTTTGCCATTGCTGGTCTTCTTTTGATGCCCTCTTTGCTTCATCTGTCATTGGTTATATTGCTGATTAGGTAGTAGAATTACCTAACTTCATCTAGAAATTCTTCCAGTCCATGTGTGACATACAGCAAACCAGTGCTTAACAGTATTAGTTAAAAACAGTCTTGGTTGCAATTTTACTTTTTTATTTTTCAATGACGCATTTTGCCTTATTTAGGCATATTTTCTAGATGGACACAGGTGACACCAAGATCTGCAAAATACATTCCCTTTCACAGGTGTGAGACTAAAATTGCAACCAAGACTGTTTTTAACCAATACTGTTAACTTCATCTACTCCATGACCATCACTCCTGACTTTAAGTGTCTCACTGTTCTTATTTCTGCTCTTTCTCATTACTTTCATCTGGGTAGTGTAATTCCTTAATTTCATCTACTTCATGACCATCAATCCAGATGTAAAGTTTCTCGATGTTCTCATTTCTGTTGTTTCTCATTACTTTCAACTTTATTCAATTTACTCTCAGTCCATATTCTGTACTCATTAGACTGTTCATTCCATTCAGCAGAACATGTAATTCTTCTTCTCTTTCATTGAGGACAGCAATGTCATCAGCGAATCATATAATTGATTCCTTTCACCTACAATTTGAATTGCATTCCTGAAGCTTTCTTTTATTTCCATCATTGCTTCTTTGATGCACAGATTGAACAATATTGGCAAAAGACTATATTTCTGTCTTACACCCTTTTTAACTTGAGCATCTTATTCTTGGTTGCCCATTCCCTCTTGGCTCTTGTACATATTGTATGTGACCTGTCTCTCTAAAGCTTACCCCTATTTTTCTCAGAATTTCAAACGTCTTACATCATTTGACATTGTTGAACGTCTTTTCAAGGTTGAAAAATCCTATGAATGTGTCTTAATTTTTGTTTAGTCTTGTTTCCATTATGAACTGCAACACCAGAATTGCCTCTGTGGTGCCGTCACCTTTCCTAAAGTCAAACTGATCATCATCCAACACCTCCTCGATTTTTTTCCCATTCTTCTGTATGGCATATAATTCTTGTCATCAACTTGGATACATGAGCTTTTAAGCTGAGTGATTGATAATTCTACGCTTGTCAGCTCTTGCAGTCTTTGGAATTGTGTAGATGATATTTTTCTGAAAGTCAGATGGTATTTTGTCAGACTCATACTTTCTACACAGCAACATGAATAGTCATTTTGTTGCCTCTTCCTCTAGAGATTTTAGAAATTCTGGTGTAATGTTATCTATCCCTTCTGCCTTATTTGATCTTAAGTCCTCCAAAGCACTCTTAAATTGTGATTCTAATACTGGATCCCCTGTCTCTTCTAAATTGACTCCTGTTTCTAATTCTATCGCATCAAACAAATCTTTCCCCTCAAGAAGGCCTTCAGCATACTCTTTCCACCTACCCACTCTCTCCTCTGTATTTAACAGTGGAATATCCATTGCACTCTTAGTGTTACCACTCTTGCTTTTAATTTCACTGAAGACTGTTTAGACTTTCCTATATGCTGAGTGAGTTGTTCCTTTCTTTTTCGATTTTTCATATTTTTCATGCAGCCATGTCATCTCAGCTTCCCTGCACTTTTTATTTCTTCCATTCCTCAGCGACCTGTATTTCTGTATTCCTGAATTAACCTGAACATTTTTGTACTTCCTTCTTGGATCGATCGACTGAAGTATCCCTTCTGTTACCCATTGTTTCCTTGCATTTGACTTCTTTGTACCTATGTTTTCCTTTCCATCTTCATTGACTGCAATTTCTAGGGATGTCCAATCCTCTTCAACTGTACTGCCTACTGTGCTATTGTTAGTACTTCTATATTCCACTCCTTTGCATATTAATTCTCCCTGACTAGTTTCTTAAACTTCAACCTACTCTTCACCAGTACCACATTGTGATCTGAGTCTATATCTGCTACTGGGTACACCTTACAATCCAGTATCTGATTTCAGAATCTCTGTCTGACCATGATGTAATATAACTGAAATCATCACATATCACACGACCTTTTTGAAATATACCTCCTCCTTTTGTGATTCTTGAACAGAGTATTCACTATTACTTGCCAACGTTTATTACAGAAATCAATTAGTCTTTTTCCTCTCTCATTCCTTGTCCCAGGCCTATATTCTCTTGTAACCTTTTTTTTTCTACTCCGTCCCCTATGACTGCATTCCAGCCCCCTAGACTATTAGATTTTCATCTCTTTATGTATTGTATTACTCTTGCAATATCCTCAAATATTTTCTCTATCTCTTCCTCAAAAAGCTGCAATGTCAGCATGTATACCAGAACTATCATTATTTGCTGTCAATTCTGATAAGAACAATCCTATCACTGACCTGTTCACAGTAACACACTCTCTGCCCTACCTTCCTACTCATAATGAATTGTACTCCTGCTGCTGCTGCTGTTGATATTACTGTACACTGAACTGACCAGAAATCCTTGTCTTCTTTCCATTTCAAATCGCTGACCCCTACTATTTCTAAATTTTGCCTTTTCATTTCCCTTTTCAGATTTTCTAGCTTTCTCACATTCCATACCCTGACATGTAGAATGTTATCCTTATGTTGGCTAATCAGTCTTTTTCTCATGTCACCTCCCCCTTGGCAGTCCCAACCCAGAGATCTGAATGGCGTCCATTCCTGAATCTTTTGTCAGTGGAGAGATCATCATGGCACTTTTTCATTTATAGGTCACATGTCCTATGGATACACATTATGTATCATTAATGCAGTGGTTTCCCTTGCCTTCTGTATCCTCATGCCATTGATCATTGCTGATTCTTCTGCCTTTAGGTACATTTTCCCCACCCACAGGATAAGAGAGTGCCCTAAAGCTCTGTTCACTCATCCGCTCTTATTGACAATGCCTTTGGCGGAATGAGGGTGACTTCTTATGCTGGATGTCTTCAGTCACCAATGCAGTTTATTAATCACAATTTTAACAGAGGCGAGTTTCAAACCCAGGAGTGAGAAAAATTTGATTACTAATGAAAGACACTATTCCTATCTCTTTTTTATGTATTTTTGTTCGTGATTATCCATTCTATTCGTTTGGGGCAGGTGCTCCATGATGCTTGTTCAAGTTCATCATTGTTCCATTAACTCAGGGCAGCTAACATTCTGACCAACACACTGAGCTACCGTGCTGGCCTCCTAGATCATGGCTGCAGAACATTCATTCATTATGAAAACACATTTGAACATATGACAAAATATCTGTTCCTTGATTATGAGTAATTTTTGTACATATTTAAGAACTCCGTACACACTTTCTGTCTCCATTAATATGTGCTTTAAGTTACTTACACAAGACTGCCTGCTACCAAAGGCAAGTGATGCATCTCTTGATGGAAATAAAAAGGAAATCTATATCGAAAATTTAGAATATTTATTAGCTATGATCAATTTGCAGTGAAATAAGCTTCATTGTTGATGCGTAAAATACACTTGATAATAATGTATCAGAGCACAATAAACCCCTTACAAAATAATTTCATCATTATGCCTGTCAAAGACTGTTGTGTTAGAAATTTTCTGACAGCCAGCTGGAAAACATTATTTTGAATGTGATTTATGACTTAGACAGAGAGGAAAATTGTAATTCTGCTTGGTTTTTAATGAGTTGAGTTTGTGAGAAATTCTTATACTTGCTTGTATTTATTTATTTATTTATTTTATTCATTATCTAAAAGATCACAGTGTGATATAGTATTTGTCATCACAATGTTTATGTGTTCATTGACATTATAGAAGCATTTATTCATCAGTTTAAAAAAAATGCTTGAATTTACTTTTGTCTTTTTTAGTCAACCCTACCCCTAATGTTATGTTGGTGAACTTCCTCCCTGATAAAAGTACAGAATACTGTTTTGTTTTTAATATGCAGTAATTAAATATAGCTGTATGAATTGAAGAAGTGTGTATGGGGGGAGGGGGGGGGGAGACAAGACCATTATTAGAAATTACAGAAGGGTGGGGTGAAACATGACATGATTTTGTTTTGGCGCTATTTTGTTGGCGTGAATATCTAGTAGCTCACTTGGAAGTTAGTTTATGCACTTAGTTTTGTCAATAAATATTTAACAAAGCAGATACATTGTGCTTTAAGTTAATTTTGTTGGTGAGTAATTCACATAATATTTTTTTTTTTCATACAGGAAAAGTAAAAATATGTGATATCTTCACAAACCTCCTCCGTAGCTTTGAAGAACATTAATACAATTCTCAAAGTTCTCAAACTAACCAACAGTCTGAGACCTGGTATTGAGTTAATGCTGTACACAATTTTTTGTGATATTTTTGGCATTAATTTACTCATGAGGCTAATTTGTTTAAACCTTCCATACCTGATTTTTTCCTGGAGGAAGGAAAATTGTTCTTTATGTGGTAATGTACTCAGGTGATTTTTTAATGATTTTAGATGCAAGATTTATACATTGTACCCATTTTCAAAACATACTTCATACAGATGGTTTCACTTTATGGACTAAAATAACGAATTACAAAATATTCCCTATTTTAATAAATAGTAAAATAATCATCCAATAATTATCGAGCAAAATAACAATAAAAATTTGCAATTATAAAGTGGAATATAGTGAACCTATAACATCTGTGTATTCTGGTGGTCATAAGCTGCTACACACTGTTACATTGACTTGTCGATATTTTCAAAGTAATGCCTAACAGTTGGCAGCACTTGCATTTGTTGAAAAGGTTGAAGATTCACAAATGTGTACCTCTGGTTTCCAATAGGGGAAAAAAAACTTCTGTTGCAGCTAACACACAGTGAAAGTTAGTATACAAAGTTAGTATACAAAATTGCAGCCAGGGGGTCTGAAAGGGTTAAATAATTGCTGTTGGGTTAAATAAATGTTGTTTACAGGAATGAAAATATGGTTGGAAAGTATAAAATGGTTGTTGGGAGTGCTGGGGTCTTTAAAGATAATGAAAATGTAATGCCAAAGGCTATAGCATAGTATGGAGAAGTGGTAGATGCTTAAAGAAAATAGCTGAGGAGTATGCTGTTCCAAAAACAACTCTGTACAGAATAAATGAAAAATTTAAGATTAAACATGGAGGTTAGCAAGCTTTAACACTTTGAGTGCCATACCGATAATATTATGTTGTCTTTAATGTTGGAAAGAATGCCATGCCGATAATATTTCAGGCATAACATCTTAGTGAGAAGTGCCATGACTGTAATATTATGAGTGCTGCAATCCTCATTAAAACAACGTGCCTGTAATATTATGGGCATAGCATTCTTTCCAGCATTGAAGACAATCTAATATTACAGGCATGGCACTGTAGTGTTAAGTGAGGGACATGAAAAATGAATAGTAAAAAGCATTTTAAGCTGTGCACAATGGAGGCCTCCCCTTCAAAATTGTGATTTTATGGTTATGATGAAAACTTTTCTTGATCAGCATGGACACCATGTGAACAAGTTCAAGGACAACAGACCTGGGAGACACTGGATCAAGAATCTATTTCATCAGCATCCTAATCTCACATTTTGTCTATCCAAAAATGTGAGCAGATCAAGTGCTGCTGTTGATGAAGAATGTCTCATTGCTTACTTCCTTTAAAAAGCTAATTTGCAGGACATTTCTCCAGAGAGCATACCAAGTTATAGTGAGACAGCAAAACAGTCAGCCAGTCTAATGTTTGCTGTATCTGAAAGTTGAGAAATGCTCCCACCTTTTGTTATCTACAAGAGTGGATGTACAAGTCTCTACCCTACTTGGACAGAATGTGGTGTTGAGGGCTCATGCTATGCAGTAATCAAATCTGGTTGGTTTGATATACCATTAGTTGAAGATTGATTTGTGTAAATAGCTCTGCCATACTTAAAGAGAAAAGTTGTTATTGGGGATATTCTAACCCAAGAACACTATAACTTTATTATGTGAAAAAGCACAAGCATGTGAGGGACAAAGTGCATACAACAGACAATACGCCAGTGACCAGCAGATCCTTGTGCTTCAGCCTATATAGACATTAATTCCAGCACGAGGGACAGCCAGCAGTCTGCATACACAACTGCTATCATATTAGCAGGCCAATTGGCCTCTAGCGTCTGAATCAAGCACAAACTTCATGTGTGAACTATGAAACAGCACACACACAAATTTGGTAGTTGCAGCACTCCTCTACCTTTGCAAAGAAGTGAGCACCATGCTCACATCCATTTCTTCTGTTGTCAACATTGGTTGTTGAGTCATGCAATGTGCTGTTACCAGTGTGTAGGGTCAGAAGTGGCATGAGGGCAGAGAGGTGCAGCACCCGGCCCCCTGTGAGAGATCATACAATAGGAGAAGTGTTGGTGGAATGGCTTCCATTTCCACTTCCAAGTCCAACACCAGTGAAGGCAGCCATGGCAAAGGCAGCTGAACAGGCAGTGCCAGCTGTGATGGAGGCAGCAACAGCAGGGGCATTGGCTCCGGAATGTGGGAGCTGGGGTTCTGCCTTGGCCCATGATAGGTGAGGGTAGCACCCACCAGCAGAGGAAACACTTATGAAGGCATCACCAGAGCAGAGGAGAAGGTGAGGGCACTGGTCGCAGTGTAGGAGACAGCCAGGCAGATGGAGGAAGTGAGGATGCATGAGGCACTCCCGGTGTGCAGCCACCTGCATAAGATCATAGTGCGTCAAAGTGTTATGATGCTCTCCCCTCAGCAGCGCAGACAAGGCAGAGGCATTGTCACAGTGACTCTAGATGCCCACCAGAGTCCATTCTGGTCGGCAGCCAAAACTATGAGCGCAAACAGTTGTACCTGGCCAGACGTATTGCGGCATCGATGTCAGTGGATGTTCTGGCATCATTTGAAGCAGATACAGGAGAATCCAGGCAGCGCAGACAAGGCAGAGGCATTGTCACAGTGACTCTAGATGCCCACCAGAGTCCATTCTGGTCGGCAGCCAAAACTATGAGCGCAAACAGTTGTACCTGGCCAGACGTATTGCGGCATCGATGTCAGTGGATGTTCTGGCATCATTTGAAGCAGATATAGGAGAATCCAGGGTTGATGGCAGTGCAACAACTCTCCCAGACTCTTTATTTCCAACAGGGATAAAATTGTTCAAAGAGATTTCTGGCTTGCAGCCAGTCATCGTACACTTCATTGCACGATATTTCGGCTGCACAACTGCCAGCCATCTTCAGGTGAGCCGAACGAGGACTTTTAAATTTTACAGGGATAAACCTATAAGAACTGAGGAATCGGTCAAGAACCAATCCAGTGACACACCCAAAATGTATTTTTTTCGTCTGAGTCTTAGATGTTAGTACTAGTTGTTCTACTTCTCTGTTTGATCGAGGGTGACAAGGAGGAGCAATGAAATGGCAAACACAACATTTTTACAAAACCCTTCAAATTCCTTACATATGAGCTGGAGGCCATTGTCTGTAACTAACGTATACAGAAGATGTTCCTTCGCAAAAGTTTTACACAGCTGAAATTGTTGTCACCACAGAAGTAGACAGACAGTGTACCACATACAGAAATTTATAATATGCATCAATTTCAACAATCCAGTAGAAATTCAAAAAAGGTTGTGCTAAATCTACATGAGTTCATTCCCAAGTCCACTGTGAAGCTGGCCATGATGACAAAGATGCACGGGGAGCCATCTGACGGGTGGCACACTGTGGGCAGGCTGCAGCACCTTGCACTATTTCCCCATCGATGCCTGGTCAAAATGCTTGTCAGCTTGCTAATGCTTTTGTACCTGACACATCCCAGTGGTCCAAATGTAATACACACACAACCTCATTCCAAAGGTTGGACAGAACTACAGCCTGGAGAGTGATGTCCTCTGTAACTAACAGTAGAACTCCATCACAAACAGAAAGATGATTTTGTACTGAAAAATAATTTATTAAAGGATCAGAAGCATGGCTTGGAGGTTTGTCCTGCCAGCTGTGTTTCACTAAAGAAACAACTTTACTTAAAACACAATCCACATCTACTGGGACTGCAATTTTATTGCTAGTAATAGGAAAACAACCTACAGCATTTTGAGCTTCCATGTCTAAATGAAAACAAAGCAATTCCTCTTTACCAGTCTCTGTATCTAGACCAATCAGCAAACATGATAAGGTGACAGTGTATCTTATAATTGTATCATGATACAAAAAGAGCGCACCACTGCAAGTAATGTGTGGCTTTGTCCAACAAGGACACCAAAGGGTTAAAAAGATACATCACTGATTTGTGGTTTGTGATCAGGTGAAACTTATACCCATATAGAAAAAACATTAAAATTTTTGAGAGCATACATGATTGCTAAAGCTTCGTTTTGTATCTCAGAATACTGCTGTTGCACTGAATTTATGTATTTAGAGGCATATGCAGTAGGGCATTCTGATCCGTCTGCATACTTATTAGCAAGGACAGTGCCAAGGCTGAAATGAGTGAAATCCGTTGTTAACACAAGTTGCTGGCCAGGCTGCAAAGTGACCAAATGAGGTATTGACTGTGTAGCTTAGATTTCAACAACCTGAATGTCCAGTCACAAGCCAGGGATGTCTTTACATGATAAGGCATGGAGTGGATGTGCCACAGTAGCAGCAACCACTAAGAATTTGTGATAGTACGCACTTTTGCCTAAAAATACCTATTTCCTTGACAGATGTGGAGTGTGGCAATACAGCAACAGCATCAATATGCTGGCACAGTGGTTTAATACCAGTATATGACACTGTAAAACCCAAATAAATAACAGATGGTTGAAAAAAACTGCATCTTGTCTACATTGCACTTGAACCCTGCAAACTGTAAAGCAGAAAATAGAGTAAAGAAGGTTCTGCAAATGTTCCTTTGTAGAGGTACCAGTCACTACTACGTCAGCTCAATAGTTGATGCAGCCTGGAACTCATGCAATAAGTTGCTCTAAGAAGCACTGAAAAATAGCTAGAGTACTTGCCATACCAAAAAAGGCAAACACTGATAATGAGAAAGCCCAAGTGGTG
This sequence comes from Schistocerca gregaria, assembly GCF_023897955.1. Lineage (NCBI taxonomy): Eukaryota > Metazoa > Arthropoda > Insecta > Orthoptera > Acrididae > Schistocerca > Schistocerca gregaria. The sequence goes on from NC_064921.1 coordinate 545,598,613, forward strand.
TATTGATAACTAGAAGGCACTCAGATTCCTCTTTTAGTGGCAGCTGTAAATATGCATCCTCTAAGTCAGTCTTTGAAAAGTGATGGTCCCTTGATACAGTTCATGTGGGCCTAGTAAAAGATAGGTATCAATTATCGACTGTGCATTAATTGAGTTTTTAAAATCATTGCAGAGGCATAGTTTACCTGTAGGTTTTTGTTACTATCACCATTGGTGTTGACCATTCACTGGAATAAATATATCAAATAGCATCAAGGAATTGAAGACAATCTAATTCTGTTTGTACCTGGTCCTGTAAAGTTATCAGTAGTGTGCTGGGCCAGAAAAAATGGGGGTGGGAAGACTGTTTCATCATAATACGAGCCTGAAATGCTGTTGCACAACCCAGTCCTAGAGAAAATAAAGAGGAATCAGCACAGAGAGCATCTAACTGTTGATATTGGACTTGATCAGAAACCAAATGCACTTCGCCATCAATCCGGAAAGCTTAAAAATGTCTAAAGTAAGCAGATTTTCAGTGTTAAGCATTGTCCGCAACTAGTAATGTTAATGAATGAACCACAACCTTCTAAGTCACTGGTGCAGAAAACTGTCCAAGAATGAGAATATGTTATTTGTTAAAACTCACCAGCCCCTGTGACATTGGAGCTAGGAGGGAGAAAACAAATCCACCTAGGTTTGAGAGTTCATCAATGTTACTGCTGCACCTGTGTCCACTTGAATTCTCAGTGATTTGTTAAACATACTCAATTCAATGTATAATTTGCTTGGAAACACCATCACTGCTGACACACTGTACACATTCATGCTCATTCAATCCTTACTCTGGTTCAGGAGTGTTACACACAGAAGTAATGTGTCCCTTTTTATGGCATCTCTTACATGTTGCCCAATGCTTGGGGCATATAGTCCATTTTTGTTGAATGAAACAGTATGGGCATGAAGGCAGGGGAGCATGAGGGTGTTGCTGTTGTGATGCAGTGTTGTTGTTGTGAATAATGATTACCTATAAGATGCTGAGATATCAGTTGGACTGCTGCAATAGCTTCCCCATTCCCTTGTGAACTGACAGAAGGCTGGGAGGAATGAGAGGAACTGTTTTTTGAAACTTCAGACCAGGCTTCTATCTGATTACCTGCAGCCCATGAAAATTCAAATGATTGAGCTATGTTTAATACTTAATGTAAGTGTAGGATTTCCCTACCATAGAACTTGCTCTCAAATTTATCTATATGAAGCAAGATGTATGATTGTGCCTCAAACCATTTGAGCTACACACGTTTCCTTACAAACATTTGTCACAAAAATACAACAATGACTAAGCCCATGTAGTTCTGCTGCCCATGCCTTGCATGACTGTTTTGGCCACTTTTAGCAATGGTAAAACTCCACACAAGCAGCAATAATGTGAGTACATTTACAGTGATAGGTAGAAAGTAACACATCTGATCCAAAGAAAGACTTGGAGGTTTTTGTAAGGGGGTGAGCTGAAACACCAACTAATACACATGAGGCGAGATCCATAACACAAAAAGAGACTTGCAAAGTTTACACCTGTTACCCCAAAAGTCTGGAAACATTGTCACAAGTGTTTTCTGCAAGCACCCCAATCTTCTGCTGCATCATCATATGCAGGGAAATGCAGCTGATATGTTGTTGTGGGGCTGCACATTATGGCAATGTAATTTTTAAGCTGGAAATAGCAACTGTTAGTGCCTGCTGTTGGTTTGTTACAGATTTAAGCACTGCCTCCATGAAAATTAAGCTCAGGGGACCTATGACTTGTGGAAGCAGAGTTGAATATCGTACTCATTGCCAGAGTGTTGTAACTTTATTACATGAAAAGCATAAATGCATGAGAAACCAAAGTACATACAACAGTCAACACAAATGAGGCCAACAGAGCATTGTGCCCTGGCATTTATAGTCATTAGTTAGCTGGCAGACTATGCATAACACTGTTGTTGAACTAGGAGGCTGGGTGGCCTCTTGTGGCTGAATCGAGCACAAACTTCATGTGCGAACTGTGAAACAGCACACACATGAATTTGGTAGTTACTGCAAGAGACAATCTTCAGGGCCATCTCTCCAGAAAGTGATGACTGAGTGTCAATGTCCAATTTTCAAGAAATCTGAAGGAAGCATTTGAGAAAGCTGAAAACATGGCAAGGAATATCATCTCTGGCTTTAAGGTATGTGGTATAATAGATCCTGAAAAAGTGCCAAGAAAAGTCCAACACTCAGAGTTGGAGAAGATATGAACAGATGTTATAAATGACAAACTTATTGTAGGTGATATAGTGGTTCCCCAAGAAGCAGAGGCAGAAAACTGACTCTTTCACCATGCATGAGCATTTCTCCTATAAAATTTGGCGTGAGTGTTGCCACAACTTCTGCCATCTGCACCAGTATCTTGGAGCATCAGTCCTCCACTAATGTCTGGTCATTTGAAACGTTGGTGAATGAGAGGGGAAGTGTTGAAGAAAAAGTTCAGACCCCTGCAAATGAGAACAATAGTGGTGAAATAAAATACAGGCTTCCACAGAGAAACAGGGAAAAAGCATGGGACTTCAGTGTAGTGGAACTCATCACAGAGGAAGACCACAAGATAAAACTTTATGTAGGTAGCTAATCAGCGCAGTAAAGGATTAGACAACTGATGTGAATTTTCTAAGAAAAAAGAAAGGAAAAAAGTGACAGTGTTGAATTTCTCTCAGGCTTCTGTCATCCAAAATGTTCTGTACAATGATATTGTTTTGAAAGTTTATATGTATCAAGACATTTGGAGAGGAAGATATCTCTTCCAAACATTCACCAAGGATATTGACATAATGAAAGTTCAATAAATGGAAGTTAGCATGGTATTTTTTCATGTTTATTGCTTTAAAATTGTCTTCTTGTCAGAAAATGTTCTGTTATTAATATAATGAAGTAAACCTTTGTATACAATAGTCCACTATAAACAATTTTCTCTGTACTGTTACTGTTCACAAGGGGAGAAAAATAAAAATTTCTGCCTACCTCACCTCCATTGCACTAGATTGAGATCAAAGCAAGAGGGTGAAAAAGAGGGGCAGTTCTTAGACCCACAGAAATGCCATTAACTGAATATGTTTAAAAACTTCAAGCTCAAGCATATTGTAACACACTGTTGAATGATTTTATATTTAAAGTTTCATGAAGCATGAAAGTAAAATTGATGGGAAAATTTTTTGAAAAGTTGAAAATCTGTCCACTTCACCCTCAATTAGTATGTGAACACTCTCTTTTCATGTTTTCCAAATGTTGACAACATAGGGGAATGTTCCCATGAAAGCTGTCTGTGTGAAATGTGGGACTGACAGTTCACCCAAAGATAATGATTGCTTGCCATGTCTCTGAGCATGAAAAACACATTTTCTCGGACATGGATGAGTTGTTTCTCCTACTAGAATTTTGGTTTGATATGGATGCCTAAAATCTTTCCTGTTTCAGTTTCTACAGCCCGTGACAGTCCCTGCAGAACATGGCATGTTTTGTCAGGGTAACCCAGCATTTTGATAGTTGACAAAGTATATTGTATGTATCAAGATATATTTTCATTCCATGCACTGACAGGTACATAGTTTTTTCTGTCTACTGTTTAACAAAAATATAATTTATTACAAAATTATTCTAGGGCTATTTCATATTAAATTAGATTTTGTACAATTTCTCTTTTGATACAATAATGGTATTGCAATTGTTTTGATCTGTAGTGCACATCAATTCATTAACACTGTAATAACAGTTTTCTATTAGAAAATTTTTGAGACATTTTTTAAAATTTTTTATTGTGTATTTCTCTCAAGAATGAAGGGAGTTTTTCAAGGGCTTTTCGTCCAGCATATAATGGCTTTTTTTTTTTGTATTTTGTGGTGTTGTGTGTAGGCTCATGGAAGAGGTTCTGTTTTCTTGTGTCATGGTTGTGTTGTGTGTTGTTATCTCTAGTATCAGCAGAATATTTAAATTTTGTCCAACAGAGGAGTTCATGTAGATATATACTGGGTAATGTTAAGTTTTGTGATCTACACAGTCTTAGCCTTTGTTGGATCCATAAATACTTCTACGCATTTATTTTTAGAGTGCAAGTGTGTTATGACATTTTCATTGAGATCTGTTACTGCATGTATGGTGCATTTATCTTTCTGGAAGCCAAACTGATTCTTGTTGATTATTTCCTATTTCATCAGAAAAGCAATGAGTCTCTGTGCATAGGCTCACTCATATATTTTGATATGACTGCTAAAAGACCTATAGGCCTACATTTTTTTGGATTGTATTCATTCTCCTTTTTATGTATTGGTTTTATCACTGCTGTCTTTAAACACTTTAAAAAAGTACCTTCCAGGAATGCTGAACTGATTAGTTGTCTAAGAGGTTTCTTGAGTTCCTGCATACAGTGTTTAATTTCTATACTTGATATTCCATCAATTCCACATGACTTTGTTTGTTTTAGTTTTTTTATTGTCTTCAGAGTTTCTTCTTCTGTCACTAGGAAAAGAGCCATTGTTTTTCCCTGGGGATTAATAAATGTTTTCCAGGTGTTATTGTGTTTCTTCTTATTTTTGTTTTTTTTTCTTTTCGTTTCTGGCCTACTGTGGCAAAATAGTCGTTGAAGAGATTTATGATTTTATTTTGTTCAATTACAGTTTTTTTGCTGATCATGAACTGTTTTTTTATTGTGTTCCTGTGAGATGGAGGATTTGCGATTTGTATTTATAATAGACCAACAAGCCTTACTTTAATTATCAGCACTATTTATGTACTTTTTTGCTCCTAGTCGTCTGGCTGCTTGCAGTAATTTAGCATACATTTTTTAAATATTTTCTGTAGTACCCCTTAAATTTTTCATCAATGCTAGTTTTACGTGTTCTGTGCATAATTTTTTTCTTGTTTCTAAGGATCAAAATGCCTTTTGTTATCCATTTTTTGTTTTCATTGTGGTTTCGGTGTTAGTTTTTATCACTGGGCATGTAATATTGAGATGGTAGGAAAGTGTGTCAATAAAAAAGGCACTTTATGATCCACTGATGGAGAGTCTTTTTCCAGTATTTCCTGTCCTTTTTCAAGTTTTATCCTAAATGCTGTTAAGTTTTGCTCATTTAAGCTTCTTTTTTCCTATATTTTGAGTCTTTTCTTTTGTGGTGATATGGTTTAGACATATTTTTATTGCATCATGGTCTGACAGGGCCATTTCTATAACTCCACTTTTGTACTGAAAGTCCCTTAAATTTTTGAAGATATGATCTATTTGAGTACGGGAGTTTGCAGTTACATGTGTTGCAGTAGCTATTGCATTGTGTAAGCCATTTGTTTTCGTTGTGTTTTGGAACTCCCTACTGTCATTGGTGTCTTGCAATGTGTTTATGTTTATGTCACCTAGTAGTGCAAGTGCACAGTTCTTGCTTAGGATGATATGTAAGAGTTCTACTATGTTCTCAATGAACGTTTCTATGCTCCCATTTGGTGGGCTGTAGACGTTTAAGATGTACATTGAAGAACTACTTAAAACTATTTTTTGGCCTGTTACTTCGACTACATTTTCAGTGTTATATTTTTTACATAAGTCAAGGCTGTTTATGTGGTTTCTGTTTATATTGTTATGGGTTAGTATAGCATCTCCACCACCATTACTATTCCTCCTGCATGAACTAGCTGTTACATTGTAATTTGCAACAGTAAGATTTAGAATTTCATGCTCATTTAGGCCATGTTCTGTGTGAGCTAGAATGTCAGGAGTTTCTTCATTTAGCATTATTTCTAATTGAGTTAACTTATTTTTTATGTATTGTATATTCTGGTGCATTATTTTATAATTTAATATCCTGATTCTATGTTTGTTTTTGTCCTATATTCTTTTTTGTTATCGCTGTTTTTTGTGGGTATCAGATTTCCTGATTTTTCACCCTGCTATACAATGTTAGTTTCCCTTGTTTCTAATGATTTTACAAACATCTGCATACATTCTGCTGAGTGTTACCAAACCTAATCTATTTAAATGTGTGCAATCCTTTCCCAGACAATTTTCACACAGGAATTTGTTTGGGTCTATTAAGATAGCACCAAGACAATCACACTCTTGTTTGATGGCAATGTTTATTTTGGATATGTATTTGTCACTCACTGACCTCCTTTTTACGATTCCACTAAGTATGAGCCTGGATCTTTCATAAAGACTTCTTGCTGCATGTTTCTTGTTTCATTCACTAATTCATCTCCACTGTTGCTTTTAAGCAAGTTTGTTCCAACATGTATAAAAACACCTTTGTAATTTCATGTCCTTTTCTGTAGCCACTTGTTTTGCAATATTTTTGAAATGTTTACCGAGTTGCAGTCTAATCCCAGGTCGCACATCAATTTCGCAGTTGAGGACAGTGATATTTTTCAATAGCTAATCTCCTATTACTAGAAACTCGCTATCTTGTACATCCATGGGCTTGTTTCTTCTTATGGTGTATGTCACCATCTTCCACTTATATTTATCTTCTGATGTTAGACCTGCTGACTTTTTCATGTCTTCATTGGAGGCACTGGAAATATGTTTGTTTTTGAAGTTTGAGCCTGCATATGGAACACGGGATGTATTATTGTTTTTTGAGTTTGTATATATATATGAGTTTGTTTATATATTTGGAGGGCAGCGTGGAGGGTAAAAATCATAGAGGGAGACCAAGAGATGAATACACTAAGCAGATTCGGAAGGATGTAGGTTGCAGTAAGTACTGGGAGATGAAGAAGCTTGCACAGGATAGAGTAGCATGGAGAGCTGCATCAAACCAGTCTCAGGACTGAAGACCACAACAACAACAACATATTCACACTTAATTTCGTGGTCTTCTATTTGTTTTTGGTATCTCTCATTTTCATGACACTGCCTTTCTTGTTTACATACTACATTATACTCATACTTACATTTTTCTCTCTGTATTCCTGTTCTCATGACATTTACTTATCAAAATTGTCCAATTAGTTACAGTACCTCTAATAACAGTAATAGTAGCATTTTTCATTAATTGATACATATGCTCTTCTACACTATAAAATTCTTTTTCCATTAAATAATCCTTCAAATGTTTTGTGAGTAGTGTTTTATTGACAGACTAACATATGACCTGCTGAGCTGTAAAATTCAGAAAATCACTGGTTGATTTTTTTTAAAGAAAAGTGCTAGGTTAGATACTTCTAGAGCAATTGTACTTATTTCAAAATGTTTAATTTTGACCAAAACAAATTGTCTCTCACTGATTAAATAATTATTAATTGCAGCTAATGTAATATTACACTCTCTCTGGTGAAATACCACCAAGAATACAGTGAAACATTTTGTATGGATCACATAAAACAATTGATACCCTTTCATGCAGTCAAAAGTTGTTATTTTTTATCAGTAATTTCCAAAACAGCTTCTGTGGTATTTCTCCCCTTGCAAAAATCAAGCTGACTATTACATAAAAGGTCATGTTTCTCAAAGTAAGTAATTGGTTGTGCTTTAGTCTCCCAAATATTTTTGTAAATATTAACATTGTTGACACTGGTTGGCAACTTTGAGTGAATTTTTTGTCACATTTTTAATGAAAGGACCACTTCTGATACACTGAGTGAATCTGGTAAAACTTCAAACAAATCTTTTATTTCTAATGAAAGTTAATTGACTATGAATTAGTGTGTTTTTTTATTTGTGCTAATGTAAATAGACAGTTGACTGCAATCTAACTTATAGAATGCAAAAATTTGGATATAGTTGTAAACACAGTAGATGCTCTAGTTCCCCAGCAGATATTACAGATGCTATGCATCCACATGTGATATACAAAACAAACTGATTCACTTAAATTAGCCATTTATATTCAATTAAGTAACTGGAAAAAGTTATGCATATTGCTATTTTATTGATAGTTTACTAATAAATGTTAACCTCAAATAGTTCTTGACCAATGTAGTTCAGATTTTTACACTATATTCTTACAAACATTAAAGTAATAAGCATTTCAGGAGACTCTGAGAATGCAGTTTAATGTTCACTACATCATTTGCAGTTTTAAGAAATCCAAATAGTTTACATATTTTCTGCATTTTGCAGCACACACCTCAACATGCCTATTCAAGTACTTCATACAGCCAGTGGCCAACAAATCACCATTAATAGAAATTATAATGTTACATTTCATTGTTGTTCACAGGTAACTGCATTCATCTCCGACATGATCCTCTGCATGGCAGTGTCTATACCATGGTTTATTGCCTTTGAATCACCATTTGGTGTAATAGAGAAGACACTATCAGGTAATAATGTATCAGAACTGTTAATGTATAAATTAGTCACTTAATGACCTCTCCTGAACATGTATATTCAGATTTCAGACTTTGTACAAGTTCAAGGGAACTCAGGCTTGAAGCCACTGGGCATACCCAGCTACTTCTGTGTCCATATCTTTCTACAGAAAGTTTGTCTAGATAGAGAACATTGTGCCTTAGAAATGCAACTGCTTCTAATATTACTTTTTATTTACGAACAATACAATGCAGAATTCTAGGATTCTAAAAAAGGTTAGTGAAGTTGGAAGAGGAATTAATTAATATCAAATGGATATAGGAAGGCTCTCAGAAGAGTAACTACAAATGAAGACCAAATAGATTTAAAATTGCAGAATTTGTTTTGCTATAGAGAAATACAGGTATCGGGCAAATTCGCTGTAGTATTTATTCCAAGGAAAAAATTAAAAATAATATTAACAGTACAAATACTGAACAAATCATACGTAGAATAGCATAATTTGAATGAAAAATAAACAAATCCTTGAAATGTATACACAATGTGCTTACACTCTGATGATCAGCTGGAAGATCAACATGAAGCATTACAAAAACTGATTAATCACAGCAATTACAGCTACATTATGGTAATGGGATATTGTAATGTGAAACTAGAACAAAACCTAAAGAACAGTTCTTCAGTGGAAAATTTTGTATACAATACCAAGAAATGACAAAGGTCATATTTTGGTTGAATTTTCCAAGAACAACAACATATATGAACTCATTCTGTCAAAGAAAACAGATACAAAAATGGACTTAGCAAGAAACAAATTGAGTTAAAAAGGAAATTGAATGTGTCTAATCAAATGAAAAGGAAAAAGAAGAACATGGTAGCCCCATAAACCACTTTAAAATATCAAGTGTTTCTAGACTCACTTGAAGCAAACTAAAAATAGATACAAAGTTTGCCAAAAAAAAAAAAGAAACTCATTAGACAGAAGTGTGGAACAAGATAATTTACCGATGTATAGAATACAGATCAGATTAAATTAAGCAAAAATTTCAGAAATTTAAAACATGAAGGTTATACAGACAGTTGAACAATCAAAAGTGGCAATACTTAAATTACATGCAGAAATAATGTAACTGAGACTTCTCCAAGCAATAGATACCATCATGAAAAATAATCATATGGGATACTTAAATATACAGGCAGTTAAACAATCAAATGTGACAATACATAAATTACATACAGAAACTAGCAAAAGTGAGACTTCTCCAAGCAATAGATACTATCATGAAAAATAATCTTGTGGGATACTTAAAGAAGTATAATATTCTGTGTAATCAACAGGAATGGAAAAATTACGGTATCAGCAGTAACTCAGCCCACAAAGAATGAAAGGATTTATTAGAGGCAGTTGACAAATATTGCCATGTAACTAGCATATTTCTTGGACTGAGCAAAGCTGTTTACACAGTAGAACACAAAATACTGCTAAACAAAATGGATACACTGTGAATTGGAGGGGGGTGTCAACAAACAGGTGGTTTCAATCATATCTGAAGATCAGAGCACAGTCAGTGGAGAAACAGGGCCATTTAGACTTTTCCATCAAATGATAAAAGTCTGTTAAACAAGAAAAATTAGCTTATCACATCACTACAAGAAATTGATAATTCTAAGTGTATGAGTGATACAAATCAAATCAAACCAAAATTTTACTATCAGATAACATACCTCACACAATCAAAGTCTGTGACATAGGTGACTTATCAATTCTAAAACTATGTACAGCCTAATAAACTTAATCTGAGGTTAGAATACATACAGTGTTGCTTCTTTGGACAGGTATTACTTTACAAGGTTATTATTTTTTAATAAAAAGTGTGATTATAATACATATGGTGTTACTTTTTTACATAAACAGAACATTGTTTGGGAGTCACAGAAATTGCATTGACACTCCTAGATTGATACAAGTCAGTGTCAGGGTACTATAGGCACAAAAAAGAAGGAATAAATTGCAGGGCAGAGTACTGCATCATATAACTCTTTGAATGGAAATATACAAGATAGCAAATATGACAGTGTACAGGACCCCCCCCCCCCCCCCACAAGGAAATATTTTAAACTTTGTTAAACAGAGATAATACTTAATAGAAATAACTGGCAAGTCATCATTTATAGAGATTTTAATATTGATTTCATTTCAGTTAGATCAAGTGCATGTTTGTTACTGATGTCCAACTTTAGTTTGTCCCCACAGTAACATTTCCAACAAGAATAAAAGAACATAGTGCAAACATGGTTGTTAGTTGCTTTCTTTCTTTTCTCCTAAAATTAATCTGTCTTTCAAGAAATAGAATGTGAGCATCATACAAAAGGGATATCTAAGCATAATGGTCAAAATATAGCAAATAATAATCTCCATCAATCTGATTTAGCTGTGAAGGAAAAGCTACAGTTTCATGGAATTATGAATGCTGGCTCAGTCACACTATTGAGAGAGAATTTAGAGGCCCAACAATGGGAAGAATTTTACCAAGAGCGTACAGTAGCGGTATATCAGAAATTTAATAATTTCCAAAAAATGTTCAAACACTGCTATGAATCCAATTGTACTTTACTGTTGCTCAGAGACAATTGCAATGGAAGCAGAGAGGGTGAGTATCATTTGGGAACAAAGTATCACTTGCAAGGAAGAGAGACTTTTATTTAATACAGAGGACTAACTCTATTCAGTACTTAAAGGTACAGTAGAAGCAACTTTGGAACATTGCGTTATTAAGCACTAAACAAATAAACTCATTGTAACAGTAGCAAGAGGCAGATGGTTTCAAAATAAAAGCACTGGCCACTAAATTCAATTAATTCTTCCCAACAGTAGCTGAAAACAGAAGGGACAAAAAATGAGCCATCAAAAGCAGATTCATTAGATTTATGCTGACAGCTATTGCATTCCGCACCACTAGATATCTGCTTTGCCGAATCATCTCTTGGAGCAATCACAAAAATTATTTTGTAACTGAAAAGCAATAACTCTTCCTGTTATGATCATTTTTTAACTGAAGTATTAATATCTTGTGCTCACTTGGTAATGTGAACCCTCCCACCATCCCCACCCCTGTCCATTCTGGTTTAACTTCTCCAATTCTAAATTAGTTCCCCATTCAGTTTTCCAGAGTGCCATGGGGGAGAAGATCGCCATGAGAAACAGGTGTGAAGCAAAAGTCTGAATGTGGCAAGGAAGCTAGAAAATCTGGAAACAGAAATGAAAGGCTCAGTCTAGATGTGGCAGGATTCAGTGAAGTGAAATAGTGATGTGAAATGGATAGAAGACAAGGATTTGTTGTCAGATGACTATATGGTGGTATCAACAACAACAAAAAATGGCTTAGTAGGAATTGGATTTGACATGAATAGGAAGGTAAGGGAAAGAGAAAATTGGTGTGAACAGTTCAGCAATAGGATTATTCACATCACAATCTACAGCAACCAATGCTGATAATTGTGGTTCAGTTGTACGTGCTAATGACACAAGCAGAAGCTGAAGAGAGATAAAAATGAGTCTAATTATGGAGGCACTGAAGGGGTAACTCAGTATGTAAAGAGGGAGAAAATCTAATACTCATGAGGGATTGGAACACCATATCATGGTACAGAACAGAAGGCAGAGTCATAGGATTCTATGAAGTCAGTAACAGGAATAAGAAAGGAGAAAGAGGCTTCTTGTGTTCTATAATAAATTTCAGATAGTAATAGCAAATAACCTTTTTTAGAATCAAAAGGGGAGTAGGTACACTTTGAAGGGTCATGGAAACATGAGTCTATTCTCAATGGAATACACCATGGTGAGATGGAAATCTGAAACTGTATATATGTCATTGTAAGGTATACCCAGGGGCAGTTAAAAACACAGGTCACAAGTCAATAATGATGAAGAGTAGGTTGAAGTTTAAGAGAACTATTAGGAGGAATCAATGTTTAAAGAAGTGAAATACTGAAATATTGAGGAATGATGACATATGTTTGATGCTCTCTGGAGACAGTGAACACCATAGTGGACAATTCAGTTGAAGAGGAATGGACATTCCTAAAAAGAACCACAATAGTTAGGCAGACAAATAAAGGTACAAGGAGGGTAACTGCAGTTAATACTCAAACAGACCGACAGAAAAGGAAGTAAAAAAATGTTCCGCAAAAGATTGGAATACAACAATATAAGTGACTTAGGACCAGATTCAATTGGAAGTACAGGGAAGATAAAGAAAATGGCTACAGAAAAATGATTAAGAATTAAAAATGAAATGGCTGTCAGAAGGACAGATCCAGCCTACATAAAAGTAAAAATAATGTTCATTGAAAGTAAAGGCATAGGTGCCAACATTAAGAGTGCAAAATGAATTCCACTGTGTAAATACAGAGGAGAGAGCAGATAGGTAGAAAGAGTACACTGAAATATTCTACAAATGGGAGGAACTGTCTACTGGCATGACAGAAGAACTGGGTGTTGATTTGGAAGCCATAACTTCTTTAGTCATTAAAGGAAGTGAGGAATTGACAATTAAGTGGTTTCTCAAGTTAGTGTGTAGTAACTATGAGACTGGAGAAATAACACTATACTCTCTTAAGAATATCATTTACAAATTCCCAAAGATAACAAAGTCAAAAAAATATGAGAACTATTGGACAGTCAGCTTAACAACTCATAAATCCAAGTTGCTGAAAAAATATGCAGAAGAATTGAAAAAAACTGAAGATCTGTTAGATGATGAAAGTTGCAGTGGAAAACAGCTAATATGCAACATGTATATGAGCATGAGGAAGGAATGCAGTCTTACTCCCTTCTGTTCAACTTGTGTATCTTGACACAAATAAAAGAAAGATCCAGTAATAAAATTAAAGTTCAGAATAAATTTCAGTGGCAACTTCTGCCACAGAATGTGTCAGGACGACCAAATATAGGGGGGAGAGGTAGAAGGCACCATATTAAGACTCGTCCAAGCTTTCCAAGTGATTTATTGTTTCCAACTACAGTGCCCCCATTTCTCTCGATCTGCGTCACTGGGTCCCGCAATGCTGAGAACACAACTTCGTTATCTGCAAAACGGCTTGGTGTGGAATGGCTGCCTCAGTAACACGTGCACACCATGTGTGTTGGCCTTATATGCCAGTGGAGTTGCAGCATTGTCAGGATGCCAGCAGTCAACTCACAGGGCTGCATTGCTGCCGACTCAGCGCCGGTCAGTGTGAGCCACAGGTGGCCAGCTGCATGCTTCTCGCTGGTGTGGCTGAGATCGTGGTAACAACAAGCCCCCTTGATCCAGCGTCCAAATCTGCAGCCCTCACCTTGGGATGCTCCAGCATGTGTTGGAACTTAGAACAACTGCCCATGGTAGCGAGTTGTAGAGTGGCCCACCATTGGCTGGCTAGGGACCCTGTGTCAGCCTCAGAGGGTCAGACCAGCAACCCGCTGTGGACTGTTATGCTGGCACCCCATCTGCTGCTACATGTAGCTGGTGGTGTGATAAGCCCCACCATCCAGGAGAGCTGCCACAGTTGAATGAATCTTGTTAGAAACCCGCACTACTTATATGCGTCTGTGCACCTCTGCATATGCGCCACTTCGCGTCATGTACTCATACAACACTAGATTGGCCAGTGGGCTCCTTCAGCCTGTGACTTGTGACATAGAAAACCGCTACATACACTCTTTCAGCAATTTGATGGCCCTGTGGTGTCTATTCTACTTCACAACTGTTGGTATACGTAACTCACTGCAATCTGGCTTGCACCTGGCTGTAACTTGTGCTCAGAATATTGCAAAAAACTATCTTTACCTATCCTAAATGGTGGTGCCACTACATAATGGATATCAGTGATATGATCTGTTGATGACATTGCTAATCTCAGTGAAAGTAAGGAAGAATGTGAATGGAGCGAACAATCTAATTTGCAAAGAATACAGATTGGAAGTAAATGAAAGAAAGGAAAAAGTAATGAGGAACAAGATTAATGATTAACTTATCATGAAAAATAAGAGTCACATTGTAGATGAAGCAAAGGAATTCTTTTATCTTGGAAGCAAAATAATGTATAACAAATGAAGCAAAGTGGGTATAAAAAGAAGACGAACACAGGCAAAAAGTGTATTTATCATCAAAAGATGTGTACTAGTATCAAACATAGACTTTAATTTCAGAGGCTGTATACCTGGGGCACAACTTTGTATAGAATTGAATCATGGCCTGTATAAAAACCAGAAAATAAGAGAACTGAATCTGTGAGGTGCGGTGTTACAGACAGGTACTGAAAATTAATTTAATGATAAAAAGCTCCTGCACAGAATTGCCCAGAAAAGAAATAACTGAGGATCAAACAATGGGAAACTCAGGATGAAACAAAAACAATATGAAAAGGGTGGATTTCTACTCGCCTTTGTGGTGAGGCATTGAATCGCAGACAAGCACAATGAGAATGCTAGATATATTCAGCTATTCGGCAAAGTCCTTCATCAGACATAGAAAATTCACAAATTCACACAAGCAGAACTGATACAAATGGCCACTGTCATCTCCAGATGCTAAGTACTGATTGCAGCTGCATCTGAGGTGAGCAGCAATTTTTTTTCTCAGGTGGGTAAAGGGCACAGAAGAGGCGTGGAGCAGGGAAGGGGTGGGATAGCAGGGTAAGGCTAGAGGAAGAGGCTAGTGCTGGCTGTGGGAACATGCAAGGACGTGTTAGGGACAAGATATGTCTACTAGTTGCAGCACTGGGAGGCTGTGCTGGGAAAAAGGGGGAGGGAGAGGGGAGAAGAAAGGAGAGGACAGAAGTAGAGAAGAGGAAAGGACTTGTAGGTGCATTGGCAGGATAGAAGACACATGTGTATTATAGTGGAGCTGGGAAGGGGTGGAGGATAGGGACCAATGAAAGTTGAGGTCAGGGTTTACAGGAACAAAGGATATGTTGCAGAGAAAAAGTCCCACCTGTACCATTCAGAAATGCTGGTACTGTTGGGAAGAATCCAGATGGCACAGGTGTGAAACAGTCATTGATGTCAATCACATCAAGTTGGGCAGCAGGCTCAGCAACTGGATGATCCAGCCATCTCTTGACTTCAGTTTCATCATGGCCATTCATGCAGCCAGACAGTTTTTTAGCTGTCATGCTCATATAGAAAGCATCACAGTGGCTGTAGCTGAATTGGTAGATCATATGGCTGCTTTTACACATGGTGCTAGGATATGGCAGAGAATGTGATTAATCAGTGCTAGCCCTTTGTAGTATTGAGTCATGAAGGAGGTCCTTTTTGGTGAACAGAGGTCCTTTTTGTGACCAGATGGTGGGTATGTGGGGGATGGTAGGTGACTGTGGAGACAAGGCACGGAATATCTGTTTCTGGACAAGGTGAGGAGAGTAGTTTCACTCTGTGAAGGCCTCAGTGGGACCCTGGGCATGTTTGAGAGGTGCTGCACATCACTACAAATGTTTTGACCATGGGTGGCTAGACTGTACGAAAGCAAATTCTAGTGTGGAATGGGTGGCAGCTGTCAAACCACTAGCTTACTTCCAATCCCCTAGCCTTACCCCCCACCCAATACAGCCCCCCCCCCCTCCCCACTGCTAGCATCCCTATCGTGTCCCTCCCACATCTCTGCATGCTCTCACAGGTAGCACTAGCATCTTTCCCCACCCCTAACCCATCATCCTTCTCCTTCCTTGCCCTACACCTATTCTGTGGCCCCACTAGCCATCCCAGCAAATATTGCTGCTGACCTCATATGCAGTCACAGCCAGACCTTGCAACAAGGAGAAAATTGTGGCCGTGTGTGTGTGTGTGTGTGTGTGTGTGTGTGTGTGTGTGTGTGTGTGTGTGTGAGTTGTGATTGTGTGACCATGTGTATTTTTTCTGCAGCTGATGAAGGATTCACTCATATAGCTGCATATATCTAACATTCTTTTTCATTGTGCCTGTCTGTGACTCTGTGTCTCCTCTATATGGTGATTAGCAATCTACATTTTGCATATTGTTGTAAATAGCTGAGGATGTTGAATATTCTCTTCAGAGATGAAGGAACTGCCACAAGATACTAAATCAAGGTGGGAACATAAGTGATTTACCTGGGAGATAGCAGGACTTGTCAAGAACTGTAATATTTATTGACGACACTAGTTTGCATATAAAGGATCCAACATATTTATAACAGACAGCCAAAAGAACAATGGAACAGACTTACAACTGGGTCACAGCAATCAGTTTATCCTTTAATTTTACAAACACTCATAGTATGCAGTTCGAAATAAATTGAAGTGACTTACAAGTAACAAGAGTATATGTCAGTAGGCATTTTCTGAATGAGGCTTCATTGGCATTCAGATAATTAAAGTTGCAGCAGTATATGGATAAGTTAGCAAAAAAGCATAGTTCTACCTGATTTACACTTAGAAATCCCACTCATGGAGTTGTCCTTCAGACAAAATTAGTATCATATTTTGTTTACTTTTATTCATTACTGTCTTGTGGCACAACTAACCACAACAATGCATAAGTGAAAAAAGTAGTCAACCATACAGTAAGAATAATGCATAAAGTAGGAAACTGAACATCTAGAATATACCTCTTTAGGGGGCCTAGAAACTTGTACAATTATGTGCCCAGTACCTATAGTTCCTAGTGGTAAGGCCACTCACCCCCGAGGGCAAGAGGGACCATGGGCCCTCAAGCTCTCAGGGAAAGGAAAAGAAATAGTGCAGTCAGGTGTTTTTCTTTCAACAACATGTACTCTTCTTTCTAGAGTATAAGTAATATGGCCTAGGATTTTAGTAACAGTATAAAGCTTTTAATAGGGTCATAACAAACTTTTTGTGTCTACTTACAACTTGCCATTTGTCTTTCATAATATTAAAAATACTCCATATCCACAGGTCTTGCCCCCTCCCCCCAATCCTACAACTATCATATGAGTGCCCTTGCTTTAATGGTATTTGAGATTAACAAGAATGAATTTAGCATAAACTGTGTAACTCACAACTACAACACTAGGAATAGAAATGGTATTTGAGATTAACAAGGATGAATTTAACATAAACTGTGTAACTCACAACTACAACACTAGGAATAAAAATTATTTGCATAAAGACTGTGCATCCCTGTCTACGATTCAGAGCTGAATTTTATATTCTGGTGCTCAGTTCTATCACAGGTAGCACATAGGCAAGAGACAGGAAATAAAATGATCCCAGTTATCCAAAGAAAAACTGAAAGTTTACCTTACTTTTCATGGTTTTTATAATACACTCCTGGAAATGGAAAAAAGAACACATTGACACCGGTGTGTCAGACCCACCATACTTGCTCCGGACACTGCGAGAGGACTGTACAAGCAATGATCACACGCACGGCACAGCGGACACACCAGGAACCGTGGTGTTGGCTGTCGAATGGCGCTAGCTGCGCAGCATTTGTGCACCGCCGCCGTCAGTGTCAGCCAGTTTGCCGTGGCATACGGAGCTCCATCGCAGTCTTTAACACTGGTAGCATGTCGCGACAGCGTGGACGTGAACCGTATGTGCGGTTGACGGACTTTGAGCGAGGGCGTATAGTGGGCATGCGGGAGGCCGGGTGGACGTACCGCCGAATTGCTCAACACGTGGGGCGTGAGATCTCCACAGTACATCGATGTTGTCGCCAGTGGTGGGCGGAAGGTGCACGTGCCCGTCGACCTGGGACCGGACCGCAGCGACGCACGGATGCACGCCAAGACCGTAGGATCCTACGCAGTGCCGTAGGGGACTGAACCGCCACTTCCCAGCAAATTAGGGACACTGTTGCTCCTGGGGTATCAGCGAGGACCATTCGCAACCGTCTCCATGAAGCTGGGCTACGGTCCTGCACACCGTTACGCCGTCTTCCGCTCACGCCCCAACATCGTGCAGCCCGCTTCCAGTGGTGTCGCGACAGGCGTGAATGGAGGGATGAATGGAGACGTGTCGTCTTCAGCGATGAGAGTCGCTTCTGCCTTGGTGCCAATGATGGTCGTATGCGTGTTTGGCGCCGTGCAGGTGAGCGCCACAATCAGGACTGCATACGACCGAGGCACACAGGGCCAACAGCCGGCATCATCGTGTGGGGAGCGATCTCCTACACTGGCCGTACACCTCTGGTGATCGTCGAGGGGACACTGAATAGTGCATGGTACATCCAAACCATCATCGAACCCATCGTTCTACCATTCCTAGACCGGCAAGGGAACTTGCTGTTCCAACAGGACAATGCACGTCCGCATGTATCCCGTGCCACCCAACGTGCTCTAGAAGGTGTAAGTCAACTACCCTGGCCAGCAAGATCTCCGGATCTGTCCCCCATTGAGCATGTTTGGGACTGGATGAAGCGTCGTCTCACGCGGTCTGCACGTCCAGCACGAACGCTGGTCCAACTGAGGCGCCAGGTGGAAATGGCATGGCAAGCCGTTCCACAGGACTACATCCAGCATCTCTACGATCGTCTCCATGGGAGAATAGCAGCCTGCATTGCTGCGAAAGGTGGATATACACTGTACTAGTGCCGACATTGTGCATGCTCTGTTGCCTGTGTCTATGTGCCTGTGGTTCTGTCAGTGTGATCATGTGATGTATCTGACCCCAGGAATGTGTCAACAAAGTTTCCCCTTCCTGGGACAATGAATTCACGGTGTTCTCATTTCAATTTCCAGGAGTGTATATCAGAATATTTAGGAATAAGAATGTAAATTACACCTAACTATAACATTTGTTTTAGACAATTTTTAATTTTGCCAGTACATAGAGGGCTGATGGTGTTGTGTGGATAATTGCATAAATGCAACAATGTACTGTAATAGGAAGAGCAATGACTTTTCACTTCTAACATACATATGCAAATTTAAAGTACTCTGGAAGTAATATCAGAGCAGCTCATAAATACCAAGAGTTCAGGTGGAGAACCAGTGCTAAGAAAAGAAGGAAAAGCTGAAATGTGAAAGGAATATATAAAGAGGCCTTACAACAGAAATTCACTTGAAGGCAAGATTCCCTAGCAATTATTGATACCCTTGGGAGAGCCAACCATGACAAAACTATTCCACCTGCTATGCAAGATATGAGACTTCCAAAACTGCCTCTGACTTCAAAAATAATTCCAATTCCACAGAAGGCACATGCTGACAGGTGTGAAAATTACTGAACCACCAGTTTTATAAGTTATGATCACAAAATACTAACACACTTTATTAGCAGAAGTATGGAAATATCTTTAGAAGCTGACCTTTGTGATGATCACTATGGATTCTGAAGAAATGTATGAACATGTCAGACGATACTGACCCTACAACTTATCTTAGAAGATAAGTTAAAGAAAGGGAAACCTATGCCCATAGCATTAATAGATTTAAAGGGTCAGTTAGTTATGTGTTCCATTGATCAATTCTGAATTATTCTTTTGTCAAAATGATGAGGGAAGAGTCAGTTTATAGGATACATATACACGATTAGTACTGATGTTAATGAACACATTATTTTTTATCCTACCCAAGCAACTAAACTTAAACACAAGTAAGTTTTCTTAATAGAAAGAAGTTGTCCAAGAGAAATGATTTTAGGTTAGATTTACAATTTGCAGCTTTAATAATAGATACTAAAGGTCATTTTTTGCACTAAGTGTTTTTGTTATGCACCTCACTAACCTTCTCCAATTGCGATAGATTATTTATGACAAATTTCATTAGCATATATGTGTGTTGCGGCAATGGAGTTAAAATGTCTAGCTCCTTGAAAAGGTATGTATATGATGTCCACAGGTGAACACCACATATTATTCTTGCAGCTCACTTTTGTGCAATCAATACTTTCTTTCTAAGTTCTGACTTACCCCAGAAAATTATTTTATAAGGCATTACTGAGTGGTAATATGCCAAATATGTTGTTTTTTTTGGGGGGGGGGGGGATTGGGTAATTTGTTTGTCTCCAGGATTAGCAATCGTATGAAGAGCAAAATTAGATGGGCTTAATTTTGGAGAGGCTCAGTAACATGCTTCTTCCCATTCAAATTTTCATCAATATGTAAATCAAAAATTGGAACATTCTGCCCTATTTACTGTCTTCTACTCATGTTCTATACCAATCATTGTTCTGCCTATATTTGTTGTGTAGATATGAATATAGTGTGTGTTTTCATAATTTACGGATAATCCATTTTCAGAACTATTTAATAATTCCTTAGAAAACATAATTTACAATATCTTCAGATGTTTTCTCTCTCACACGGGATTTATTATAACATTAGAATTGTCTATAAGAAGTACCAATTCTTCTTGTTGAATGTTAATTGGAGGCTCGTTCGTATGCAGAAGAAATAGGAGTGGACCCAAAATTGAACCCTGTGGGATTCCTTTGTGATTTCTCCAAAATCACTAAAATTTTCTACTCTTTCAACATTGTTTGGATTGTTCAGCACAACTTTTTGCATCCTTTTGTTAAGTATGATTCACTTGTATAAAAACTGAGTTTTTTTTAAGAGAGTACACAATTGAATCCCTTGCAAACATCACAAAAACTAACAACTGGTGATATTTTATTATTTAAGGCTTGTACTGGCATTATTTTGAACTTTTCATATTGTTGATTGGAATACTCTCTTTGAAATACTGAAGGTAGCAGGGGTGAAATACAGTGAACAAAAAGTTATTTGCAACTTATACAGAAATCAGACTCCTGTTATAAGAGTCAAAGGACATGAAAGGGAGCAGTACTTAAGAAGGGAGTGAGACAGTGTTGTAGCCTATCCCAGTGTTATTCGATCTGCATAGTGAACTAGCAGTAAAGGAAACTGAAGAAAAATTAGAGATGGAATTAAGGTTCTGGGAGAAGAAACAAAAACCTTGATGTTGTAATTCTGTTAGAGGTAGCTGAGGACTTGGAAAAGCAGTTAAACAGAATGGATATTGTCATGAAAGGAGGCTATAAAATGACCATTAGAATTAGTAAATGAGTTTTGCTATTTGGGCAGTAAAATAAATGATGATGGCTAATGCACAGAGGATGCAGACTGGCTGTAGCAAGAAAAGGATTTCTGAAAAAGAGTAATTTGTTAACATATAATATAAATTTAAGTGTTGGCAAGTCTTTACTGAAGGTATTTGATTGAAGTGTGGCCTTGTATGGAAGTGAAATGTGGAAAATTAGCAGTTCAGACAAGAATATAACAGATAGGACATAAAGTACACTATTTACCCATGAATGAACAAATGAGTGATCATGACCAGATTGTTAGTACTTAACATATAGGACATTCCATCTCTGGGTACTTCACAAGAGAAGTACCATGAGTATCATGATTTAAGTTAAACTGTAGATGCTAGTGTGAAACATAAATTCTCTGTTGAACTGGTAAAACATGGTTCACACTGGTACATACCCGTGGAAAGGAATAGATTTTTCAGAAACATTACACAGTGTGTTGAATTAAGCAAAACTATTTAAAAACGTGTTTCACATCTCCATCCATATTAGATGAATTATACAAAGCTATTTAAATACATCTTTCAGAAGATATAACAAGATGAAAATTTGGTAAGAGAAATAATTGAAACCAAAGGTTACAGTGAAAATGTGTTTAATTCATTAGACAAAAGTTGCAGGCAACTGGCATATTTTGTGATCTGTCAAAGGCATTTGACTGTGTAAATCACAATATCCTTTTAAATAAATTAGAATATTATAGTGTAACAGGAAATGCTGCAAAATGGTTCAAATCTTATATCTCTGACAGGAAACAAAGGGTGTTATTAGGAAAGAGACATGTATCACGCTATTAGGCATCATCCAACAGGGAACTAATTACATGTGGGGTCCCACAAGGTTCCATTTTGGGGCCCTTTCTTTTTCTTGTGTATATCAATGACCTTTCATCAGTAACATTACCAGATGCCAAGTTCGTTTTGTTTGCTGATAATACAAACATTGCAATAAATAGCAAATCAAGTGTAGTCTTAGAAAGATCAGCTAACAAAATATTTGTGGACATTAATCACTGGTTCCTAGACAATTCTTTGTCACTAAACTTTGAGAAAACACACTACATGCAGTTCAGAACTTGTAAGGTGTGTCCCACGAGTATACACCTAACATACGATGACAAGCAGATAAAAGAAGTGGACAGTGTTAAATTCTTGGGATTACAGCTTGATAATAAATTCAACTGGAAGGAGCACACCACAGAACTACAGAAGCATCTTAACAAATCTCTATTTGCAATGTGAATTGTGTCAGACATAGGGGATATACAAATGAAAAAGCTGGCATACTGTGCTTACTTTCATTCCATAATGTCATATGGGATTATTTTTTGGGGTAATTCATCAAGCCAAGCTAAAGTTTTCTGGGAACAAAAAACGTGAAGTAAGAGTTATATGTGGTGTGAACTCAAGAACATCCTGCAGAAGCCTGTTTAGGGAACTAGGGACACTAACTACTGCTTCCCGATATATTTTCTCCTTAATGAAGTTTGTTATTAAAAATATATCCCTTTTGAAACCAACAGCTCAGTTCATGGAATCAATACTAGAAATAGGAATAAACTTCACAAGGATTTATAGTCACTTAGTCTCATACAAAAAGGTGTGCATTATTCAGGAACACATATTTTCAATAACTTGCCAACAGCCATAAAAAGCTTAACAACCAATGAAACTCAGTTTAAGAGAAACCTAAAGGATTTATTGGTGGCCAACTCCTTCTACTCCATTGATGAAGTTCTCAGTAAAAACAACTAGCATAACTTCTGCACAATTTCAGTGCCGTAATGTGTTCATTGTAAATATATGTGTGTGTGTGTGTGTGTAAGTACAATCTAACTTGTGCACCATTTCTCTGCAGTAATGTGCTCATTGTATTATAGTAGTTGTATTACACATTTATTACATTATAAATAAATAAATAAAAACATTTTTATTTTAAATTCAGTGCATTAGTCTTTGTAAAATGACTCTTTCATATAGTGTTCATTAAAAAATGATGATCATTCCACTTGGGACCTGTGGAATGGTACATTAGTTTATTTGTTTCAGTTGTAAATATTGGTCATGTATTGTTGTTTTTCTAACACGTTCTACATCCTGGAGGACCTCCTCACTATGGATCAATTCGAATGAAAGTAAATCTAATCTAATCTAAAAAGAGAGCATGGCAAAGACAATACAGAAACTGGACCCTTCTTCTTCATTGTAGCTATCAATGATTTACCTAATAACACAGCCCACCCTGTCATATGTTATGCTGATGATAGAACACAACTTACCACACATCAGGACATTTCAGGTCTGAATAGTGTAACAAAAGAAATGCTTGATTAGGCTCTGGACTGGTTTGCAGCCATAAGCTCTAGTGCAATACTGATAAAACCCAACAACTTTTAATGGGAACATCGCATGAAGTAGGCAATAAGTCAGTAAAACTCTTAGGTATTTACAGTGACTCAAAACTCTGTTGGGAGGAACATGACAATCACTTATGTGAAAAAATATCCCTAGTGGAATACCTTATCTTGAAATTAAGGGAGATAGTAAGGTTGGAGTACCTTAGGGTGACATGCTTTGGGTTATTCCAATCACATTTTTAATATGGTCTGATTATATGGGGGCACTCTCTTCACATCAAGAATATCTCGAAATTACAAAAAAAAGTCTTACACATAATATGTAAAAGTGGTCATAGGGATCACTGTCACGCTCTTTTTTCCATACTCAGAATACTCACAATTATAAATTTATAAATTTATGTGTCTGTACTCTATATTAAAAATAATACTTCAGAATTTATTGCCTGAGGGGAAACGCATGAACACAACACCAGAGTTAAGGGTAATTTAAACATATCATGCCACAGATTAGAAAGAACAGGAAATTCCCAAATCGTAGAAACACTCAAAATTTTCAATAAACTGCCAATTCATGTTCAGTTTATGGATATAATTTTTTTAAATTAGGTTGTACAGCTGGCTGTCATATCATCTATTTTATAACATTAAACAATTCTTTGAGATTCCTGAGAATGATATTAGCATTTAAAAGTTTTCTGTAGTTTAACATATTATTGTGTGCTGTTGTTAGTCATGTGTAATTACATAGTATATACAGTACATAATACACTATGTAAAGGGTATACTATATACTATACAATATTATATTAGAGTGTAATTTATTGCATTAACTTTTAGAAACTATCCTGGTGTAATTTGGTACACTGACATGCTTTAAATGCATACTATAATATTTTGACACTAGTTTATTTTATTGTTGTGTATGTACTACTACATCCTGTGTGACGAAGCCAATATTATAAAATGATCCATGGTGAATAAAATTCTTGATTCTTGGTATGTTGACTGGACACCAGATTCCACCAGTTAAGATGGCAGATGACACATGAAGTAACAACAGAAAGAAAACTGCCCAAGCATAAATCATGCTGTTGTAGGTGAATGGATTAACAAGAAACATACATATTTAATAAGGAAAATAATCATGTTCTTGAATTAATTCTCAGTGAGTGGTATAAAGTGATTCAAGGTATCAAGAAAGGAAAGGTGTCTGAAATTATGGCATTTTACATACTCTCATACTGCTACATATCCCACAAGAATGGACCTAATTAGCCATTGGCAGACAGGTTTAGCTTTTATTGTAACATATTATTTGCCACTATCATTATTCAGTGAAAAAAAAAATAAAGTACTGAAGTTGTTATTTTCAGAATGGTACGTGCAGTTCCAGCATATCAACTGATTTGTTAGTGAAAACACAAACTAGTTCAATATAACTATCATCATGCACTTTAGAAATAGAAGATGGAAAGCCATGCTATATGTACACATGTGTACATATTGTACATCCTTAAAAAATGTGCAAGAAAACTCACTTTAATTTGAATAAATAAAATATGGAAGCAACAGACCTCTGATATTCAGATCAGAATTAAATTTTTTTTAGATAATACAGTCCTTGTGTTTTATACAAGTATGTGTCAAAATAATTCAGTTACATCCACTATACACAACACCACTTAGTAGAATTTTGCTACATCTTTTTGGTGTGTGAATTGTCTACGATGAAATAATGTAGGTCCACTGTGTCTTGTCAATAATGCTGTAACAGCATCACTTCAATAGTTTTAATTTCCAGTTTTAGTCTGTGTGGTTTTAATTTTATTACTCACTTATGAACTCATGTAAACATTGTCAACTCTGTTTCAGAACTGTATTATACAAATGTATGCATTGTATTTTACCATTAGTACCAGTTATACGTATAAATAACAAAATTTGTGTTAAACAAGAATGTGGAAAATCCCTGAAATTTATCACCTAAATATTGAGAACAGTGTTTTAAGTCTTACATTGGCTTACTGTTATGTCATTAATTACCATGTTAATTATTATTGTAATATTTATTCTGAGAACTCTTTGAATGAACAGATTTTTAATCATTTATAAATAAGGGAAGTTTTGATTCTCTTGATGTCCTAGACTGGTGTGTATAAATAAATATGTAAATTATCTACAGCAAATTTTTTTACCATAATAATTTCAGTATATGAACTTTTTCACTGTTTAATTATATCTTTTTAGGTCGTGTGAGTCTTTCCATCAGTGCAATGTCAACAGATGACAGTGAAAGGAAAGTGGATGAGGAATCTCTGAAAAATGCAAGAACATCGCAAGAACAAGCAGATCGAAACATTTAGTTGGTGAAGAAGAAATAATATAATACAAAAATATAATAAAAGGCAATTAAATAACTATTCCACTATATAATATTTTATTTTATTTAAATTTCTGTTTGCATGCAGTCATCCAATGATACTTTTGCAGCTGTCATATTATGTGCAAGGCTTATTATGTATATTTGTGAACAAAGGTTTAATACATACCATATTTAACTACAAAGTTTAATGCACAATAAGTACAACTTGGAATTCTGTCAGTGAATACACACATTTATTTATAAGAAAATGTTTTAATTTTGTTTTAAATGTGTGCCCAGTATGTGCTCTTAAGGATTGTGATGATTTGTTGTACTGCATTTTACCACTGAACTACTGCTTGTTACTTTTAATCTTATCCTCTGTCTGCAATAACTGTTCTTATTTCTTGTGTTGTGGTTCTGTACATCATAACATTTTGGTGTCTCACCCTGAAGGCTTACAACAAATGCCGGAAGTCTATGTTATATGCATAAAAGGAATATACAGTGAGACATTTATTTTTAATAAGAGCACATAACATGTCTCCCTGTCCCCCAGATCCTGCATCAAAGCATCTATAAGAACATCTTTAAGAAAATCTTGGACCATCCATAAGAAAATAATTGGCAAAATCTCATACACTGTAAAATTAGGAAGAGACAGTACAGCTCACCAGTGCTTACCTACGAAACAAAATTCCAGTACTGTTGACAGACACAATAAGAGTAGAAACAATCTACTTCTAGTTTATGGTGTTGTTAGTTCCTTCATCGAGGAAAAAAGAGGGATAGATTTCAGAAGACTGGGAAGGAAGCCCGTTCACTCAGGTCCCAGGATGTGAGGGACTGTCTTTGTGTGGGGACAAGGGAGAAGCACTGGGGTCTGAGTGACCTTTGCCTCCTTGCCTGCTTGATGGAATAACTAAGAGATCTCTAAGCTAGGAATAGATTATGTCTGCATTTATTGCATATATCAGCAGTGATTCAATTTTGGCTCCTGAAGATAAATTCTGCTCAGACATGGAAAATCCTAGTGCTCATACAGTTTGCTCCAGTGATTCCTCTTTTTTGGCACATCTAATTCTAGTATACTGACAGTTCAGATTTGGATTCCAAATTTTCATAAAATGACATCTGCCTCTACATCCTATCCATGGCCATTTAATGAATAGATAAACTGCATTGCTTGGTTGCCTAAGTGTTTCCTTGTTTACCTCTATGCGTTAAAACCAAAGATATAGTGAAAGGCAGGCCAAATGTTGTCTATTAAGATGCTGTAACAGGGTTACAGCAGGCTAGTATTGGGAAAGTGGTTCTTGGCTGGAGATTGGCAATGGAGTGGGTGAATCACTTGATAGAACACTATTGATGAACAGGAATAGGCAATGAACAAGCATGGTTCAGTACATCTGAAACAGGTTCAGTACATCTGAAACAGACAGACCCTGGTGGGTGATCCTTGGACCCTGGCATACTGGTACAGGGGTGTTGATGCAGGCATTTCCCACGTACAGAACCAGTACCCAGGCTACCACACCATACTACAAAATGCTGGCTGACATCTGTGATGTGGCAGTGGGGCAGCGAGGCAATATCCTTGCCACTGCATTGGACACTCAGGCAGGGGTCATTGATTCATGGCCCAGCAGAGGCAGCATCATAGATGTGGTGATGACCAACACAAGCTGTGCATCATGAGACAGACCAGCTGTGACGATCTGCTGACGAGCTGCTCCTGGTTGTTCAAATCCAATTTCCAAGTGGTGACAGTTGTGGAAGGTCTCCTGTATTGAAACTGTAGAGACATCTGGAGCAGGGTAGATGGCCTGGTGTGGCATAATTGGTGATCAGTTGATAATGGAGCAGAAGTCCGCATGACATTCCTCTCAAGACGTGCCAGCTGCAGAAGCCACATCTGCTGATATTGCTGAGACGGCAGGGAATTGGCCAGTAACTGCTGCCTGGTTTCAGTTTCTGGACTGCAGTCCCATCTGTTGGTGTTTGAGACATTACAATGTGATAAAATGCACAGACAAATTAAAAAGTTCTTGAAAACATAGAGGATGTTACAAGCAAATCCAAACAGCTTCTGATCTTGCTCACAGCAAGCCTGAGTCCATTTTAGGGCTGTCAACTGCGTGCACTACTATGAGGCTGAACAGACAAGAGACAACAATGAGATCCAATCCATAAAGTCTATGTGGCAGCGACTTGGCCAGAAAGCTAGGAGACAGTAGTTATCAATTAAAAATGCAAGGTCTGCTGCATACTTGGAGTATGACAGCTGAAGACTGGACACAGCAGCAAGTCACATACTGTTGACTACTGTTGAGCTCAGTGTAACATCGTGTAACTTCATTTGGGATATAATATAACAAACGTGGCTCCCCCATTCAAATATGTCAGAAGAAGACCCAAACTTGTTTTGGCTCCTGTGGAGAGAGGCTGTGATGTTCCACACATTCTTGACCATGATACGAAGTGGCGAAGCAAAGTCTGATCAGGAGCTAAGACTTCCTTTTATTTAATCTTGCTCATGTTATTATTTCAGCGTGCTTGCTAATCCCTTCGGAATGAACTCCTTTTTTTCAAAAGCTGCAGTTACTGCTGGAAGTTAAGAGTACAGATCCAACATCCAGTTCTCGAAATAAATGCGGGTCTTCTCATTAAGAAGGTCTCTTATATTGCTCTACAATGTAGGAAAAGACAGATTGCTACTTACCGTAAATAGGACATGTTAAATTGCAGACAGGAGCACTTAAGAGACACTTACGCACAGCTTTTGGGCACAGCCTTCATCAGTAATACACACCATTCACACACACACAAGCAAGCACACCTCATGCACACACAATCACCAATTCCAGCATCTCAGGCCAGATGGCAACTATCATGTGGGATGCAAGCAGCAATCTGTAGGAGGTGGGTAAGTGGTAGTAGTATATGGCTGGGGAGGGAGACAAACACTGTCTGGTGGAGTGTGCAGGGACTAGAATGCACACAGGCGCAGCCTCAGGAAGTTGTGAGACAGGGAGGTGGGGAAAAAAGGAGAAAAGCAGGGAAAAGCAGGTGGATGTGGTGGCAGAGGGCTGCAAATAAATGGGGTGGGAGATGAGAATGGGGGGGGGATGTTAGGGCAGAGGGGGTGGAAACTGTTGCATGGAGGGTGTGGAGACATTGTGTTACCATAGGTTGAGGCTGGGATAATTATGGGAGCAGAGAACGTCTTGTAAGGATAACTCCCATCTGCACAATTCAGAAGAGCTGGTGGTGGAGGGAAGGACCCATATGGCTTGAGTAGTGAAGCAGCCATTGAAGTCAAGTGTGTTATGTTCAGCTGCATGTTTTATCACAGTGTGGTCTACTTTGCTCTTGGCCACTGTTTGGCGGTGGCCATTCATCCTGGTGGAAAGCTGCTTGGTAATCACACCAATATAAAAAACTGTGCAGTGATTGCATCAGAGCTGGTAAATGACATGGCTGCTTTCACAGGTGGCCCAGCCCCTGATGGGGTAGGATTAAACCTGTGACAGGACTGGAATAGAAGGTGCTGGGTGGGTGGATTGGACAGGACTTGCAGCTGTTTCTTCCACAGGGATATGATCCCTGTGGCAAGGGGTTGGGATTGGAAGTGGTCATGGAAGTTGGTTGGTCAATGGAACAGCACTTTAGGAGTAGGATGTCCTTCATTTCAGGGCGTTATATTTCATAAAATTTCTAATAGGAAATCACTCTTACTACGGGCATAGGATCTCGGATAACAAATATTTATTATCCATAAGGGTCATTAAACACTTTTTTCACAACATTTTGTGGTTTTATCTCCTGCACCACACATTACAGTCCAGCAGCCATTTAGTTGAATCACTCATGTTTCGTCTAATCAAGTATATTCATTCCAGAATTGAGGTTTTTATATCCCTGATCATAAAACATCTGGAAATTACTGAACATGTGTATGTTTCATGTGTATGTTTCACATTCCACAGTCCAGGGACTAAATTACCCAAACTTCCCATTAAAAAACTCTTGTAAACCCAACCATATTACATATTAGTTCCAGTAAAGATTAAAAAAGACAACAGAGGTTCCTCTAGAAGAAGAGTACGGGACTCTACAAAAGTCTTAGAACTATAGTGGGATATTGCCCTGTCTAGCTGTTACAGGGAACATCACATTCATTGTTATGAGGTCAATTTTCTCATAAAACACCTTAACCCTTTCTAAACTGCCACTAAACCAGAAGAGATATATTTTTTGAACAATTAACAAGTATTTGATGCTGGACATTCCATAATCCATTTCTTATCTTTCCAGTCACACTACTCAAACGATGATTTCATAAACTCCTCAACTGAATAGTAGCATTTTTCCACCAGGAGAGTTTTCTCTTCAGTGAACCTATATCCATGCTCAGTACATCTCTACCCTTGAGTTTATTGTAAATTTTCAGTCCCATGTACTGGAGTGTCTGTTGGTAGAGTTTTAAGCAATGTTGTGGAAGCACGAACTTTTCTTTCTGTATAGTGTTGTACATCTATGTCTACATCTACATGGTTACTCTGCTGTTCACATTAAAGTACCTGGCAGATGGTCCAGTGAACCACCTTCAAGCTGTCTCTCTACCGTTCCACTCTAAAATGGCACAAGGGAAAAACAAGCACTCTGTGAGAACCCTGATTTCTCTTATTGTATCATGATGATCATTTCTCCCTATGTAGTTGGGTGCCAACAGAATATTTTCACAATCGGAGGAAAAAACTGGTGATTGAAATATCATGAGAAGATCCTGTTGGAACAAAAAATGCTTTTATTTTAATGATTGCCACTCCAATACACATATCATGTTTGTGGCACTATCTCTCCTATTTCACGATAATACAAAACAAGACACTCTTCTTTGTACATTTTCAATGTAATCCGTCAGTTCCACATGATGCAGATCCCACACCACACAGAAATACTCCAGAATAGGGTGGACAAGAGTGGTGTAAGCAGTCTCTTTAGTAGACCTGTTGCATCTGCTAAGTCTTCTGCCAATGAATCGCAGTCTTTGGTTTGCTCTACCCACAACATTATCTATGTGATCATTCCAATTTATGTTATTTGTAATTGTAATCCCCAAGTATTTAGTTGAATTTACAGCCTTCAGATTTGTGTGACTTATCACATAAGCGAAATTAAGTGGATTTCTTTTAGTACTCTTGTGAATAACTTCACACTTTTCTTTATTCAGGGTCAATTGCCACTTTTTGCACCATACAGATATCTTATCTAAATCTTTTTGCAATTTGTTTTTGTCATGTGATGACTTTACAAGATGGTAAATGACAGCATCATCTGCAAAACAATCTAAGATGGCTACTAAGATTGTCTCCTATACCGTTAATACAGAGCAGGAATAATAGAGGACCTATAACATTTCCTTAGGGAATGCCAGATATTACTTCTGTTTTACTCAATGACTTTCCATCTGTTACTATGAATTGCAACCTTCCTGACAGGAAATCATGAATCCAGTCGCACAGCTGAGGTGATATTCCATAGGCACGCAGTTTGGTTAAAAGACACTTGTGAGGAATGATGTTGAAAGCCTTCTAGAAATATAAAAATGTTGAATCAATTTGACCTTCCCTGTTGATAGCACTTATTACTTAACAAGTATAAAGCGCTGGTTGTGTTTCGCAAGAATGGCATTTTCTGAATCTGTACTGACTATGTGTCAATAAATCATTTTCTTTGAGGTACTTCATAATGTTCGAATACAGTATACATTCCAAAACCCTACTGCAAATCGACATTAGTAATAAGGACCTGTAATTCAACGGATTATTTCTACTTCCCTTTTTGGGTATTGGTTTGACTTGAGCAATTTTCCAGTCTTTAGGTATGGATCTTTCTGTGAGTGAACAGTTGTATGTAATTGCTAAATATTGAGCTATTGTATGAGCATACTCTGAGAGGAACTTGACTGGTATACAATCTGGACCAGAAGCATTGCCTTTATTTAGTGATTTAAGCTGCTTTGCGACACTGAGGATATCTACTTCTATGTTTCTCATTTTGGCAGTTGTTCTTGATTGGAATTCAGGAATATTTACTTTGTCTTCCTTGGTGAAGGCGTTTCAGAAAACCATGTTCAATAACTCTCCTTTAGTAGCACTGTCATCAGTGACTTCACCGTTGTAATTGCACAGTGAAGGTATTGATTGTGTTTTGCCACTGGAACGCTTTATGTATGACCAGAATATCTTTGGGTTTTCTGCCAGATTTTGAGACAGAGTTTCACTATAGAAATTATTAAAACCATTTCACTTTGACATACACACTATATTTCGAACTCTGTAAAACTTTGCCAGTCTTCAGGATTTGGCGCTCTTTTAAATTTGGCATGCTTTTTCACTGCTTATACAACAGTGATCTGACCCATTTTGTTTACCATGGGGGAATCAGTACCATCACTTATTAATTTATGTGGTATATATCTCTCAATTGCTATGAATACTAGCTCTCTGAAATCATTCCACAACTTTTCTATGCTTACATGATCAGATTGGAAGGAGTGAACACTGTCTCTTAAAATGGCATTAAGAGCATTTTATCAGCTTCTTTAAATAGATATAATTTGTGTTTATTTTTAATGGTTGTAGGTGTTACGGCATTCAGCGTAGCAACAACTGCCTTGTGGTCGCTAATCCCTGTATTCATCACAATACTCACTGTTTGTCCAGGATTATTTGTTGCTAAGAGATCAAGTATGCTTCACAACCATAACTTTCTGAGAAAGCATTCAGCACAATTTTGGATGACATTTTATGCCTGCCCCCAGCTTTAAATATATAATTCTTCTAGAATATCAAGGGTAGATTGAAATCACCACCAACTATAACAGTATGAGTGGAGTACCTATTTGAAACGAGACTCAAGTTTTCTTTGAACTGTTCAGCAACTGTATCTTATGAGTCAGGGAGTTGATAAAACGATCCAATTAATAGTTTAGTCTGATTATCAAGTATAACCTCTACCCATACTATTTTGCAGGAACTATCTACTTCAATTACACCGCAAGGCAAACTACTTCTGACAGCAATAACTACTCCACCACCAACTGTATTTAATCCGTCCTTTCTGAACACTGTTAGATCATTTGAAAAAATTTCAGCTGACTTTATTTCTGGATTTAGCCAGCTTTCTGTACCTATAATTATTTGAGCTTCAGTGCTTTCTATTAGGGCATGGAGCTCTGTTTCCACCACAGCTTCAACAATTTAGAATTACAATACCAATCATTTCTACAACTAACTTACTGTGTTTTAACTGTCTCCTATATAAGGACACACTTTCTGTGGTTCCCTGAGACCCCTTAACCTAAAAAACTGCCCAGTCCATTCCACACAGCCCCCGCTACCCATGTAGCTGCTTCCTGTGCGTAGTGGACTCCTGGCCTGTTAAGCAGAACCCGGAAACCCATCACCCGATGGCGCAATCAAGAAATCTGCAGCCTACGTGGCCACAGAGCTGCCAGAGCCTCTGATTCAGGCCCTCCACTTGGCTCTGTACCAAAGGACCACAGTTGGTTCTATTGATGATGCTGCAGATGGTGAGCTCTGCCCGAATCTTGCAAGTAAGACTGGCAGTCTTTACCATTTTCAATAGCTGTCCAAAACCAGAGAGAATCTCCTTCAATCCAAAGTGACATGCGTCATTGGTACCAACATGAGTCACACATTCTTCAAACAATTCTTTTTTGATGTAGTAGGATTCATGACATGTAGCTTGAATTTCCCCAAAAAATTAAACCACGTCTAATTATGGATTCAAAGTAGCTGTGGTACATCACATTTCTGCAGCTTATATCTTCTATACCAGATAGTATATCCATTGAAAAGGCAAAGCTGTTTAATTTTGTAGTTAAATAATCTATATGTGCTTGCCAGTTTAGATTTTTGTCCAAGTTTAGTCCCACAAATTTAATGGGCTGAGCTTTGTCCATAACTTGATTTTTATTTACAACAGTGGTGACACTTATTTTTGATTGCTTGATTCTAAAAAGTGTAAACAAGGTCTTTGAAAAGTTAAGTTTAAGGCCATTTTGTGGAAACCATGTATCAAGGTTGGTTAGTGTGTTTATAACACCATCTGGAATTTCTCCCATATTTTGTTTTTCAAGGAGTACGAAAGTATCATCAGTAAACATGACTGGCTGGGCATTGATATTAAGAGGTAAATCACTTATGTAAAAGAGAGACAATATTGGCCCTAAAATTGACCCTTGAAGAACTCCTTGTCATATTGTATCCCACTGAGAAGCATAATTTATGGTGTTAGATGTTATGATTACCTTTTGCTTCCTGAGCCACTGCAGAGCATTCTGTCTAGTTTATTAAGCAGCATGGAGCGATTCACAGAATCGAATGCCATTGTAAGGTCTCAGAAGATCCCTGCTAGTTGTTGCTTTTTTTCTAGTAATGTGCAGATTTTTCAATGAATCCATTAACAGCACTCATGGTGCTTTTCCCTTTTTGGAACCCACATTGGTTTTTAAGAATAACACCATGTTTCACAATAAAATTTATTATCTGGACTGCAACTATTTTTGCAAATACTTTGGATATCACTGGAAGGATAGAAATGGGGCAGCAATTTCTTATATCTTCTCTTGATCCGTCTTTGTGTAATAGTTTTACCTCTGCACATCAGGGAAGCTGGCTTGCTCAAATGACTGATTATTAAGGACAGAGGGTGTGCTATTTTATCATATAAAAATTTAATTACTTTGGTGGGTATTTGATCCCACCCTGCAGAGTTTTTATTTTTTAAGGACAAAATAGCATTTTTTACATCTTTCGCTGAGACTTTACTAAGTGTCACAAGGGGGTCACTATTCTGGTCTAAGCCAAAGAAATTCACATTGTTGTGATAAGCAGTCACATTTACATTTTGTTACATTTATGAGAAACTTATTAAAACATTGAACTATTTGAGCAGGGTTTGAAATAGTATCATTGTTTTGTTTAATTTTTGAAATTTCCTGGTGGTTAACTGTTGTACCTAATTCTGATTTAATAACAGACCATGCTGCTTTAGACTTATTCTTATGTCCGAAAATGAGCTTATCATTTGACATTCTTTTGGCAGCTTTAACAGCACTTTTAAATACAACTTTATAACGTTTCACATAGTTAACAAATTCAAGGTTTTTATTGGGTTTCATTGCTTTATGTAGCTCTCGTTTATGAGCACTAGGTACTTTTAAGCCTGGAATGATCCAGTTTAGTTTACTTTTAATTTTTTGGTGCCAGATCTTAGGTGGGAATGATTCACTGAATACCTCTAGAAAACTTCTTAGAAAATTATCATAGTCCTCAGTACTTGACCCATTAATTTTTTTGGGGCCATTTCACTGCATCTATCTTCTCACAGAATAGGTTCAAGTTATTTTTACTAAAGTTTCTTTTCATAAAACGTATCTTAATATTTGCTTTATTTTTTTCTGGCAGCTGAATAAACAATGTAGAATGGTCAGAAATTCCTAAGTCCAAAGAGGACTTGTTTCCACTGTTGAACACATAATTCGTTAAGAAGTAGTCTATACAATTAGCTGAATTGGAATTTCCTAGTGAATTCACAAAATTTAGTTTGAAACCAGAGTTATGAATTATGTCAACAGACTGTCTTGACTTATCACATTTACATTAAAATCAGCTGCTATGATGATATTTTTCATCTTTTCTTCCTTAAGTTTATCAAGAAGACACTGGAGTTTAGGCAAGAAAGCTTTAGTTACTGCACTTCACGGAATCCTGTAAATTGATTTGAGAATTGTGTTCTTGTGTTTTAGTTCAAAACAATAACTTTTAAAGGTGCACTCTTCATTCAAATAATCAGGATCTGTCTTTATTTCATATGGTGTGCAGGTATTGAGAAGTATGCACAAACCCCCAAGGGATCTTTCTTTTCTGCACAAGCTGCTTCCTTCATTGAAATGTTCCAGTTTATTTAATATTTTTATGGAGTCACTAGTTAACCAATGCTCATTTAAACAGACAACTTTGATATTTTGATTTTATTGAGGATAATTTGCAGTTCTTCAATTTCAATACTATCTACTTTCAGACCATTTACATTCCATTGCATTAAATACTTTTTTTCATTTTTCTTTATCTGTCTAAGTACAGATTTTAAAAACAAAATAATTTTTTTCATTTTTCTTTATCTGTCTAAGTACAGATTTTAAAAACAAAGATTCCAAGACTTACCAAGCGGGAAAGCGCCGGTAGACAGGCACAATGAACAAAACACACAAACACACACACAGAATTACTAGCTTTCGCAACCGATGGTTGCTTCTTCAGGAAGGAGAGGGAAAGACGAAAGGATGTGGGTTTTAAGGGAGAGGGTAAGGAGTCATTCCAATCCCGGGAGCGGAAAGACTTCCCTTAGGGGGAAAAAAAGGACAGGTGTACACTCGCACACACACACACACACACACACACACACACACACATCCATCCACCATGGATGGATGTGTGTGTGTGTGTGTGTGTGTGTGTGTGTGTGTGTGTGTGTGCGCGCGAGAGTCTGCACCTGTCCTTTTTTTCCCCCTAAGGGAAGTCTTTCCGCTCCCGGGATTGGAATGACTCCTTACCCTCTCCCTTAAAACCCACATCCTTTCGTCTTTCCCTCTCCTTCCTGAAGAAGCAATCATCGGTTGCGAAAGCTAGTAATTCTGTGTGTGTGTTTGTGTGTTTTGTTCATTGTGCTTGTCTGCCGGCGCTTTCCCGCTTGGTAAGTCTTGGAATCTTTGTTTTTAATATATTTTTCCCATGTGGAAGTTTCTTTCTATTTTATTTACATCATCATTAAGTACAGATTTTCATAGATTTCTTACCTCAGTGTTTTCGTCACACCAGTTACTAATAAAAACTCCTTAAGATGGGCTGGCAGTGAGACTCTTTTCTTGTTAAGGAGACAGGTGACTCCTGATGCTTCTGCTGTTGTTGATGTAGTTTCCGTTTTGGTGTTGCTGTTTTCCTTCGTCTCTCTTCATTAGACACATCAACTGGTGCTGTTCCTTCCTCACTTATTTCCACAGGAGAGGCTAGAATTGCTTCTGCTGTATTCAGGGTGCTAGCATAACTTTTCCTGAACATATTCCTTGTGTGGTACTGCTGTTGACCATGTACATTTGGTTCTGTTTTCTGTAACCACACACTTCTTATTTATAGAATTAGACATGACACATTTGTTGTTGAGAGGTATGGCTACTGAGATATCCTGCTTCAGGCGTAATTTTTGTCCTACTATTTTTAAAATCTTGCTAATAATGAATTTCTTTCCCATTCTGTTGAGACGGAGACCACACCTTGTGGGAAATCTTTTTCCAAGTTCACTTATATCCACAAATGTCATTTTTAAACTATCTGCAATATTTTGAACGTCTTAGTTTGCTTTTTGTACCTCTTCATTTACACAGGACCAATTTGGTAGGTCATGGAGGTGTGCAACTGAAAAAATTATCAAATTTGTCTTTCTGAACTCAAGCAGTATTCGCTTAAGAGAAATTGTGAGTTCCTTTGTACTGTTCGTTGCTATGTTGTATCTTCCAGTGAGGAAAACAGAAAAATCATTTGTGCTCAGCTCCGATACTTTTTCATTGCTTACTACAGTCTCAGCTTTGAAACTGGCACCTGATTTCACAACAGCACCGATATTGCAGCTCAAATAGCATATAAAATTCAGACATTTGTCCCTTTATTATGTCATCATTAAATTAATATAGGGAACAGACTGACCAGCTCAGGTAAATTTATCTACTTTGCTTCTTTGCAGAAACCTATAAACTAATGGTACCAAATTATAATATAACCACCAAAATACACCTCTCTTTGTGGAACGATTATCTCTACACATTATTTAGCCACAGCAATAGTGTCCCTATTTACATGTTCTCCTTTATCTCTCAGGTACAGGTCATCCTATTCCTCTATGTCCACCTATCCTTTCCATCTCACCATATGTACAGATTAGCTACAATATCCTGTTAACAGCATTTACAATTCTACCTATTTATATATAGGCCATCTTATGTTAAATGAACTTAAATCATTACTGTTTATGAGAGTGTAAGTACATTTTACTTTAACCACATTTCAAACTCACTAGGATGGTGCTAGTGAAAGTCTTTCATCATAGCTCACAATTAAAGAAAGAAACAAGCAAGTTTTTCCATCATTATGGAGGTCTGTACAAAATTTAGGGATTTCACATCTAAAGCCCCATTTTCTTGGTACACCCTTCAAGTGGGACAGAAAAATGTCTCTATAGTACGCATATGATGATTAGATATATGTCATGATAAAATACGCGTCATAAGAAATGTTGCTTTACAACTAAGATAGTTTTACATTAGTATGTGGCAAACAATAGAAATTAATAACACATGCACACACACACACACACACTGGGGTTAAAGTAAAATGCACTTACACTCTCATAACCAGTAATGATGTAAGCATATTTAACACAAGGTGGCCTACACTCTGGAGAACATTTATTTTCTGTAATAAAGTACCATCAAATATTAAGTCCCACTATACTAATTCGTGAATTAAAATGCATTAAACAGTAAACATTCATCTTAACACTACTCTTTTCCTCCAACAATAAACAAATAACTGGAAGATAATTTCATTGCCTTGAGTAAGTAAATAAGAATAACTAGATGAAATCATCTGATCCAGTAATGAAAACTAAAAAATGGTGCCCTCAGTATAAAATAATCAAAGCACATCCAGTATTTGGCCAATAAGCACATCTTAAATCTAGGCTTGTGACTCTTGCACAGAACAGTACATTTCCTGCTATTTAGCACCAACAATTCACACAAAGTAGCATGACTAAAATTATGCAGCATACACATCTAACTAACCTTAATGCTTCCAGAGGTAATAAATTGCGTAATAGTTTATGAAACACACTTCCATACAAGAATGTTCCTTTCACATATATATTCCTTTTCAAATACTTCTGCAATAATAGCAGAAAACTAGAAGCACTGGTACACACCCTTCCCTATGAACCACAATCCTTGCCGTTGGTGGTGGGTTTGCATGCCTCAGCGCTTCAAATAGCCATACTGTAGGTGCAACTGCAATGGAGGAGTATCTGTTGAGAGGACAAACAAATGTGTTGTTCCTGAAGAGGGCAGTAGCCTTATCAGTTTTTGCAGGGGCAACAGTCTGGATGAATGACTGATGTGGCCTGGTAGTATCAACCAAAACAGCCTTTCTCTGATGGTACTGCAAATGACTGAAAGGGAGACTACATATGTAATTTTGCCCAGAGACAAGCAGCTCTACTGTATGGTTAAATGATGGTACCCTCTTGGGTAAAATATTCTAGAGGTAAAATAGTCTCCCATTCAGATATCCAGGTAGGAAATACTCAAGAGGATGTTGTCATCAGGAGAAGCAAAATTGGCATTCTACAGATCAAAGCATGGAATCTTAGAGCCCTTATTCTGGTGGGTAGGTTAGAAATTTTAAAAAGGGTAACAGATAGGTTGCAGTCAGATTTAATGGGAATTAGTGATGTTCAGTGGCAGAAGGAACAAGACTTCTGGTCTGGTTAATACAAGGTTATAAATACGAAATCAAATAGCGATAATGTAGGAGTAGGTTTAATAATGAATAAGAAAATGTGAATGCACACAAGCCACTATGAACAGTATTGTGAATGCATAAGCATACCAAACAGGCATGGAGCCCATACCCACCACAGTAGTACAAGTTTATTGGCCAAATAGCTCTGCAGATGATGAAGAGATTAAAGAAATATATGATGAGATAGAAGATTAGGGAGATAATAATTTAATTGTGAGTGGGGTTTGAATTCAACAGTAGGAAAAGGAAGTGAAGGAAAAATAGTAATTGAACACAGACTGGGGTAAAGGAATGAAAGAGAGAGCCACCTGGTATAATTTAATCATCACTAACACTTGGTTTAAGAATCATGAAAGAAGACTGTGTATGTGGAAGGCACCTGGAGATACTGAGGGTTTCAGATTGATTATATCGTGGTAATACAGAGATTTCAGAACCAGATTTTAAATTGTAAGTCATTTCCAGTGGCAGATATGGACTCTGACCACAATTTATTGGTTATGAACTGTAAATTAAAACTGGAGAAATTGCAAAAAGGTAGGAAATTGAGAAGGCAGGTCCTATATAAGTTGAAAGGATCAGAGGTTGCTGAGAATTTCAGAGGGGTCATTAGGTAACCATTGGCTAGAACATGGAAAGGAATACAGTAGAAGAAGAATGAGTAGCTTTGAGAGATAAAATAGTGCAAATCCTTGAGCAACAAAAGTGACATTGAATTTAAATGATGAAAGAATAAAATTAAAAATGCAGGAAAGGAAGCACATAAAAAGGAATACAAGGACCTAAAAAATTAGATTGACAGGAAGTGCACAAAATGACTTAAGAGGAATGGCTAGAGGACAAATGTAAGGGTGTAGAAGCATATACCACTAAGGAAAAAATAAATACCACCACAGGAAAATTAAAGAGGCCTTTGGAGAAAAAGAGACCACCTGTATCAATATCAGACAGAACACCAATCCTAAGCAAAGAAGGAAAAGCAGAAGGTGGAAGCAGTGCATAGAAGGTCTACACAAGGAAGATGAAGGCATTATTATAGAACTAAAAGAGGAGATAGATGAAGATCAGATGGGAGATAAGATACTGCAAGAAGAATTTGATAGAGCAGTGAAAGACCTAAGTCAAAACAAGGTCCCAGGAGTAGACAACATTTGATCAGAACTACTGATAACAATAGGAGAGCCAGCAATGACAAAACTCTTCCATCTGGTGTGCAATATTTATGATACAGGTGAAATATGCTCAGACTTCCAGCAGAATATAATAATTCCAATTCCAAAGAAAGCAGGTGCTGACATGTGTGAATATTACCAACCCATGAGTTTAGTAAGTCATGGTTGCACAATACTACCACAAATTCTTTATAGAAGAATGGAGAAACTGGTAGAAGACAATCTCAGGATTATCAGTTTGGATTGTGGAGAAATGTAGGATCACGTGAGGCAATACTGACCCTACAACTTATCTTATAAGATAGGTACAGAATTTGTAGATTTAGAGAACGCTATTGATAATGTTGACTGGAGCAAACTCTGAAATTCTGAAGGTAGCAGGTGTAAAATAAAGGGAGCGAAAGGCTATTTACAACATGTACAGTAGCCAGGTGAAAGTGACAAGAGTTGCAGGGCATGAAAGGGAACAATGGCTTGCAAAGAGTGAGAGACATGCTTGCAGTCCATACCTGATGTTATTCTATCTGTACACTGAGGAAAAAAATGGAGAGGAATTAAACTTCAGGGAGAAGAAATAAAAACTTTGAGGTTTGTCAATAACATTGTACTTCAGTCAGAGACAGCAAAGGACTGGGAAAAGCCATTGAATGGAACAGACAATGTCTTGAAAGGAGCTCATAAGATGAACATTGTTGTTGTTGTTGTTGTTCTGGTCTTCAGTCCAAGGACTGTTTTGATGCAGCTCTCCAAGCTACTCTATCCTGTGCAAGGTTCTTCATCTCCCAGTACCTACTGCAACCTACATCCTTCTGAATCTGTTTAGTGTATGCATCTCTTGGTTTCCCTCTATGATTTTTACCCTCCATGCTGCCCTCCAATATTAAATTGGTGATCCCTTGATGGCTCAGAATATGCCACTATTTATCGTCCATGTTTCACTTCCATACTTGGCTACACTCCATACAAATACTTTCAGAAACGATTTCCTGGCACTTAAATCTATACTCGATGTTAACAAACTTCTCTTCTTCAGAAACGCTTTCCTTGCCATTGCCAGTCTACATTTTATATCCTCTCTACTTCAACCATCATCAGTTATTTTGCTCCCCAAATAGCAAAACTCATTTACTACTTTAAGCGAATCATTTCCTAATCTAATTCCCACAGCATCACCCGATTTAATTCGACAACATTCCATTATTCTCGTTTTGCTTTTGTTGATGTTCCAGAATATTAACAAAAGCAAAACAAGGATATGCAATAAGAGTAGTTGAACAGAATGGACAGTGTCTTGAAAGGAGGATATAAGACGAATATTAACAAAAGGGGGGGAAAAAAAAGAATACAGAATGTAGTCAAATTAAATCAGATAATGCTGACGGAATTAGACTAGAAAACTAGACACTAAAAGTAGTATATGAGTTTTGTTATTTGGACAGCAAAAAACTGGTGATGGTCGAAGTAGAGAGGATATATTATGCAGACTGGCAATGGCAAAAAAAGTGTTTCTGAAGGAGAGAAATTTGTTCACATGGAATATAGATTTAATTATTCAGAAGTCTTTTCTGAAAGTATTTGTATGAAGTATAGCCATGTATGGAAGTGAAACATGGATGATAAACAGTTTAAATAAGAATAGAATATAAGCTTTTGAGATGTGGTGCTACAGAAGAATGCTGAAGAGTAGGGAGGTACATCATGTAACTAATGCAGAAGTACTGGACAGAACTGGGAAGACTAGAAATTTGCGGCACAATCTGAGTAGAAGAAGGGATAATTTGTTAGGACAAATTCTAAGACATCAAGTGATCACCAATTTTAGTAACTGAGGGAAGTGTGGGGGGTAAAAATCGTAGAGGGAGCCCAAGAGATGAATACAGCAAGCAGAGTCAGGAGGATGTAGATTGCAGTAAGTACTGGGAGATGAAGAACCTTGCACAGGATAGAGTAGCTTGGAGAGCCGCGTCAAACCAGTCTTCAGACTGGAGACAACAACATTCTTTGGTGCATTCATGCAATCCAACTTCCCTTTACACGCAGTGTGCTCAAGCCTCAAATTTCCATCAGCATCAGTACAGGTTAACTATCGTTCAAAGCTAGGGTTCTGAACATGGTATACTTTAGTATATTCCAACAGAAATATAAATGGTTGCTTAAAATCTGATTCCTTAGTTTTATTTAAAACATACCAAATTTCCTGTAGTTCACTCTATATTCTGCCTGTATCCGCATTAGAATGAGGTGTATCTACAAATTATTCAATCCTTTCTTGCACTTTATTGTTGACTAAGTCAACTATATGCTCCACCAAAGTACAACGTGCAGAGACTGAAATAGCAGCTGCATCCAGATCTTTGCTTTGTCGCAATGATCTCAGCTTTACTTGTATGCCTGAGATATGATGTATGTATTATGTTAAATTCCAGCTTAGATAAATCTTTTAATTGTTTAAAGTCCTTGTCAACATCTTCAAACTGCTAGTTTACTTCCTTTCAAACTAAATCAAATTTAGTTCCTCTGGTAAGGTAGGAAATTTCATATATTGCAATATACTGGTTCAGATTTCTTCCTTTTCCTAATGTGACTCAGATACATGCAATTCTAACATGGTGTTTGTTTGCTTTAGTGTAATGTTTGTTGTTCTTATTTCATTTTTAATTCGGATTTATTCTTCTGTAGTGTGGCAGTGAAATCTTTGATATCATTAGTCAGTTACTTACTAAATATCTTGAATAATGGAGGAATGTCTGTAGTTATTTTTCCCATGATCACACGCATTCAGTGTATACAGTAACACATTTATTTAGTCTCAGAGCAATATTGTAACACAGCTATCTTCATTGCTACAGCATGAACATAAACTCAAGTCCCAAAACCACTTACAGTTTATCACACACACACACACACATACACACACACACACACACACACACACACACAAAAAATACCTTTTGAAAACTGATCAACCTGGATTATATACAGCTCATCAGGCACAATTAGATGCCGATGGAAAAGAGGATCATTGTGTAGGTACATACCGTAGATACTGACGCCGCTGTATGTTGACGTGCTGCAACTACAATCCATGACTAATGTCATCACCTAGCCATGAGATTACCACAATTGAAGCCCTCTGTAATCCTAGTCAAAATCTTCCAACTTGTGTAGACCACTTAAATTCTTCTTTGTTGTAACAGTGGTCAAAGTATTTAATAATTGTTCATTGATTACCCAAACTACTTCAAAATTCTTGATTTGCAATGCTAGCTATTGATTTATGCCATTTATTGTAACTGTCACTGTTGATCTTTGTTACTATTGACAACAGATATCAACTCTGTGAATCTGCATACTCAAAATTCATCAATTCTCTTTAAAATTTCTGTTTACCATTTTTCTTCATA
The DNA here is from genome assembly GCF_023897955.1 of Schistocerca gregaria. Taxonomy (NCBI): domain Eukaryota; kingdom Metazoa; phylum Arthropoda; class Insecta; order Orthoptera; family Acrididae; genus Schistocerca; species Schistocerca gregaria. Next base: position 545,642,887 of record NC_064921.1, read on the forward strand.
AATCTCATTTACCCTTAGCCCTATTTGTTCTGGGTTTTGTCACAGTCACCACATGCAATGGTCTCCGGGTTCTTTATCATGTTATCAGGTGGCAAACTGCAGTCTGATTGGGATCCAACACCTTCTGTTAGTCACCTTATTATTTCAACAAACTCACAAACTTCTTCTGAATGAACATTTTTCTTCTTCTTCAAAGTGCTGCAGTTACTGCTGGAAGGCCCCTCTTCCTCTATGGTTGGTCTGATTGAGATAATTATGAAAAAACCCACCATGAGTATACACCGAACAAAAGTAGCAATTGTGAACATTGGTGATGGTGGTTAAAACCCATCTGGCTGAAGTCTGCAATAGGAACCCAGTCACTTGTTTCATCTGGATAACCTCCAGTTTCCAATAAGAAACAATAGGCGGTGTACACTCTGGCATTGTAATCCATCCTGTTTTTTCGATGGGCTCTTGTCACTCTCTGAGGTGGACCTATGATTGCTTAAGAATATTTCAGTGCAGTCTTGATAGTCTCTGCTTTAAAATGATATTTTAATATTAATTTTCTGAAAGGTTCATTTACAAAGATAAATTTAGAAATGTTAATTGGGTTCTGTAGACTGTCCCATCAAAACAAGACTCTAATAGGCACCATATTTGTAGATGAACACATAAACAGTGATACACATGTTTACCCAGTTGTGAATGGCTTCTTTCACCATGATGCACAGCTAGCCATACTTCATTACTTGTCTGTCCACAAAGAAGAGGTAACATGGAAAACAATCAGAAAATTTAAAGTTTCAAGGCCGTATTAATGGAAGCTGAGTGACATGATGCATGTAAAGTGGCAGACACCAATTCTAAATGCAACATATTGTTACCAGTCTTATCATTTGCTTTATCAAGAGAACAACAAACACAGTATGTGGCACTGATAAGAAATAAAAAAAGCCATGGGTTACAAAAGTAGTCAAAATATCAAATGCAAGGATAAGAACATATGGGAAATGGTTGGGAAAACACATGAGCCAGGACAGATTTCATATTACAAGAAATATGGTACTGTCTTAAGGAAAATGCCCAGCACCTTGCTGCAGTGATAACACTGGTTGCCATCAAATCACCGAAGTTAAGTACTGTCAGGCTTCGCTAGCACTTGAGCCCTTGTGAGGCAAATTGAGGAACTACTTGACTAAGTAGTAGCTACTCCACTCTTGTAAACTGACAAAGGCTGGAAGAGTGATATGCGAAACCACGCCCCTCAATATCTCAATTCTGTGATGCCTTGAGGGTGAGGATGACACAGCAGTCAGTCAGTACCATCAGACCTTCTGATGCTTGTTCAGATGGACATTCAAGGAAACTGATTAAAATCAAAACATCTTTGTTTTATGTATGAAATTAACAATTCAGATAATAATATTAAATCTGTAGTGGAGAACAATTAAACCATAAAATCAATCAAGGAATTTGAGGATTTAGGTATTAAAGCCAAGAGACAAATAACGGTCAGATAGCTAACATACAGTATTTAAAAACCACTTCCAGCATGTGAGCAGTTGGGCAGTTCAAGGGATAAAGCTATAAATACTCACATGGAGCATACCACATATATAAAGCTCATCCACAATTACTCCAAAGAAATTAAGAAAGTAACTACCACAAAACCAAAAACATTCCATGAGGCGTGTAGCATCTCAAGGAAATCACCGAACTCCTGTTCTTCACACATTTTCAAGATATTCAATCACATATGCAACTCTACATCTACATACACACTCTGCAAATCTATGACAAATGTATGGCAGAGGGTACTTAGCATTCTGACACATTAAGTTTTCTTCCTATTCCATTTGTGTATTATAATATTTCTGTTCTGGTTCAGGGTTTAAATTAGATTAGATTACATTCAGTTTTCCTTCCATAGACCAAAAAATGAGATGACTCTCTTGGGTGCGAACATGTAAGAAAGTATAACATAAAAACATAAAACATTTGAAAATATTATTTACTACCCTGATCATTTGTCAGGAGATTGTCGAAATAGATGAATGCAATGCGGTAAACTGGATCAGCTAAGATTTACAGAATTAACAAGCTGTGAGAATGAAACATTGCTATGCACTATTAATAAATTTATCATACACAAAATACCTAATCTTGCCTGTTGTGACCAAGTGCTGTCAAAACTGAAATCTAACAGACATTTTTACTTATGCTGTCTTAACAGTCTCTGCCAAGACATTCATCTATAGAGTAGAAGGAGTTGCCTAACAAAAAGTCTTTCAAACACTTTAAACCATGCTTTATATGAAACCAAGTTTTTAATGGTTGCTGACAATTTATTGAAAATGAGTGTACCTTAATATTGAATCCCTTTATGGATCAAGGTAGGTGATTTTAGGTCTCTATGTAGATTGTTCTTATTCCAAGTATTGATACTATTGGTTGGAAATAGAGATATATTACTTGCAGCAAATTTCATTAAGGAATAAATATACTGAGAAGCTGTGGTTAGAATACAGAGTTCCTTGGACAGGTTTCTACATGATGTTCTTGAATTTACACCACAAATGATTCTTATCACAGCTCCTGCACCCTAAAAACTTCTGCTCAGTTTGATGAGTTACTCCAGAATATGATCCCGTATGACATAATAGAATGAAAGTTAGCAAAGTTTGCAAGTTTTTTTTATATTTATATCTCCTGCATCTGCCATCATTCTCACTGCAAATACAGACTTGTTTAGGCACTTAAGCAATTCTGTGGTATGCCCTTCCCAAATGAATTTATTATCAAGTTGTAATTCTAGAAATTTAACACTGTCCACCTCTTCGATCTGCATGTCTTCACATGTTATACACATGCTGGAAGGAAATCTCTTACAGGTTCTGAACTGTACATAGTGGGCCTTCTCAAAGTTTAATGACAGTGAATTAGCTTTAAACCATTTATTAATGATGTGAAAATTTTATTAGCAGCTATTTCTAAATCTATACTTGACTTGCTCCTTATCGCAATGTTTGTATCATCTGGGAAAAAAAAAACCTTATCATCTGGCAATGTAACAGATGAGAGTTCATTAATGTACACAAGAAAAAGCGGTGGACCCAAGATGGAACTTTGAGCAACAATACATGTAATTAATTCCCAATCATATGAAGACTGACTGTGTAAATTCCAAACTGTGACTTAGACAACATATTATTTGCAATCAGATGCTTAAGGAGATTCTTGAACACAACTTTTTCAAATATTTTTGAGAAAGCCGGAAAAAGTGAAATTTGTCAATAGTTTGATGGTATATCTGTATCCCCCTTCTTATAAAGAGGCTTAACATCAGCATATTTTAGCCAGTCTGGAAATATTCCACTGATAAGAGATTAATTACACAAATAACTTACGATAGAAGTCAACTCGCATGAGTACTCTTTGTTTAATTAGGTTGACATGTTATCATACCCACTGGAATACTTAAATTTTAACGGTTTCATGATGGGTGCTACTTCTTTGGGAGAAGTGAGTGTCATTTCCATTTCACTGAATTTTTTTTAAAAGACTGGTCTCAGATACTCCATTCTGCAGTTCACCAAACCTGATAACCCCCAAGCTGTCAGTAACAGAAATGAAGTACTTGTTTAAGGGGGTTTGCAACACTACGTGCACTTGTTACGAAAGTCTCATTTATTTTTAGAGGCATCTGTTCCTCTTCCTTTTTGGCACCACCTGTCTCTGTCTCCCCTATATCCCATGCAATTTTTATTTTGTTGCCTGATGTAATTATCTTTTTCTCATAATAAAGCTGCTTCGATTTCTGATTACTTACGTCAATATTTTGCAGTATTCTTTGTAATGCATTACAATTCTAACATCAGAACTGTTCCTAGATAGTAAATACAGTCTCCTTTTTGTCCCATATGATATCTACATTCCTTGTGTAATCCACGGTTGATTTTTGACTTTTGTGATTTGAGTTGCCTTTAGAGGAAAACAATTTTTAAAAGTGGAGGTAACTTTCTTCATGAATGCTTTGTATTTTCCATTTGAGTCAGAAGTATTGTAAACATCTATCCAGTTCATGTCTTTCAGTGATTTCCTGAATTTCTCAATTTTTGATTTATTTATTATCCTCCTGTACTCATTTTTTATCTTGACAAGTGTCAACATTTAACACAAGATGCTGCATGTTTTGATCAGATAGTCCATTTACTATTGGTTTTGTGATATGACTTTTTTCGGTAGATTTGACTACAAAGATATTATCAATAGCAGTCTCAGAGAGTTAACATATCCTAGTTGCAAAGTTCACAGTAGGAACTAAATTGTACCATAGTGTTACTGATTGCAATAATTCTACACTGACAGAGTTTTCAATAAATCCACATTAAAGTCACCAGCAACTACTATTTCCTTTAAAAAAAATCGTGAGATGGGCCTACAGAGCTTCCAGACATTTTATGAAGAGGTTAAAATTTCCTGAAGGTGATCTGTATATACCTACTGTTATAAAGGAGTTATTATGAAACACTACTTCTGTTGCACAAGCTTCTAAGTGCTGCTCTGAGCAAAATTTATTAATATCAATATTCTTGAAATCAAAACAGTTTCTGACAAATGTGGCAACTCCTTCTTTCTCCACATTTTCTCTGCAGAAATAAGAAGCTAACTTAAATTCTGTAACATTTAACATACTTATACCACTGGTCACATGATGTTCAGAGAGACACATTAATCATTGAAATGTTTACTAATGAAATTGACGAGGGCAGCAATATTATAAGGAAATGTGAGATTTTCTGATAAAGAAAATGAAATGAATAAAAGTTTTACTGTAAAATCAGCATAGCTGGTTTTTGTGGTCAGTCATTAATAGGGTAATGCTGGACCATGTATAAGTACTAAAGGTTTGAATCACCAATGCTGGTGCACATAAAAATGCATACAACAAATTGTAATTGGACTCTGTAAATCATGAAAAGATAATAAAGGCAAGTTCTGTGACTGATCATGAAAGCATATAGGCTGCAATGGCGGCCTATCAGTTGCATCGTCTTATCAAGATTTTTGCATAATCTCATCTCAAATTAATGCTGAAACAGATAAATACGGGTTAGGACAAAGTAGATGCAGTAATTCACTTTAATAAGAACATTCAGAGTTTAAGTGATGCATTAATACAAAATTAGCAAACATTAACAATATCAAAGCACGCATCTACACCAGAAGTTAAAACAGAAGAGAGTGAGGAAGACAAGCTCCCTTGCTAAAGAAACAATGTGACGAAGCAAACTGGGATATTTTTACTTCCCCTCTTGTTTTGCCATCTGTGTCCTTAAAATTCATTTTTTTCAATTTTAACTGATAACCATTAATATACGTGTATACAATCTGCATTTTCATAAAAGAAAAGGGTTGGCCCTTAGTCTTAAAGAATATAACACCAGATCTAACTTTTCACTTAGTTTTATGTACGTAATTGGTTTTCTGATTTATTTCAACTATGCATAGTTAGTATCCTTTGTTATTGGTGAAATCACTAATTGTTTCGTAATGTAAATTCTATTGTTGACATATAAACAAATATAAATTCTGCATTGATTATAAACATTTGGAGGAACAACTACTAGTAATCTTAAAGTATCTATTTGGCTCTCTTCAAAAACATGTTAGCAAAACCAGCCCTTAGTTAATTGCAAAGTAAATAACGGTTTTGTCAAAAGTAGTGTTTGCATAACTATATTTGTTAATTTCATGATTTAAACAAATAATTCAGCCTAACTCTTGCAGTAGAAGAAACTGTTAAAAAGATGTAATTTTTTAATGTATTCAGTTAATTTAGTGAGTTAAGTAATAATTCTAATTTCTGTAAATTTAACTTTGAACAATGAGTAGTTTAGCACCTATTATTGTGATGATATAAAAGGGCCCAAATTTTGGTCAAAGGCAGTCAGTCCATGGTCGAGTTTCAAACGAGAAACCTGTGTTGGTTAGAACAACAACAATGCATCAACTTAACAGTGAAATAAGTGTTACATGAATAGGACATGTGTTAAAGCAATGACAGTGTCTGTTCCATACATTCCTGATTATTACGAAAAAACTGTGAATTATGTGGTTATGTTTTTACCGTTCATAGATGTTCAACAGTAAACTTTTGTAGCTGTAGATGGACGTTCACCAGCAAAACTATTAATGGGGCTTATGGGAAGTTAGAACAATAGTGTACTGGCCATATATAACTGTGTACCGTCAGCTACATCATTTACAGTACACAGTACTGCTCATCCACCCCTTAGTTTTCCAGCCTCCTAGGACAACAAACGAAGAGACAAAAAAGGTGGACCGTCACAACTAGAATCTTTTTTTCAAGAGACATTAGTTCACATTTGAAGAATCACAGATTACATTTACATGATTTTGTTACTACGTCATGTTGTTCCATCTGTGGAGTGGCTGGTTATCCAATTAATTTAGAAAAAGGGGTATCACAGTATGTAGCATTGGAAGAATTATTGTTTAAGGGCCTCTGCGTCCACAGTGCTTAGTCTGACCATGTCTTTACTGTCCCTAAGGGAGCAACAGGTAGAGAGTTGAAGATTATTTCTAGATTTGTCATTTAATATTGTTTCCTGAAACTTTGTAAGTAGGCTCTCATGAAATAGTTGTATCTATCTTCAAGCATCTGCCATTTCAGGTTTTTCAGCATTTCGGGATGCTCTTCCTCGAGTCAAAAGAATCTGTTACCATTCCTGCTGCCCTTCTTTGAATACATTCATGGTATGTCCTGTTAGTCGTCTTTGGTACAGGTCTCACACAGTTGAGCTGTAAGTTGGGATGCAGAAGTATTTTGTAAGCATTCTCCTTTGTAGACCAGTTGCATTTTCCCAGTATGTTGCCAATGAACCACAGTCTACCCTCTCTACTAATAACTGAACCTATGTGATCATTCTGTTTCACATTTATACAAATGACATTTACTCACAATTGTAGGATACAGTTTGCAACTGTCCTACGCAGCTCTCCTGGATAGTGCTAAATGAGCAACATTAACTTGTAGACAGATAATCAACATTTGTTGTTCTCCTAGTATAAAAGACAAGGAAGTACATCAGAGAGAGAGAGAGACAAGGGTCATTTTTGAGGACCATCTAAGAATGGATATAGATCAAAACAGCTGAATCTGTCAACTGAATGTAGAAGGCATGAGCAACTCTAGATGCCAATACATTTAAAATCTCTTATTTAATTTTAAGGTGGATGTACTTCCATCAAATAATCTCGCTTAGATAATGAAGATAAGGCTGAAACTAGGGAGAATTCCTAGTACAATATTGTAGGATATATATCTTTGACATTATGGAAAAGCATGTATGATCTGATATCAAGGAAGCATACCTACTAATAATATCAACAGATAATTACATCCCTATAATGGTAATAAGAATTCTCACTTGAAGTATAATAAGAATGACACCAGTGGAGATCTTCTATCCAAATGCACAGAAGAGAACAACCTACAGTTACTTTCTGATGCTAAAGATGCAGCCACTTTCAGATCAAGCACTTGGAGTAAAGATCTCAGCCCTAAACTGATTTTCATTATGAAAAATACAACAAGTTAATTACTCCATCCAGCAGAAATGATTTCCCAAAAACCCAACACTGGCCAGTGCGAGGGTGCAAATGTGCTTAGTGGTCAATGAGAGTTGGCAATATGCACCCTTACTGCTGATTTGAGATTCCGAGATTGTATGTTTCTGTTTACAGAAATATATATCAGGCTGAGAATTGAAATGCAAAAGACTAGGTTTAAGTAGTAATAGCTGTAGGTAAAAGTAAATTAGATTCTGTTTTTATTGGTGTGCTAATTTAAATTGGAGGTATTCCAGGGGTGCCAGACAGCTGCTCATGAAGCGCAGAGCAGTGTGGTGTGCCATGGAGCTCCATCTATGGTGAAGTTTTGTGATAATGGGACTTGGAAGCTAAAGAGACATGAAGAACACACAGAACTGGATTTGACTCAGAAGCAACATGGAAGACTGTTCTTGTTACGCATTTACATAAGTTATTGTTGATCAGAAGTTTAACCAATTTGTAAATGGAATAATAAACCCTTGTTTGTGAACCTACTCTGTTACTATGTAATAGTAGTCATTTCACGGGAGAAGTCTGTTAGGAGACAGGGTCCCTCCAAAGTGAGCAAGAAGATCATATCAAGAAGGAGAGAACCCTTGCACCAGTCATCACTGGACCTGCTAATCATATCCCAATTATGACATCTTTTAATAGATAAGGGTGGAATTTCCAGAAACCATTAGTGCAACTGGCCACGTGCTTAGGATTCTTACAGCATATATAGTTAATGCAATGTAATAGTTAAGCTAGACAAATAATCACTGAAAATGTCTTTCCAGTACTTATGGAATTATTAAGTCTTGGCTCAATAAGATGATTTTACAGGCACCTGGTTGTGAATACTCTTGTATTTTATGTAACCACACATAGTTGTAGATAATGAATTAGATATAGTTCTCTGCAAAATCTTGTAAATATACTGCCATTAAGGAAGCAATGTAAATACATGTTTCAAATACATATTTCAAAAGATGCTGCTATTACATTCCTTTTGTAAATAAGATATACATGATTCACCTTCTGTCTTTTGTCATTTCTCTTCTGGTTCATGTAAGCATCCATGTATTTATATCTAAAAAGTCTGGTAACAATAATTGCAATTACAATTTTTTTTTCCGTTTCATTTGTAGACCAAAGTTGTTTGTGTCACCAATGATAAAGAAAAGCTACTCTATTTTAGTGTAAATGAAGATAGAAGGGGATCAGTTTGGTGACAAGTCAGTTTGTGCACCAACCATGCGCCATTACATGCAGTTATACACACTACAGAAAAGTTGAACCTACTGCAAACTAATTGTATTATACAAAGTCCGATTCATGTTATTCGAGGTAACCCAAATTATTTGTTGCATTGTATTAAACACAAACACAGTCCACTGTCACCAAACTTATCTGCTTGTCACCAACGATATGAAAACTGACAAGCAAAGCAGGTAACCCAGTTAATTATATCAGACCATTTGCAGGAGAAGTTACAATACATCATTATTACTCAGCTCATATTCTTTTCCTGCTGTGGTCACTGTGATTCATCTCTCTCTCTCTTCTCTTTCATGAAATGAGTTACAGAGCCAGTCAAACTGCTTCTCCTTAAAGACATTCATTAATAAATTTGGAGAAGGAACATAAAGAAGCAAAGAACTGGAAACTGACTTAAGAATTTTCTCAGATTTGTACTGTTCACAAAACAAAAATTCAGTGATGATCGTTATGCTCCATCTGCAAAATTATCTAGAAAATCCAATTTTATTTTCCAGTCAAGGGGCACAGTTATGTGTCTCCTGACAGGGTAACTGATGCAGTTGAGAAACAACTGAGAAAACTGCAGACTATCACACTGCCTTTGAAGTACCATGATTTGTTAAATCAACATGGCACTTGTATGGTACTTGAGATGGACGGGCAAGGTCACGCTACAAAATCTACACGCAAGAAAGTTACCATTCAAAATAAGTATATATCAGAAGGCTGGAAAAAATCATGTTGTGTGCAACATAAATAACTCATGTTATGGATCAAAAATCTTGGTTGAAGTGCTGAAAAATGTTACCAACTTCAGAGAAATGGACAATGCTCCATTGCTAAGAAAAGAAAATGAAGTCACCAATAAGAAGGCTGAAGATGTAAAGAAACTACTCAAGTATTTTGAAAACTTCAGACAAAGGAAAATTGTTTTATATAGAAGACCTTCAAGTTTGCAGAAACAATAACGATGACAACAATGAACTCGAACATGAGGATGAACCAATATATTAGGAGTAGTATATAAATTAACTTGCAGTTATTCACAGCTAACTGACTACTGATCATTTGAAAGAATGGTGATACTGTAGTGGTTCATCTTTACAAAACAATTTTCCATTTTAATGTGCATTTCCTAATAACACTTATGTGAAAATATTATTTGGATGTGATTCTTTTTTTTTCCTAGTAATGAGGGGAAAATCTAATGTGTGTAAATTTCTATTGCATATATCTTTTTGCAGATGTTTAGTTTCGTAAAAACAGTCCTTAATTTGTCTGTCTCATTATACGCACATCAAAAATAGTTTTGCATCACCTTGGTTCCGCAACCTGTACAGAAAATTGGAACAGATATCAGTATAAACACCATTTCTGCCCTTTTTATTGCTCATGGAAACCACACATTGCATGTTGTACCCCCATACAGCAAGACCTTCAGAGGTGGTGGAACAGATTGCTGTACACACCAGTATCTCTAATAGCCAGTAGCACGTCCTCTTGCACTGATGCACGCCTGTATTTGTCGTGGCATACCATCCACAAGTTCATCAAGGCACTGTTGGTCCAAACTGTCCCACTCCTCAACGGCAATTCAGTGTAGATCCCTCGCAGTGGTTGGTGGGGTATGTCATCCATAAACAGCCCTTTTCAATCTATCCCAGGCATGTTCGATAGGGTTCATATACTGAGAATGTGCTGGCCAATGTAGTCAAACCACGTCGCTATCCTGAAGGAAGCCATTCACAAGATGTGCACAACGGGGGTGCGAATTTTCGTCCATGAAGACGAATTCCTTGCCAATATGCTGCTGATTTGGTTGCACTATCGGTTGGAGGATGGCATTCACGTATCGTACAGCCGTTACGGCACCTTCCATGACCATCAGCAGCGTACGTCAGCCCCACATAATGCCACCCCAAACCATCAGGGAACCTCCACCTTGCTGCACTCGCTAGACAGTTTGTCCAAGGACTCATCGGTGAAGAGAATGTTATGCCAATCCTGAGCAGTCCATTTGGCATGTTGTTCGGGCCATCTGTACCGCACTGCACGGTGTTGTTGCAAAGATGGACCTCGCCATGGACATCGGGAGTGAAGTTGCGCATTATGCAGCCTATTGCGCACAGTTTGAGTCATAACATAACGTCCTGTGGCTGCACGAAAAGCATTGAACTACAGACAACACAAGTCATGTACCTCCTTCCTAGTGGATTGACTGAAACTGATTGGCTGTCAGACCCCTTCTGTCTAATAGGTACTCCACGTGCATGGTTGTTTACATTTTTCGGTGGGTTTAGTGACATCTCTGAACAGTCAAAGGGACTGTGTCTGTGATACAATATCCACAGTCAACGACTATCTTCAGGAGTTCTAGGAACCGGGGTGATGCAAAACTTTTTTTTTTTTATGTGTGTATCGGAAAGAATGCATACATACTTTCATAAGGTCTCACAGACCCTTCAGTAGCACATTTAAATCTGTGGTGATAGGGTGCAGACATGCCCAGGGAGTGTTTATTTTTCACTAAACGTGTTAACAATATATGGAAAGTAAATATTAAAAACTAATATAACTAACACAAGAAACACACATTAACAACATCTGCAGAAAAACCAGTAGTTGTTACCTTTGCCTCAACACAAGGGCTGCTTGTTTTCCGTTTACTGACAGGCTATACATGCCACTGCTGAATCACAGTGTAGTGCAGCCCCCCTCCCGCCCTTTCCCACATGATCTCAACTGCTACATCAGCAGATCTGTGGTACATTGCACCAGCCAAAATGCAGCCCAGCTGTGAAGGCTATTGGGGATGAGTTAGCTGAGAGCTCCCGACAGCCACTTACCTGTGGTACCTCAATTACTATCCTCTCCTGTGGATCATATCTCCTCTGCAGGAAGTATGGGGTCACTCATTACTCGTCACCTTGTCTGCAAATGGCATATCAATGGTAGCTCTAGGTGTCCTGTACAGGGTGGATGGGAACCAGTGAGGACTCAGTATGTTATACCTATCACCCTAACCAACAAGTTTGAGGTACTGTCTTTAACTGAAACTGAAAGTAACTGAGCCAGTGGGACTCACTTCATATGTCCTGGTGAAACCTGTTTTATCTGGCATCAAGAGAAGGCAAATGCAAAAGGATAGAGGTCTGTTAATCGTCAGCAGTTCAAAAGTATGGCAAATGGTGGAACCCCTTCGGGAAATGGCAACAAGGGACAGGAACGGACACCAGGTGTGTATGCCTGGGGTCCTCATTCAACATGTTGAAGAGGCTATATGGCAGTTATTTACAGAACAGGGTATAACCAACTGCAGATTGTGGCACATATCAGAAAAAATTATGCCTGTTGTTTGGTCTCTGAGGTCATGCTGGGATCATTCCAGCAACCAGCAGAAAAAGTTGAGGAGACCAACCTTGCACACAGAGTTTCAACGAAGCTCATAATTTGCAGTGAAGTCCTCAGAACTGATCATGGCATCTTGGTTCTGAGTCAAGTGGAAGGGCTGAACCAAAGACTTAAGTTCTGCTACAAGCTACGCTGGGACATCCTGGCCTTGTGCCATGAGTTTAAGAACTGTAAGGTTCCCCGAAACGTGTCGGGCCTGCACTACACATCAGAGGCTGCTACCCAAGTAGCAGACTTTGTGCGGGGTGTGCCCAAGGTTGTTCAGATTAAGCAACTTCTCATCCAATCCAGATAACAACAGCTGTAGAAAACCCTGAAGTATCAGACTGAAAGAAATGGCTCCCACAAGTGAGAGTATTAAAATCCCAGTCGTTAACTGCTGAAGCTTTCACAAAAAAGTGCCAGAGTTTGAAGTTTTCCTGAAAAGCAATGAAACTCATATGACACTAGCTAAAGAAATGTGCCTGAAACCTAAAATTGATAGCAATGAGATTTTTGAGAAAATTTAAGTGTATATTGAAAGGATAGGCTAACAGGAAATGCAGGTGGATGTGTCACAGCAGACAAGAAATTCAGATTTGCAAAGATAGAAACTGAAGCTCCATGTAGACTGTTTGGGCAAGATTCAGTACTGTCAAGTGGGGATACTTTGACTGCAGGTCTTACTGTGTCCAAAAATTACGAAAAACTTTGAATGTCTCTTGCACAGATATTACTGAATTTAGCTCAGCGCACTCTTTTCGTCATAGTTCTCCACATCGTCACTAGATGGTAGCACAAATCCCATCATCAAAGAACATACGTGTGAAGTCATAAATGGCAGACATATTGAACGTTACGTTTCACAAATTTTTTTCATCTGTCTAAATTTACCTATACAAGAATATCAGTGGTGATTTGCAGTCTTCGTGAATTGTAGTATGTACTAACATATCTATTGACAATGTTTATATAATATCTTGCGCAAGAATTGACTCATGAAACTTAAAAAGAAACATTTTGTTGAGGACTGCATGTTTGTTAAGTTATGCTATTTTAATGGCTTTTCTTCTGTTTCACAGAATTTTTTGGTCTCATGTTGTAGGTAGACCTCAACAAAGAGAAAATGACAAGAATTCATAAAAGACTCCCTTCTGCAAAGAAGTTATAACAGTGCTGTTCTGGAAAATGTCGAGTCAGCTTTAAATGAGGTTAAAAAAGGTACATTGTCAATCACTGCAGCTGCTAAGAAATACAATATAGCCAAAGGAACATTAAGTAATAGGTTTCACAACAGGCATGAAAAACAGTTTGGCAAGCCCATTGTATTTATTATGAAGAGGAGATATCTTTGGTGCGTCATGCTGTTGTTAGTGAATGGGGTATCCCTTTTGACAGCCTTGATTTACGACATCTTGCTAAGTCTTATTTAGATATGTAGGGAAGACCAATTAAATTATTTGGCAGGAATAATTTGCCAGGCATTGATTGGGTACGTCCATTTCTTAAGACATAAAAATGGTCTTACCTTTAGGAACGGCCAGAATATCAGGCGCGAAAAAGTAGGAATTACAGCAGATGTAATAAAGAACTGTTTCATTAATCTGGAACAGTCACTTCAGGATGAAAATGAACTTACTGGTGTACCTCCAGTAAGAATTTTTAATTTTGATTAAACAAACCTGTGTGATGATCCGAGTGTGAAGGGGTGCATTTTCAAGCAAGGGGTGAAATACGCAGAACAGGCAAAGGACAATAGCAAAACCACCATTTCTTAGATGTTTTGTGGCTCTGCAGCTAGAGAGGTTCTACCTTCATATGTAGCTTTATAAGTCTGAACATTTGTGGCAAACCTGGATGGAAGGGGGTCCGAGCAAAACCAGGTACAATCAAAGTCGTTCTGGTTGGTTTGATGCCAATATTTTTACTGGCTGCTTTATGAAATTATTTCTTCTGCATGCCAAAAAGCTTGGGGGCAAAGTTGTGCTTATTGGAGACAATCTATCTTCCCACTTCACTCCTGAAGTCATACAGGCAGCTGTAAGCAATAACATTGCCTTTTTGTGCATCCCAAAACATTCCACACACATGTGCCCACCACTGGATATGGCATTTTATGGCCCCTTAAAAAAATATTGGAGACAGATTTTGGACAACTGGAAAAGTGGCTCAAAAAAAGGTCACTTTTGTCAAAAGATAGTTTCCCAGCATTATTATCAACCTTGCATAATAAGATCAAAGGTTCACCTGAAAATGAAGCTGTAAGCCAGAATCTTATTTCAGGATTCAGAAAATGTGGTATCTGGCCTTTTAATACAGTGCACGTACTGAGCCGTATACCTGGTCAGAATAACTCTGGCTTGAATGAAATTATGACTACAGTGTCGAATGCATTGATCGATCTTTTGAAATGGATGAGACATGGAGAGAATGCTGAACCTCGCAGACGGCGTTCCAGAGTAAATTCATAGCAGGAAAGAGTTTGTGTGTGGAAAACCTTGTAGATGACCCAGATTCCTCTTCCAGTGAGGACAATGATCCAGATATTCATTTATTAAATACAGGTAAAATCATGTATGATAGTATAATCACTTAACTTATTTCTGCTTTATATTGGTTCTTGTTATTGCTCTTTTGAATCACCTAGGTTATTTTATTTCATTTCTTTTTCACAGCTGAAGATAATGTAGAAAGAATGGCTGGAGAGACTGCTGAAGGTCTGGGGAATTCAAGAATGACTCAACAAAGTGTAAAAACTAATGACTTTGTGATAGTTCATGTGCCGACAACACACAATACACACAAATACTTTGCGGGTGAAATCAAAGAGACAAATGGCTTAGAATTTCTTGTTAGGTTTCTAAGGAAACAGAAAAATAAGTCTGTGTGGCCAGAAGTGTTGGACGAAAGCTTAATATCACTTGAGCAAATAGCTTTTGTGCTCAGCAAACCAGATATTTTGAAGCGTGGTGTTCATTTCTGAGAAAAAGAACTTGGAAGGCTTTTCTATAAATTGGGTGGTTTAAGGAGGTTACTGCTATCTCACATTGCACTAAATTCAAATGTAATTCAATAAGCTTGTATAATATTTTAAACTTAAATGGTGTGTGACTGATGATAAATGTACTGCAGCTTCATTACAGTTACTTAATAAATTTTTTGAAATATAAATATACATTTTCATAACATGGAGTTGGTCAATTTACACTCCAGCAGGGGATATTTTGCCCAGGTAAGCATTTTTCAATAAGTTTGTGGAAGTGGTCAAAGTATCTCCAACCATGAGGGAACTTTGACAAGTGACAAAAAAAATTATTTTGCTTGATGTACATCGTTTTAAATAAAGTTAGGTAAATTAATCAGTAGATAGGTGGCTAGCTCCCAAAATACAATATTCAGTTTCAGGAAACTGTTTGTGCGTGTTCTTATATCACAGTTAAATTGAAAATTTTGGTCAAAGTATCCCCATATGACGGTTCATGTTATATATTAACGACCTTGCAGACAGTATTAATGATTATTATAGTATTAATGACTATTATTATTTCAGATGTTTTGCAGATGATGCACTTATCTGTAATGAAGCACTGTCTGAAAGAACCTGCATAAATATTCAGTCTGACCTTGATAAGATTTCAAAGCAGTGGAAAGACTGGCATCTTGCTTTAAATTTTCAGATGTTTAAAATTTTGCAAAATGAAAAAAAAAAAAAAACCAACATAATATTCTATGACTATAACATCAACGAATCATAGATGGAATCGCTTAATTCATACAAATACCTGTAACGTTTTGCATGGATGTGAAAAGGAATGATCACATAGGTTCAGTCGTGAGTAAATCAGGTGGTAGATTTCTGTTAGTTGGTAGAATACTGGGGAACTACAATCAGTGTACAAAAGAGATTGCTTGCAGATCACTCATGTGAACCATTCTACAATACTAATCAAGTGTGTGGAACCTGTACCAAATAGGACTAACGGGGGATATTGAACATATACAGAGAAGGACAGCATGAAACATCACAGGCCTGTGGGACAGTGTCACAGAGATAATGAACTGGCAGACTCTTAAAGAGAGATATAATCTATCCCAAGAATGTCTACTAACAAAGCTTCAAGAACCATCTCTAAATGATGACTCTAGGAATGTATTACAACCCCCTACATATTGTTCATATAAGTACAGCAAAAATGGTCCACGGATCACAATTTAGAAACAAAACAATCTCTACAAAAATATTGTGTCAGATTTTGTTGCTAATTGTGATGCACACTGTGTAAAAACATTGCACTTTGGCATCCCTCCCAATTTAGCACCTCAAGTGGGCACTACTAATTGTGGTACGTTCTATATACAAGTGTTACAGTTGTCGCACCTTTGCCCCCCCCCCCCCCCCCCTCCCCCTCAGCTTGGTGTTCCAAGTGGAGGCTTTTGTTGCTTTGCCCTTAAACTGGCCCTGGTAAGGAGTCCAAGTGAACACAGATGAAGCTCATATTTCACTGTAACTCTTCTCTGTGAGTTCAGTACTATTACCCAAAAAATATAATTGCATAGAACATAACATAACTGCTAATGTCTTTATCGAGCTTTCTCAAACTGGAAGGGTTATCCAAAACAAACAGTGAATATTGTGAATATGGTTATGTGGTTTAGCAGTCTACATATTATGCATAACATACAGTCATTCAAACAGAAGACTTTGGTGTATCAAACGCATAATCCAGGTCTCACTTCAACAGACTTTCATTTGTTTCCAGTGTGAAGGAATTCTTTGTGTGGTAGGACCTCCATAGGAAGAAATGAGAGTCAATAAGCAGTGTCAAAGCAGACCAGTCAGAATTCATCTATAAAGTTGAACAGAATGGACATCCCACTCACAAGGAAATCGTAGTACTGATCATTTGTATTCAAAACAAAAAGAAAAAAGGTTTATTCTAAACATTCATTAAATAAATACAAAAATATAACACTTTATATTTTCTGTAATTTCTATCTATTTTTCTACAATGTGTTTGATAATTCGAAAATCATTAATACTATGGTGGTTGTTGTATTTCATGGAAATTGGCTTTGGCTTATAAAGCAACGACTAAGATATCCCTGTCTTTCTAAAACACCACAGGCAAATGCCAACATGGTTCCTAAGAGAGGTCACAGTCTCTTCCTTCCCACAACCTTCTTCAAATATGAAAGTGCCCTTTTTCCAATGACCACTATATCAACAGAATATTACATTCCAATCTTTCTTCTATTTAATTTGTATGTTTTTGGATTCCACATCCAAGTTTATGCATTTTTGGGAAAGAAAATTTCTGGTATGCAATGATTTGTTTTATCTTATTTTCAAGAGACGATTAGAACTGGTATTAATTACCTTCTACAAATACTCATTAATAACCATGTTCTTTAATTTTTGAAATTTATTGGTATATAATCATTCAAGACTAGATAAAACACTCCATACAATACAAAATTCAACATGTGATACAAAATGTGATGCAGTAACTAATAAACAAAGCACCACTATAAAAATAGGTACTCTCCACATTTATGGACATGTTGATCACTCATTTTAATCAAAGGGCTATTATTTAACATTATGACTTGTTGAAGACACAATAGTATTCTTACAAAACTGTCATTTTGTAAAATGCAATATAAAATGAATATGCTTCCAAATGACAATAAGAATACAAACTATTACATGTTTTATATGTAACCTCTGTATGCAACAATTATTTTGAGATAATGTTTCTTGGGTACACACATAGGAAATTTTCCACCAATGTATCAGTCTAGTGGCATAATATGTGAACTGTCTCCACAATTCAACTAAACCTTGACAATTTCAAGTAATTTCCTTATTGTTTCAACCAGCAAAAATGGTCCATAGATCATCATTTTGAAACAGAAAAAAATGACTCAAATATTATTTTACATGTATATTCACATATCACAAAAATATGCTTTCTCCTATCAGAAACTGCAGTGCCTTGTAGTTTCGGTTATGCATAAATCACAGAAACAAAAATTTCAAAAAAGGAATAGACACATTGTTTTTAAAGATAAATGAAATCACAAACAATGAACAAAACAAGACTTATAGAAAACGATATCCCACTTAGGTTCAATTAAGATTTCATGTTAAAAAAGAACCTGAGAAATTCAGCAGCATTCAAAGTTCAATTTCATTTCTACAGAACATGGAACACAATAGTAGGTAAAATATTTTGATTGTTATACATTAATAATCAAATTAGTTAGAAATTAAAACAAAAACATTAAAACTACCACAAAAATTTAAATACAAGCAATAAAACAGAGGTAAAGTAAATATTTCTGGTTTTAGCAGGTGAAAAAACAGACAGCAGCATTCAACTCAGTAGGAATTTTCTTCAGTAGTTAAAGTCTTTGGTATTCAGTAACACAGTACAAGGTTAAAGCCTGTGGAATAAAACACAAAGCATAAATAAAATTATAGTGTATAATTGAAGAAAAATGATTGTGTAAAAAATTGAAAATGTTAATGTTCTAAGAGGCAAGTACCTCTGCAAAGAGACACTTTCAATTTGTTTGTTTATTTATTTATTTATTTTAGACACAATTAGTCACAAATGAAGAGTGTGAGGACCATTGTACTAGTTTCAATTGCAGATTTAAAGTAATGGTAAGAAACTTCCTCTTGCTAATAAAAATTATTGTACAACTTAATAACATCAACTACATAAATATAATGAAATAACAAAATTTAAGAAAAGCTGTGTTAAGATTTTTCTTGCTCTCAAAATATTTCTTATTTTCAACATACAATAGTTTTCTGGAAAAGTAAACAGAAGAAGAAACAGTCAACTAGCAAGTCTTATCACACTATTGTGCAAGCTGTTTCATATTATAATTTTCTGGTATCGTCTTAACAGTTCACAAGCCAAGTAATAAGACAGCAACTCTCAATTTTCTGATTATGCACTTATATGATTTGGATGAAAAAATGAACAGGTATAACAAGGATCTATCAAACATTCTTTCCTGTATGTTGAGTTTTCATTGCTCACTGAATAAGTATCAGTTTTACAAAACACATACATGTGTAGTCAATAATATAATTAATGAAAGAAATTACATATGGTTAGGATCAAAGTGAAGATTGAAATGGAATCACTGAAATATACAGCAAGTCTGTTTGCTGCATATAATGAAAATGCTGCTATGCCCAGCAAACCTCTGACATCATCCACAACATGCTCTAAGGTACAGTGACCATACATCTGTCAAAAAAAAGGGGGAGGGGGGGCATTTTAACAGCTGGAAAACCTCAGCAGATCTAGGCCAGCAACAAAAGACTTACATAACACCAGGAACTATCCTACAGACTGCTGTGCTCAAACAGTCATAAGAGAGAATAACTGTTAAATCCATGTGGGCAAGAGAAGTATCTCGCAACCAATATGTGACAAAGATCATACTCTGCTGACCCCTACAAACCAGAAAAACACACTTTAATTTTGTGTGACTAAAATGAAAGCCTCCTTTTCAATGACACACATAAATAAAAATATTGTCGCGAGAACAAAATTAATCAGTAAAACACTGTGAAGTGCATTGCAGACGGTACTTAATATAGTGCCACGTGTTATAGTTTCTTCCTGTTCCAATTCTGTATAGAACACAAGAAGAAGAAATACCCCTTATATGTCTCTGTGCATGCTTTAATATGTATCATTTTGTCTTCATGGTCCTTTCTGGTAACAATACACAAGAAGATGAAAACTATCTCCAGATTCACTTAATACTGGCTCTAAAAACTATGGAAGTGAGTATTCATGGGATAAATGTGTCTTTCTTCAAGCACCTGCCAGTTCAGGAATATCAGTAGTTCTGTGACTATCTGCTGTCAAACACACCTGTGACTATTCATACTGCCCTTTTTTGTACATGTTCAGAATCATCTGTTAGGCCTATTTGATATGGTTCCTATAAACTTCTGCCATTTTCTAAGGTGGGCTGCACAATGGTTCTCCAAGCAGTCTTCTTTGTAGATTGGGAGCTTTATCCCATTATTTTGCCAATAAATCAAAATCTACCAGTGCCTTAACTGCAAGTGAGCACATGTGTCTATTTAATTTCATATCGCTACAAATTGTTACACCCTGGTATTCATAAATACAAGTTCACTAATTCCAACTGTGACTTGCTGATGTTGTAGTCATAGGATATTAGTTTTCTGCATTTAGTGACATGGGCAATCTTACATTTCTGAACATTTAAGACATGCTGCCAGTCTATGCACCAATTTGAAATCTAATGAAGATGTAAGTTAATATTTGTCCACCTTTCTTCAGATAATACTTAATTTATAAATGACTTCATCTGCAAAAAGCCTGAGGTTGCTATTATCTGACGGGTCAGCAATATACAAAAGGAGCAACAAGAGTCTCAACACACTTCCATTGAGCACACCTCAAGTTACTTCTACTTATGCCAGCGAATATGCATCCAGTATTACCTAGTGTCCTCCCTGCCATGAACTCCTCAAACCAGTTACAAATTTGGTTTGATACTGTAAGTAATTGTACTTTGGTTAATGACCATTGGTGTGGTACCAAGTCAAATGCTTTTCGAGTGTCAAGAAATACTACAGCAACCTCATCCTTTAAGGCTGTCATATGAGGAACATGCAAATAGGCTTTCACATGAACTATGTTTTCCAAATCCATGCTTGCTGGCATGCAGAAGGATGTTCTATTTGAGAAAGCTTATTATGTTTGAGCTCAGAACATGTTCTATTGAAGTTCTGAGAACATGGATGTCAAGGATACTGGGTGGTAGTTTTGTGAATTATTTCTGCTTTGCATGGGTGAACTATGCTTTCTTCCAAAAGCTGGGCAGTTTTTTTCTTTTCTCCTTTTTTTTTCGGGGGATCTACAGTACATTATGGTTAAAAGAGGGGCTAACTAAGACAAAAATACAGTATAGAATCTGACAGGGATCCCACTGGACACTGGAGCTTTATTTCCATTTTAATGATTTCAGTCGTTTCCCAACACCGCTGTTACTAATATCTATTTCATTCATCTTTTCAATGCTACTAGAATTAAATTGGGACAACACTCCTGGATTTTCATTTGTTAAGGCATGCCTGTAAGATTGATTGATTAAAACTTTATCCTTTATGTGGGCTTATTTTCTGAACAGAAAAAGTCAGTTCTACAGATCATAAATAGTATGAGAAAATGATGGCTACTGAGTGTGTCTAATGTTACTGGAAATTTTGAGACAGAGATCACACAGAGCTTGGCCAGAGACGGTACACTTGCAGCTTATCATCTTCCACACTTTGAGTCATAACACTGGCATTAACAACAGCAGCACCATATCAATAAATCGCACAGGCAATTGGCTATAGTAAAATGATAACAGAATGACTGATGACAAGGTGGGCTCAGGATAAGTGTGTGGAAAGAAAAGTTCTTCAAGAAGTACACCACGAGAAAATTGCAGGATTGTTCGAATGGCTCAGATGAATAGATGGATGACAACAACTGAAGCCTGAGAAGGAGTTACAGGTACAGTGTAATCACAAACTGTTAGTCACAGGTCACTGGAGCTGAGATCTCACACTGCAATGCTCTGACAACACACCAAAGACAATAAAGACTCACAAGACATAAAACCAGAGTCAATTAAGACATTGAGTGGCATTCCGTGGTGTTCAGCGAAGAGTTTCACTTCAGTTTATGGAGAATACAGGGTGATTCAAAAAGAATACCACAACTTTAGGAATTTAAAACTCTGCAACGACAAAAGGCAGAGCTAAGCACTATCTGTCGGCGAATTAAGGGAGCTATAAAGTTTCATTTAGTTGTACATTTGTTCGCTTGAGGCACTGTTGACTAGGTGTCAGCGTCAGTTGATGCTAAGATGGCGACCGCTCAACAGAAAGCTTTTTGTGTTATTGAGTACGGCAGAAGTGAATCAACAACAGTTGTTCAGCGTGCATTTCGAACGAAGTATGGTGTTAAACCTCCTGATAGGTGATGTATTAAACGTTGGTATAAACAGTTTACAGAGAATGGTTGTTTGTGCAGAGGGAAAAGTTCTGGATGGCCGAGAACGAGTGATGAAAATGTAGCACTTGTTCGCAGCCCAGGAAAATCGACTCGCAGAGCTAGCAGAGAGCTGCAAATTCCACAAACAACTGTATGGAGAGTCCACATTGGCACTTATCTGTCCGTAACTACCTGAACGTCAACTACCCGAGGGGATGGATCGACCGCCAGGCAGCCCGTGACAGAGCACTTCATCACTGGCCTCCAAAAAGCCCTGATCTTACCCCCTGCAATTTTTTCTTATGGGGGAATGTTAAGGATATGGTGTTTGGCCACCTCTTCCAGCCACCATTGATGATTTGAAACGAGAAATAACAGCAGCTATCCAAACTGTTATGCCTGATATGCTACAGAGAGTGTGGAACGAGTTGGAGTATCGGGTTGATATTGCTCAAATGTCTGGAGGGGGCCATATTGAACATCTCTGAACTTGTTTTTGAGTGAAAAAAAACCTTTTTAAATACTCTTTGTAATGATGTATAACAGAAGGTTATATTATGTTTCTTTCATTAAATACACATTTTTAAAGTTGTGGTATTCTTTTTGAATCTCCCTGTATAATGAAACCCATGTATCTGTAGATGCGCCAGTGAAAGGTCATAGGAAGCAGCGATTCTCGAGGCATATACCTCTTGCACCTACAGATTTGGTAAATGTTGAAGGGAAGCTGAATATGCACCACAATGTGGTAAGGGTGGTAAACACTGTTCATGATCAGGGTACCAAATGTCACATACAAGCAGGATGTCACATTCCTGCAGTTTAGGCCACAAATGGTGGTTAGTTAGTTAGTTACATGTTCAATGGCTCATTTGAGTGATACTTTTACTAATATGATGGGAAACAAGTCAGTTTATAGGATCTGTGTACGCAATTAGATTTAACATAAATTAACATTTTTATTTTTTGTGCTACTCATGCAACTACAATGTAATTAAAAACTATTTTTTAAGGTACATATCTTTAATAAAAAATATATACATGGAATAGGAGTTGTCCAAAAGAAAAGATTCTTAGTTACATTTAAAAAATGCTTTGGTCAGAAATTTTGTGTTGTTATGCAAATCAGCAAACATTTTTGTTGCTAGAATGAGATTCTCACTCTGCAGCGGAGTGTGCGCTGATATGAAACTTCCTGGCAGATTAAAACTGTGTGCCCGACCGAGACTCGAACTCGGGAGTGATAGTTCTGCAAGGTTCGCAGGAGAGCTTCTGTAAAGTTTGGAAGGTAGGAGACGGATACTGGCAGAAGTAAAGCTGTGAGTACCGGGCGTGAGTCGTGCTTCGGTAGCTCAAATGGTAGAGCACTTGCCCGCGAAAGGCAAAGGTCCCGAGTTCGAGTCTCGGTCGGGCACACAGTTTTAATCTGCCAGGAAGTTTCATATCAGCGCACACTCCGCTGCAGAGTGAGAATCTCATTCTGGAAGCATCCTCCAGGCTGTGGCTAAGCCATGTCCCACAATATCCTTTCTTTCAGGAGTGCTAGTTCTGCAAGGTTCGCAGGAGAGCTTCTGTAAAGTTTGGAAGGTAGGAGACGGATACTGGCAGAAGTAAAGCTGTGAGTACCGGGCATGAGTCGTGCTTCGGTAGCTCAGATGGTAGAGCACTTGCCCGCGAAAGGCAAAGGTCCCGAGTTCGAGTCTCGGTCGGGCACACAGTTTTAATCTGCCAGGAAGTTTCATATCAGCGCACACTCCGCTGCAGAGTGAGAATCTCATTCTGGAAGCATCCCCCAGGCTGTGGCTAAGCCATGTCTCCGCAATATCCTTTCTTTCAGGAGTGCTAGTTCTGCAAGGTTCGCAGGAGAGCTTCTGTAAAGTTTGGAAGGTAGGAGACGGATACTGGCAGAAGTAAAGCTGTGAGTACCGGGCGTGAGTCGTGCTTCGGTAGCTCAGATGGTAGAGCACTTGCCCGCGAAAGGCAAAGGTCCCGAGTTCGAGTCTCGGTCGGGCACACAGTTTTAATCTGCCAGGAAGTTTCATATCAGCGCACACTCCGCTGCAGAGTGAGAATCTCATTCTGGAAGCATCCCCCAGGCTGTGGCTAAGCCATGTCTCTGCAATATCCTTTCTTTCAGGAGTGCTAGTTCTGCAAGGTTCGCAGGAGAGCTTCTGTAAAGTTTGGAAGGTAGGAGACGGATACTGGCAGAAGTAAAGCTGTGAGTACCGGGCGTGAGTCGTGCTTCGGTAGCTCAGATGGTAGAGCACTTGCCTGCGAAAGGCAAAGGTCCCGAGTTCGAGTCTCGGTCGGGCACACTGTTTTAATCTGCCAGGAAGTTTCATACCAGCGCACACTCCGCTGCAGAGTGAGAATCTCATTCTGGAAGCATCCCCCAGGCTGTGGCTAAGCCATGTCTCCGCAATATCCTTTCTTTCAGGAGTGCTAGTTCTGCAATGTTCGCAGGAGAGCTTCTGTAAAGTTTGGAAGGTAGGAGACGGATACTGGCAGAAGTAAGGCTGTGAGTACCGGGCGTGAGTCATGCTTCGGTAGCTCAGATGGCCCGCGAAAGGCAAAGGTCCCGAGTTCGAGTCTCGGTCGGGCACACAGTTTTAATCTGCCAGGAAGTTTCATTTTTATTGCTGCAAATTGAACCCCTTTCTGATGAACTGACAGCTTTAATAATGGGTAATAAAGCTCACATTTTCCTCTAGTGTTGTGGACATCACTATTCCTCTCAAATTATGGTACATTATTTATGTAAAATTTCTGTAGCAAATATAAATTGTGATCATGCTGGTAAAGTGCCCAGATCATTCAAGAGGCACCTACAATATGACTGCAGGCAAACACCATATATTACTCTTACTGCTTGCTTTTGTGAAGTCAATACTTTCTTTCTAAGTGATGAGTTATATCAGGAGATTATTCCACATGCCATTATCGACAAGAAATCTGCAAAGTATGTTACACAGTTGATTCAGTTCTTTCCAGAACTAGTAATTATACGAAGAGCAAAATTAGCTACATCAATTCTTAGTCTGATCCTATTTTTTGTACAGGACTGAGTAGACTATGTTTCCTCAAAGTTGGGAAGAGTCCATTTTCTAAGACCCACTTCATAATTCTTTTAAAAACATCATTAAGAATATCTTCTGTTTCTTTCTCTCTAACAGGACTTATAACACTAGTATGGATGCTAAAAGTATGTATTCTGCTTGATGAATGTTAAATGAAATTCATTCTCATTAAACAGAAACTGGACACTGTGGTACTCCCTTCACGATTTCTCCTCCACAACTTAAATTTTCTGTTCTTTCAACACTGTTTGAATTACTGAGAACAAATTCAAACCATTTGTTTGCAATGCCAGCTGACACTATTTTATTATTAATGACTTGTGCTGTTATAAATGAATGCATAAATAGCATTCTCACTCAAGCAATCCTTCTGGAAACCATACTGTAACATCTTATAACAATTTTTCTTCGGAGATGTGAGACTTCTCTTGAGTAAATTATTTTTTGAATATGTTGGAAGATGACATCAATGAGGAAAGTGGACTAAAACAGAGTCTTTCCTATCAGCCTTTCTTATAAAAAGTTTAACAATGGCATATTTTAATCTGTCTGGAAAAATTCTCTATCCCAGCAATGTATTACATACATCATTAAGGACATTAGCCTACTTATTAAGCTCAAACAACTCTTCAGAATTCTGTTTTAAATTCCTTCAACACCATATAGTTTTTGTTTATTATAACTTTTATAAATCTAGCAATTTCAGTCAAGGATGTTGGTGTGTTGCTTAATGTTTCATGTAATGCCATTTTTGAAATATTCTATTGCTTCTTTAACTGAACTATTGAGTCCAATTTTTGCTGCTACATTTAAAAGCGATTATTAAAAATACTCGTAAGTTGTGAATTATCAGTTGCTAGTTGAAACATAGTATTTTAAGTTAAGCATTACGGTATCTTGTACACAGAGTGGTTGTCCTGTATATTGCTTCATAATATCTCATACACTTGTATCTTGTATCATCAATAGTAATTTCTGTCAGGATGTGCATATTTCTGAACATTTTATGAATTTTCTTAAAATATTACAGTATTTTTTTGTAGAATGCAAATAATGTCAGATCCTGGCTACTTCTGAGCTTTGTATAAATCACCCTCTTCCTCTTAAATCACATTTTAATCCCATTACTTATCCATGACTGACTTGTTTCTTTTAGTGGACTTTGTGGATAACTTTTTATGAAAGATATTTTCAAATACTGGCACAAATTTGCTATAGAATATATTGATTTTCACATTAGCATATCTTTCTGTGTATATCTCATCCCACATCACTTTTTTCTCTTATTCTTAAAACACTGAACCCTATTCTCATTAACAATTCACACTGCTTCCAACCAACATGCTTTCGAGCTCTAAGGAACTACATTGTTTATTTTCATTAATTGTTTATCATGAGCAGATTGGCTATTAACAATTTTCTGTACATTGTTTCAGTATGAGCCTGCACGTGTTGGAAAATTCACTATTTAAATCTGATTGAAACAGCCAAATAATGATTCCGCTTCATTTATCCTGTCAGAATCTTTTAAGAAATCTACATTGAAATATCCAGAAACTGCTTGTTCTATTGACTGACAGGTAGCTCAATAAGGTATCTAGATTTCTCATAAATTGCTAAATGTTTCCTAGAGGGAAATTGTACACTGTTACAATCACAAGACAGATATTCTGCAGTAACTACTCACAAGTACATGCTTCTGTTCTTACCTACACAAAAACTGCCTGTTTCAATATTTTTGTCTTAGTGTTCAACTTTTACATATGTTGCAACTCTTCCATTTTGCTTAGTAACATATAAGCACCTTTATCACACTTCTTGAGGAATGTACAAATCCCTGACTTGTTAGCCCAATCCCTGAATTGCCATCCATAGAGCACCTGTGGGATGTGACAGGAAGATATATACTTTCATACCAGTCTCCAACCAGTAACTTAATGAATTGACATCGCATACGTTGCAGTCATGGCACAAAATTCCTCAAGATGAAATTCAGAGGCTGTGTGCTTCCACGTCACAATGAGTACAAGATTGTTGTGGCACTTACAAAATTTTTAATACAAGAGCGTATTTATGTTTGAGAAGAACACACTTCATACTGATTTTGATGACTGGACATCAGTTCTGAATGGGATGAAAGTCCAATCAGTTAATTCCCACTATATGAACGAACACATCCACAAAGTTGGAGAAATATCAGACTGCGGTTTCACAGTTTAGCACATCTCATTTACTTCAGTGAATAAACAAAGATGTAATTCAAGGTGTGCAGGTAGTGT
The DNA here is from genome assembly GCF_023897955.1 of Schistocerca gregaria. NCBI lineage: Eukaryota > Metazoa > Arthropoda > Insecta > Orthoptera > Acrididae > Schistocerca > Schistocerca gregaria. The sequence continues at coordinate 545,670,547 of NC_064921.1, forward strand.
TTTCTGAAGATGATTTGCTACCTGAAAGAATGTCACCAGTAATGATAATCTACGTCAGTCTATATAGATACTCCAAAAGCCGTTGCATGCTGTGTGGCGGAGGGTACCTTGTACCACAACTAGTCATTCCCTTTCCTCTTCCACTCATAAATGGAGTGAGGAAAAAATGACTGTCTATATGCTTCTGTATGAGTCCCGATTACTCTCATTTTGTCTTCACAGTCATTACACAAAAAGTATGTCAGTGGCAGTACGATTCTTCTACAGTCTAAGATTCAATTTTAAGTTCACAGAGCATGTTCGTAACACTCACATGGCGATCGAACTGATAACAATTCTAGTACTATGCCTCTGAACTGTTTCAATACCTTCCTTTAATCTGACTTGGTGGGGATCCACCAGCTGCCCTGCAACTGAGCTTAAGTGCTCATTCCATTGCATATCACTTTGCAATGTAGTGTTTAGATATTTGTCGTGACTATCAAGTAGCACAACACCAATACTATATCCGAAAATTGCAGGATTGTTTTTCCTATTCATATGCATTAACTAATATTTTTCTACATATACAGTAAGCTGCCATTCATCACACCAAACAAGAAATTCTGACTAAAGTCATCCTATATCCTCCTACAGTCACTAAAAGGCAACACATTCCCATACACTACAGCAGCATCTGCAAACAGCTACAGGTTGTTCCTCACCATACCTGTCAGATCATTTTCGTATATACATAGCAAGAATGATTCTATCACACTTCCATGAGAAACACCTGACTATACCTTTATTTCCGCCATCCGGGACAGCATACTGGGTTCAATTACTATATAATATCTTCGAACCACTCACATATCTGAGAACCTATTTTGTACGCTCAGACTTTCATTAACGGCCTGCAGCACAGCAGTGTGTTAAAATACATTCCAAAAATGTAGGAACGTGGAATCGGCCTATTGTCCTTCATCCATGATTTGTGAGAAAAGGCCATGTTGACTTTTGCACAAACAATGCTTTCTAAATACATGTTAAGAGACAAACAAACTTAATACATCAAGATAACAGTCAGGTTGAAAAGAAATTGCAGATATGCATATTAACATTTGACAGTAAGAAATTTCCTCAGCATGTCATTATTTACAGTGCCAGATGTAAAATGTCAATCTATATTCTGACAGTGGAAATATATTCTTACATTATGACCATATTACTAAACAGTGTAGACTACAACAACACTGTGCTAAATTTGGGATACACCATGATTCCTGAAAAATTAAGGGAACATCATTTGTACGTATTCACTGTGGCAAAGGACATTTGACAACAGATCAAATGTACAAAGAGTACAGCAGATGGCAAATACATGAAAATGCTGCATGCAACAACCTATCCTTTAAAAGGCTGACCTTGCCATTAAATTCAGGCTGTATGCAAGAAGGCAGTACCTGTTATAAGTGAATGTTTGTCAGAGAGAATGTTACAAGTTCCCCACTGCAGGCTACTAATCACCTAGGATCACCTGGTAGGCAAACAATTCACTAATGCATATTGAAACCATTCCCAAACAATCACATGGAACAGATGCCACAATTAATGCACGTGCACCACATGGACAAGGATATGTTGTCCATCATATTCCTATTTGTAGTAGAAGAATGGGAGAAAGTCTTGTACACAATATCAACATGTCTTATAAAAGCATGTACAGCAACTCTGCAATATACCAACTTATTTCGACACTTGTGGAATACCAGTCTCCTATAGGACCTAACCCTCACAGACCAGAAAAGCAAATAAGACCTACAACAGTTCAATGGGCTCAGAATTGAGGAAAAGCTAATATTATCTTTCATCACAATGATTCTGGAACACGGAAAGATTGGTGGTGACATTGGATTGCCAACAATTTGAGGTTCAATAGAAAATTAAAAAAAAAAAAAAAATTAAATTAAAAAGACCGCCAATTTGAGATTATAACTTATAATTCAAAGAACCACTGCCAAACATAACAATTTTCATTTTCCCAATATAATATTACTCTTAAAATATTATAAACAATGTAAAATTTTGCCTCAGCAACTGGAAGCAACTGTTAACCTTGTGTGTGTTCCAACGCCTCTATTTTTAAATGTGCTTGTCTGCCACTCAATCTAATGTAATTCATATTGTTTTAAAAGATTACAATGTGGTTATGATCACTGAGAGATCAACTGTGATCCCAACTGTATGCAGAACACCAAATGCACTCAATCTCTCACTCATTTCAGCAGAACTTAAGTGGGCAGTTAATCTCTATTCATTAGGGACAGATCACTACAATGTAATCACGGAAGTTAGAAATGAGCTGAAAGTTTTTCTGTAAATATTATAGTAACAGTGGTTGGAACATACAAGAAGCAAACCGAGAGAAATACAATGATATTGAACAGGAAAGACTAAAAGCTACATGTCCAAAACTTTCTGGTCAAGAACGATATAACGAGCTACGCATTACAATTACCAACACTGCATTCAGCTCTACACCAAGTCAAAAAATACTAGTCACAGACTGAAGACATGGAATATTCTAGAAGTTCAATGCATGTAAGTAGACAAATGTTAACTGAAGTTTACTGACATAATTTTCCAATCAGTGCAATATATTAAACTCAATTATAGTCAGAGCAGAATTCATCACAAACTTAAATATCCAATCATCAGCAGTCGCATGGTGCCAAAACATTTATCTAGCAATATTTTCTGCTTGAAAAAACTATCACTATTTGTCACACGAATAAATATGATACCCAGCTAAAACAAGCTTATAGTTCATCTCCGAGCATTAAAGAAGAAAACTAGCACAGCTCCTTGGACATCTTGACCAAGCTTCTAAAATTATGTGAGAAAACTTCATAAAGTTTGCTATTCCACTTTAAAACTCATCATAAATAACAATAAAAACTTCCAAAAAGTATTTCCACACACAGTGAAAGCATAGCAGCAAAGAAAAAATGTCTGTGTATCAGAAATTTTTATTGCATCTGACTCAAAGCGTATTTTGAATGTCTCACAACCATAACTGGAATACCACCAGAAACCAACACACAATAATTATTGCTCAAGAGGTAGAAGAATGTTATACGAGATGTAAAACAGTAAATACTCTGTGAATGAAAGCATACTACAATACTGAATTTAATGCGAAACATATTTAACATGCCAAAGAAGCTGTCATTAATGGTAAAATTACTCATATTCCACTCACATACGTGGACTTCATGACAATTATAAATGCAGCATAACTACGTTGTGATGTGTGTCGTCATGGTGAAGCAGTGTATTTTAAATGGATTGTGTTTGCTGAGGGTGTGTTGGAGTATGTGGTGGCACTCTTTAGTGTGAGATGTTTATGATTATACACTCCTGGAAATGGAAAAAAGAACACATTGACACCGGTGTGTCAGACCCACCATACGTGCTCCGGACACTGCGAGAGGGCTGTACAAGCAATGATCACACACACGGCACAGCGGACACACCAGGAACCGCGGTGTTGGCTGTCGAATGGCGCTAGCTGCGCAGCATTTGTGCACCGCCGCCGTCAGTGTCAGCCAGTTTGCCGTGGCATACGGAGCTCCATCGCAGTCTTTAACACTGGTAGCATGCCGCAACAGCGTGGACGTGAACCGTATGTGCAGTTGACGGACTTTGAGAGGGCATATAGTGGGCATGGGGGAGGCCGGGTGGACGTACCACCGAATTGCTCAACACGTGGGGCGTGAGGTCTCCACAGTACATCGATGTTGTCGCCAGAGGTCGGCGGAAGGTGCACGTGCCCGTCAACCTGGGACCGGACCGCAGCGACGCACGGATGCACGCCAAGACCTTAGGATCCTACGCAGTGCCGTAGGGGACCGCACCGCCACTTCCCAGCAAATTAGGGACACTGTTGCTCCTGGGGTATACGCGAGGACCATTCGCAACCTTCTCCATGAAGCTGGGCTACGGTCCCGCACACCGTTAAGCCGTCTTCAGCTCACGCCCCAACATCGTGCAGCCCGCTTCCAGTGGTGTCGCGACAGGCGTGAATGGAGGGACGAATGGAGACGTGTCGTCTTCAGCGATGAGAGTCGCTTCTGCCTTGGTGCCAATGATGGTTGTATGCGTGTTTGGCGCCGTGCAGGTGAGCGCCACAATCAGGACTGCATATGACCGAGGCACACAGGGCCAACACCCGGCATCATGGTGTGGGGAGTGATCTCCTACACTGGCCGTACACCTCTGGTGATCGTCGAGGGGACACTGAATAGTGCACGGTACATCCAAACCCTCATCGAACCCATCGTTCTACCATTCCTAGACCGGCAAGGGAACTTGCTGTTCCAACAGCACAATGCACGTCCGCATGTATCCCGTGCCACCCAACGTTCTCTAGAAGGTGTAAGTCAACTACCCTGGCCAGCAAGATCTCCGGATCTGTCCCCCATTGAGCATGTTTGGGACTGGATGAAGCGTCGTCTCACGTGGTCTGCACGTCCAGCACGAACGCTGGTCCAACTGAGGCGCCAGGTGGAAATAGCATGGCAAGCCGTTCCACAGGACTACATCCAGCATCTCTACGATCGTCTCCATGGGAGAATAGCAGCCTGCATTGCTGCGAAAGGTGGATATACACTGTACTAGTGCCGACATTGTGCATGCTCTGTTGCTTGTGTCTATGTGCCTGTGGTTCTGTCAGTGTGATCATGTGATGTATCTGACCCCAGGAATGTGTCAATAAAGTTTCCCCTTCCTGGGACAATGAATTCAAGGTGTTCTTATTTCAATTTCCAGGAGTGTAAATTGTTTGGGAGTGTTGTTACTGATTAATCGCATTACTATAATGCTGTTTGTAAGAATAATATTTGAAGTGTTTGTGGCAGGTTGTTAACGAGTTAATGTGACATTGGCAGTTATGGGGAGTCGATTCATTTTCAGTTTGTAATCATTGGTGCAGTGCCTTGTTTACAGCTGAAAATTTAAGTTTCATTTTTTGAATGTTGTGCATATGACAAAGAAGTATGTTAGTAGGTCACTGCATGCCGCAATGGGGGATGACATGTTGACCATGATTAAATTCCTACAGTTGGTCAGTTTAATTGTCAAGTATGTGAAGTGTCACATTTGTGAAGAGGGTACAAGTTTGAACATGCAGCTCTATCTCTGACAATGGAACCATATATGTGGTGCTGCCAGCAGGAAAATTTGTGTGTGTGTGTGTGTGTGTGTGTGTGTGTGTGTGTGTGTGTGTGTGTGTGCGCGCGCGTGTGCGTGCGCACGCGTGGGGGGGAGCCTAGATTTTTGTGTTGGCTGAATTTGGTTGGCAAGGGAACTTTTATAGTATGTAAAGTCTTTGTGATTATATTCGTAATAGCATGTTTCCTCTATTTCGAAGTTGATGTTAAAGCAATTTTTTTATGATTTTGTGGGTTGTGTTGTTAGTTGTAGACAATTAAGTTGGATTGTGATTGTTAAGTATCATATGTTTGCTTTACACACACTGGTGAGGATATGTCTTTGATATTTGGTATTTGAGTAAGTTTTGTGTTATGGTACTGTACACTTATTTTAGCGACACACTTAATATGAAGCATTCAGTACCGAATTAGTCAAACTGTACGTGATGTTATGGTATCATTGATTTCATTTGAGCTACATAGGTCCAATGAAATTCATGATACTGGTTTCTGAAACTATATGTAGGTTCACAGTATTGTGACTTCATTTGAGGTATATGGTCAAGTGGAATTTCCAGTATCTTTCTTTTGGATTTGTGGTATTGCAGACTTTTCTTCTCTATTGGGATTGTTGTATATTTAATCTGGCCCTACAAAAAAATCCCTAACTCCTGTGTCATCTTGTTAGTTTCATGTTACTTCTGCCATTAAAAACGTTTTGTATTATTTGTTCACATTTGTGTACGTCATGTGTGATGTCATGATCGCCATAATGTATAAGTTTGAAATGTCCGACACCTTGATGATGTCATGTGTCAAAGTCAACAGGTGGTGTCACAATCTTCAGTAACCCAACAAATATTCTTTTGCTCTGCATGATTTACTGCAAATGGAAATTCATTCCAAGTTGAAAAAGGGTTATAAGGAATTTGCTCCTTTATTTTCAACAGTTAAGTGCAATGATCAAAGATAAATGATATAGTTGACAACATAGGCATATCAAAAGTGAGTGGTGGTATATGTTGTAAGGAGAATTTACTATTATTAAACTTTATGGAAGGTGGCAGGTGTAAAATACAGGGAGCGAAAGGCTATTTACAATTTGTACAGAAACCACAAGGCAGCTATTAGAGTCGAGGGACATGAAAGGGAAAGAGTGGTTGAGAAGGACGTGAGACAGGGTTGTAGCCTATCCCCGATGTTATTCAATCTGTATATTGAGCAAGCAGTAAAGGAAACAAAAGAAAAATTTGAAGTAGGTATTAAAATCCATGGAGAAGAAATAAAAACTCTGAGGTTCGCCAATGACATTGTAATTCTGTCAGAGACAGCAAAGGACTTGGAAGAGCAGTTGAATGGAACGGACAGTGTCTTGAAAGGAGGATATAAGATGAACATCAACAAAAGCAAATCGAAGATAATGGAGTGTAGTCGAATTAAGTAAGGTGAAGCTGAGGGAATTAGATTAGGAAATGAGACACTTAAAGTAGTAAAGGAGTTTTGCTATTTGGGGAGTAAAATAACTGATGATGGTCAAAGCAGAGAGGATATAAAATGTAGACTGGCAATGGCAAAGGAAAGCGTTTCTGAAGAAGAGAAATTAGTTAACATCGAGTATGGATTTAAGTGTCAGGAAGTCATTTCTGAAAGTATTTGTATGGAATGTAGCCATGTATGGAAGTGAAACATTGACGATAAATAGTTTAGAGAAGACAAGAATACAAGCTTTCGAAATGTAGTGCTACAGAAGAACGCTGAAGATTGGATGGGTAGATCACATAACTAATGAGGAGGTATTGAATAGAATTGGGGAGAAGAGAAATTTGTGGCACAACTTGACTAGAAGGGATCAGTTGGTAGGACATGTTCTGAGGCATCAAGGGATCACCAATTTAGTATTGGAGGGCAGCGTGGACGGTAAAAATCGTAGATGGAGACCAACAGATGAATACACTAAACAGATTCAGAAGGATGTAGGTTGTAGTAGGTACTGGGAGATGAAGAAGGTTGCACAGGATAGAGAAGCTTGGAGAGCTGCATCAAACCAGTTCCTGAACTGAAGACCACAACAATAACAACAACAACAACAACAACAACATGCTAAATATGCCACATAGATACCAAATTTTGTTATGAAGAACACAACTGCTTAAGATTTCTTACTATGGTTGAGGCATTTTTATTCCAATGAAGAGGTTGTAGCATCCATAAATAGGTGTATTGCTGAACTTCATAATTCAGTAATTCAGAAATGAGACACACCCACTAAAAAGATGTTCAAGAAATGGCACTGATTTAAAAGAGAAAGTGACTTTCTTTATTAGAACACAGTCTTTCACTGCCAAAACCATAAGTTAATTCACTTTTCACTCATGAGTCAATTTCTCACACAAGATGGGGCTGCTGATTCACAACACTGCATTCCAGTAAAAATAGTATAACTATGTTGAAACACAGACTGTGACAGTGCACCTTCAGAAACAGAGAAGGGCTAATGTGTCATGACATTAAAATCATGTGTAGGTTTTTTCCCCTCACTGCTTTCTAATATGGAAACAGAGCAGGTTACATATTAAAAATGAAAGGCCTTTCCAATGAAAGGTACTAAACGTATGGCATCACATGCAACATGGAGTGCTCAAATCATGCTTTAATCTTTCTTGTTATTAAGATAACTTGTCTTTAGTATAGATCTTGCTACCCGAGTTTATGAACGTAAAACACACTCGTTGAAAGATAACATAGATCCTCTTCAAACTTTTTGTTTGTTTCACAATCCATTCCACATTGTTCAGCCTCCCACACTGATGGACAGCATTCAACGATGGGTAATAAAACTGTCTTTTAACTTATTTTGCACATAAAGAAGCTCTAGTTACCCAGAATTCCTCCAATAAGTGTAGTAGTTTGCCACATGCTTTTCCCATTTCAAGATTCTAAATTACTTTCCATCTCTTGTCACTTTCACTAATCATATGACACTTAAAAACAATGATCTTAGACAGTGGTAATATTAATGATTTGTCACTTGGTTCTGTTTTATGGTCCCTTTAATGGCTACCTTTACTATGGCTCTAACAGCACCTCACTTCTTTTATGACTATTTGCTCTGGTGTTTATGCATTTCCTCTTCCCAACAGCATAAACCTGATGTAACAATTTTGTTTTAAGGAAGTGTGTACTATACTTTTATTTTCCAATTGTTTATATGTTCTCTGCAGATCCATCACAACTTTATTTGAGAAATGCATGACAGTCAATCACGGCCACAAATTTCAATAACCCTCTCACTTTATGGATAATCTGGAGTTACTTTCTAAATGTCACTGACCGTTTAAGACTCGAACATCCAGGCTGAGAGTTGGGCAGATAGAGAAAAACAATCCCTGTATCTTCCTTGCCTGTGACATGATATTATATTGCACTGCAATTTAACAGACAAAGTAAAGTTTAAGCCAGTGTGGTTTTGTATGTAATAAGAAAAAATAAGATAAGCTAATGTGCATAGTATACAAAAGATCTCATAAAACCATTATTATCCAATTATTTAATTATTCTTGGTTTAGGCCCACTACTCAGTAATTCTCTGTCATTGTTACCAGGTCTTTCATAATAGTTCTCAACAAACCAGAGTTACTGGGAAAAAGAGTGTTACAACAGTTAACACTGAATTACTTGTCACCCTTCATTAATAAAATTTATAAACAGCATGTAGTCAGACACACATTACCATACATAATAAAATGTTTCAAAATTTTAAGTACCATTAAAATCTGTGATGATTATTTTGTTTTTGCTGTTGCCTGGTTCCTCAGCACTTTGTTTCTTTGAAGTCCATATAAAATGCATATATGACACAAATGCAGCAGCACACTACTTACAGCTGTTGATGGGAAAGTGTTCCAACATAATTCAATAACACCTAAAATGCATAATCTCCAAACATCAGAAAAAGGTGTAGACCACAACAAGTAAGGCAATGAGTGGAAATACCACACATAAAACTGATAGTGCAATGAACGACTACACATTATACCAATAAAATTTGAAGTGAACATTGGAAGCAGAAACAACTGAGAAACAGTCTTCATATCTATCTTTTCTTTATGTTTCTTCAGATGAGGTTGGATGTCATTTTCAAGTGCTTTCAGGCTAGCATAGCTACGAAGGTACACTAGCGATATATCATAAAAATATGCTAGAAGTGCAATATGCAACATCAAGAGTGATATATGAAAGTATGGACTAATGAAAATATTTTCTGGCAAAAATCTCCAGTTAACTGTCCACTCAAAAAGAAATACACGGCCAAGATTGAAAGCACCCTTTACGTAAGCAAATGGATTAGTCAATATAAATGGAAGACCAAGAATTATTTGTACAGAAGCACATATAAAAAGCTGAACTATTGTGCCTCGGACACCAAGAGATGTCAAATATCCTACAAGTAATGCTGGTGCAAAGAGTAGAATATTCATCTTGACAGACACGGCCAGGCTATAAAAAATACTACCAACAGTCCATCTGTTGTCCAAGAAGTAGTTCAGCGAACCATACAATAATATCATAGCAACTGGGTCATTAAATAAACGAAGGACAAAAATTGAGTGGATTCTGTAAGATGTACAGCATACTAAAATTAGCACATATGGTGGCACTTTTTGACTCTTGTAATAAATTCTAAACACTAAACACAACAGTATAATGTAGAATAACGCGAATATATATTGAGCTAGCCTAATGTTTTGACCGTGCTCTGTAATATAATAGAGTAACATAAATATGTATACAAATCCAGCTGGGTAAACAAGAGGTCCTGTATCTCCCTTCAGGTAAGTATAATCCAGTGTACCATTTGCGACTCCCTCAACTTCCTGCATGTACGCTACCCAATCTATTTCTGTATATCTAACTGTGTGTATAACCACAATATTCACAAAAATTTCAGCGACAATTAGCAATAAACCCACAACCGGCAATCTCTTCGGATCAAATAGTACAGACAACAAAAAATCTTTGGTGCAGTATTTATTTTTAACAGCGTGAAATAATTTGATAGCTTGGTTACGATGCTTCTGACTTTGTCCCACCCCTTTGCTTGGCATAATTGTGAATCACTTTCGCACCAATGCTACACAAAACAACAATACCACGTTCACGTTGCACGCCACAGAACACCAATTTGCACGCTGTAAATTTTCGTAGTCATTCATTTGTTTAAAGCATTGACGGTGCAGGTAACACTTAAAATTTAAATATAATTTTGCGCAGCAGTAAATCATATTCATTCAACCACAACTTGTATTCCGAATCTAATAACGTTAATATGCTTACAATTTACAAATGACGAAATAACTATAGTTAATGAAAGCTGTGCAGTATAATCATCAAACATCATATTAATGATTATTAATTGAAATCATAAATTTTCTGCCCAATTGATAGGAAAAATTCTTTTATTAGTAATTCTATCCACATAGTGGATTAAAGTAGGGCATTTCCGAAAATATTTACCCATAGTGTGCATACTCTCGAACATACTCTGACAGATGTGTGGTAAGTATATAAACACAGCGCCCTATGAAATGACATCTTGGAGGCGTGATGAAGTTTATTACTAGGAGAAAAATAATGATTCAAAAATGCGGACGTAATTCTGATCTCCTGTTTTACGCAGTTAGATGGAAGTCGATAATATATTATGCAAGTCATAGGCTGTTGGGATGTGGTAGGAGGTATCGCAAAAAAGAGAAAGCAGAATACACTCCTTCAGAGTTTAGCGGGTCGCGTTATATGTACTTGGAAGGACGTGGAAGGTAAGCGTGAAGCAAAAACTCGCAAGACAACATGCAAGATGAATTTGTTAACATCGGTGCTACGCCAACACACATTGCTACATGGGGTATCGGAAAAAAGGAAGAAATACAAAATTGCGAAGAACTGGTACTTCTTATTCCAGGAAACCCTGGTTTGATTGGTTATTATAAAGAATTTTTAGATACCGTTTACAAGAATCTGAAAATGCCGCTGTGTGTGATATCACATGCAGGACACGAATTACCAACGAGCAGTGTTATGGCAGTTGACGGACAGCAGTCTTATGATCTTGATTTTCAGACTCAACATAAAATAGAATTTATAAACAAATATGTACCAAGCAACATCAGGTTGTATCTTGTTGGCCATTCTATCGGTTGTAAAATAATACTGAATATGTTGAAAAATGAAGACATAGACAAGCGGGTGGTTAAGTGCTATCTTTTATTCCCTACAGTTGAGCGAATGGCGGAGTCACCCAATGGAAAATTCTTAACAAAATTTGTACTCCCCATAGTACCCATAATATTGTTCTTATCATGGATATTCACGTTGTTTCCCAGTAAGATACAGTACTGTCTACTGTACTTGTATTTTTTCATTCGTGGTTCAGGAAGTGATGCTTCTGATGTTACCAGACAATTAATTAATCCACAGATATTGAGAAATGTTTTTTCCCTAGCTGATGATGAAATGAATACAGTGCAAGAACTTGATCATGATGTTGTAGACTTGCACAAAGATAAGCTGTTTTTCTACTATGGTGCAACAGATAACTGGACACCTGTTAGTTATTTTGAACAGTTGTTAAAATTTCACCCAAATGTAAAAGCACAGTTATGCAGTAATAATTTTGAACACGCTTTTGTGTTATCATCAGCAAATGAAGTGGGAATGTATGTATCTAAATTGATAAAATCTGACCAACTAAAATGTAGTGGCATATAGTAAAATACTTTTTTGGAGATTATAGATGGCATATTTGCTTAACAGAATTAGCATTGCAAGGATTTACTCAAATCACTGTAAAATATATATACAATGGTAAACATTATGTTCATTGCACTTGTACCACGAAACACTACTAGAAGTAGGATAAAGAAAGCAATAAATTATAGGTGCTGCACCAGTTCAGGACTGATTTATGTTTACTTGTAGCTCATATTTTGTTTTTATTCATTCTCTCAATTTTGTGTTTTGCCTTGCCAAGTCTCTGTATTCACAGAAGCTCCACAATATTGTAATTTTTTCCCAATTGTGAATTTTTTTCAGCTATCCATTTTATCACAGAAAAATTAACTTCTGACATTGTAGTCATTGAAAGAATGTTGGCCATGTAGTTATATATAAAGTTACATCAATATTTGTACATTATTGCAGATATCCTCAAATCTTTGTCCTAGAGATGTGAAATTATAGCGAGTTTTGTATTTTGTAACTTTATCATGTAGATGGATTGTATCACTGTTGTGAGTATTTGTAAGACTAGAGTATTTTGTACTACTTATGTTTAGCAAATATATTTTTATAGTTTTGTGAGGATAAGTCTACATTATTATAAAGACTACTAATTGGTATCATATTGGATTGAACATAAGTAATTTTTATCCAGTTTTAACCACACAGTGCCATAGTTGTACTGTTGAGTATCAATATTCAGAGGATATTTTGTATGGTTCATAATTAGAAACATTATTTTAGAAAATAATTTGCTATAGATATAACTTAAGATGGAAAAAACCTTGGGTTACTTGCTTGTCACAAGAGTTGTGAGGCTGGAGAAAATAAGCAAACAAGTAAGATTTCCAAACAGAATCAAATACCTAGATCCTAGTACTCCATAAAGAGGAATGAGCACTAAAATGAGAAAAGATGTAGGGGAACGAAGAGACATTATTGTAATTTGTTCACAGAATCCTGAATGAGATCTCCATAGTTCTGGATTGGCCAAAACTAATAGAAATCAGTTGGCTTTGGTTCTGATTGTTTAGTGTGTGGCTGCTGCCAACATTGGCAATATAACAATGCAGTACCTTTATGTACCATAACAGTTACAAAGTGATCGTTGTGGCATTCCATGTGAAACCAGTAAATTCACGTATAGTGCCAGACCTGTGTGAGGAAAACACAACATGTTTCCCCTGCACCCCCCCCCCCCCCCCCCCACACCCTCACCCTCATTCCCCCACCCACCCCTGCCCCCTGAAACTTGGCAATGGCATACAGAAAAAGATACAAGTAACAATCTGTTTAAAACTATGATATAGAGAAGGCTTAAAGCACTTTTTTTCTTTTTGTGTTTTTATCATATTTCACATAAACATTGCACATCAATGAAGGAGGATATGTCAGAAATACTTGAAAGTAATACATTTATTTATTGAAGACAAACTGACATTAGTAGAAGATAATTTAAACTTGTTAAATAAACAAAATGAGTAACACAGGGTAAGGCAGGAACTGTGCAGCTACACTCAGGCTACAATGTTGCTCATACAGTCATGTTTTATTTCTATAATTAATATTTGTCATAATTATACCACATGATTCTTGTTCTCATTGCAGAAGATGTTATTTATGCAGCATCATCACAATTGTTATTAGTGATCTGTATGTGTTAAACAGTTCAATTTTTTGATCAACTAATTTTATTGTTTTCAAAATAAGATGCATGCATGGTGTCTGAAAAATCTTACAAATGGGGTGAAATCAAAGAGTCCATGTGTTGCAAATATTTAAAAAAAATATCACATTTTCAATGAAATTTGGGACACCTCCATATCAATATTTATGTAAGAAGATGAGCCATGTCAGCAGTCTTCATGTCTACATCAGGGCTTTAACATACCTCCCGAGAGCATGATTCCTCATACTCATAACCAATTTACTGGAAATGTGCTCTCTGACCTATCTTATACAACCCACATAAGGTGTGGAGGAACAGCATTGTGCATGTCCATGTTAGATATGTTCCAGTTTTGTGTAACTAATTCATTGGTCAATCACTTGTCCATCATCATACAGCTTTTGTCATGCACCACCTCTTCCAAAAGTATATTACCAAAACATGATTAATTACAGCTGCTGGAATAATCGGAACTCTCAGCTTGTAAGGTTCATACCAATATTCTGGGATTACTGGCACAGTGTTTTAGTGTTAACTTATATATTCTGTGCATTAATGAGAAAATTAGTGTTATTGGGAATAACATGTGGAATAAAGATGTATAAGCCTCATATGTCTTGATTAAAAACAAAGCACTCAGTTTCCTTTTGTATTCAAATCATCTTTCGAAAGTCAGTGCAGGATTTGCAGTTTAAATAGATGAAATTGACAATGGAGCCTCCTCCAGAATGATTTTTAATGGTTGGGTGGAGAACTTACAACTGCTGATTTACTCCGACAAGCACTGCTGCCTTAATCTTGTTCTCACAGTGAGACTCCTGACCATAACAAATCTGCAGTAGATAGCAGACTTTTGAATTTCTCCATAATTCGACCATGGCATTGTGGCATAAAGGCTGCTGTTTGGGATGGTATTAATTGTATTCACTCATGGTCACCTCACTTTGAATAATCTTCTCATTAGCAAAGGAAAATTATTTCCACACACCAGTCTTGTAACTGCACTTATTGCAGAGAAGCTTATGGTGCATGAGTTTTCAAGGGACCCTGTATGAGTTATCATGACTAAGAAACTTAGTCATTAACTGCTGCACAACAATTTCATATTCATTTCTGCAACTATTCAGTCTCTACATACAACAGCCTAATAATAGATTAATATGTGAATTTGGCAGTATGTATATACAGCATACAGTCAAAGGTGATAAAAACTACTTAACATTCCTGTTGGTGCACAATTTTTTTTTTTTTGTGTACCATTTTTAAAATTCTGTGATATATGCTTTTATATTTCGTATTTTTCATGTCTGCAACATTCTAGACAGAAAAAAATTGTTAATTGTTGTATTTTTAAATAAATTATTTTATATTTTTATGATTTCTTATTTTTTGCTATAGCCATTTGTATATATGAAAAAATTTGTAATGTTCTACTATTATATTTGAATTTTCCTCAATCAAAGGTCTATATTTTGTTTTGTGAGGAAATCTACTCTAAAACTGTTGTGTAGTCCTTCCAGTACCATAACATAGTATATAATATTCAGATAGCTACAAGCAACCAGTTACTTCATACGCCGTACTAAAAAGACATTTACGCATCACAGAAGTTTTTGAAATGCTCAGAAAACTCTTTCAGCTGAGTATTCCTAAAAGCACTTTACATGTAACTGTCGGTATATGTCCAGACAGTAGTATGCTAGGTTCGTGAAAACTTGCATCCCCCGTGGATATCATAAAACAAGAAAAAAGAAATAAATATCTGCTATTTGCTACTTATGGGTTAGTTTTCTGAACTGTTTGCACAGTAAGCATGTTTGGATGTCTGAAAGAGTATCCTGTTCTTCAGGTGGAGTATGTACATTTTGACAGGTTTACCTGTTGTTTCATAGCTTTTCATTACTGTGACTAAATGATGCTCCAACTGAAACCTTCCAGGACGCGTACAGTACATGGCAGAGTCATCAACAAAACTTTTAAATTATTAGCTTAGTATTTATTAGACCACAATGAAGATCAATAGTTATCACAATGTGATTGCTTAAGTGGCACCAAAATAAACTTATTTCAGGCTGGCCTTGGTTCTTGGGAGCACTTTTAATGTGGAAATACTTTAACTGAAGAATAAAACTTAACTCTGCCTGAACAGGTAATTAAGGCCCAACAGTATGGACCGGCCACTGTTCATCCTCAGCCTACAGTGTCACTGGATGTGGATATGAAGGGGAATGTGGTCAGCACACCGCTCTCCCGGCTGTGTCAGTTTATGAGGCCAGAGCTGCTAGTTCTCAGTCAAGTAGCTCCTCAGTTTGCCTAACAAGGGTTGAGTACACCCCACTTGCCAACAGCACATGGCACACCAGATGGTCACCCTCCTCCCCAAGTGCTAGCCCAGCCCAACAGCTCTTAACTTTGGTGATCTGACGGGAACCGCTGTTACCATTGCACCAAGGCTGTTGGCTTTACTGGAGAATGGCATAGTGATGGATGTTTCAGTGCCAGGTCAGGACACAGCATCAGGCACTGCTGTGAGTGCCAGTTGCTTCATGGTGGTCATAGTGTTAACACTCTTGCTGTAACATGTTGAATGTTGTGTGTCTGATGGAGGTCACAGCAGAACTGCACACCTGATAGCATGTGGCCACCCGCAGCCACAGCACAGTCTCGTGCCAGAGTATGAGCGTGGTGTGGTGTGGCCCGGCCCGGCCTGGAAGTGAAATATCCGTCACTATGCATGTAGCAGCCAGTGTGTTAACAGATGGTACACCAAATTGGTAGATGAACTCCGAGTTTTTAAAATATTTCTTTACTGTCACTTTAATTACAACCCTTTCTGCAGCTTAGAAATTGTGTCCACCTTTTGTGCATTTGAACACAGAGCAGAATCCCATAGTTAATAACGTAGTGTGCACAGAAACATGCGAGACATGCTGGAAACATAACATAGGAGTTCCCTATTTGGCACATTGTAGTGATGGTGGTGCTTCTCCAGAAGATTGTAGGTTGATCTCTTCACAACCACAAACTGTACATTTCATGTGGATCTAAATCAATGGGTCTCTTTAGATGATGTGTTTACAATTTATTTGTGGGAACATTCTCTAAACTCCCTCTTAACAGGCCTCAGGAGGTCCAGTTGTACTGACTGACTGCCATGTCATCCTCAGCTGATAGGCGTCACTGGAGCAGATATGGAGGGGCATGTGGTCAGCACAATGCTCTCCCAGAAGTTACCAGTTTTCATGACTGGAGCTGCTAGTTCTCAATCAAGTAGCTCCTCCCTTGGTCTCACAAGGACTGAGTGCATCCTGCTTGCCAACGGCACTTGGCAGACCCGGGCAATCACCCATCCAAAGACTAGATAAGCCCGACAGGACTTAACTTTGACGATCTGACAACCTAACAAACCTAAGGACATAACACACACCCAGGCCCGAGGCAAGATTTGAAACTACGACCGTAGCCTTACAGGTGGCACATATTGTCTGTGATATATTACTCCATGCTATCTATACTTCTTAACACAAGCCTTTAGGGTAGCATATTGGCCACTGGAGCAAGTCATTTCTTCTGTGTACTCTCAGTTCTTAGATATGGGATTCTGTTCTGGGGATCAAATAAACAAAACTTGGATACAATTTTCAAAATGCAAAGGAGGACTGTAAGCATAATAACTAAAATTTGTAGCCAGGCTCATTGTAAGGAAACATTTTTAAAAATGGGCACCCTTACTTCGCAAATGAGTTTATCTATCAATCTGTTATGCACAGCAACAAAAATATGGGTATGTATATCCCATAGTCTGTTGTACTCATGATCATGAGTCAGGAGCCAATTTGAACTTGCACCTGCCAAAGGGGGAGGAGAGGGGAACTCTTAAACAGGATTTGATGTCAGGGATAGTAAATAAAAGAAATAATTAAAATACATTTGCTTAAAAAGATTGTCAGAGCTTACCTCTTAAATAATGCATTCTACACAAAAATGATTACTTAATTCAGGATAAGGGTTAGTAACAATTTTAAGAAAGGTGATTGCTAGGGCATAATACTGACGTCTTATATCTGTTTCAACATAAGAGGATGCTAATTCAATTTTTCATGCAGGCAGAAGGGAATAGATGGACATGTAATAGAGGAATGGTGGCACGGTCAGGGTCCTAAATTCAGCTGCAAGTGTGTGGAGGTGTGTGCAGTGAAAAGACTAAATGAACAAAGTATAACTTTTTTGTTAGTAAGGTAAATGAAAAATGAATAATTATTTTTTATGTCATTAAGCTAACTTGTTCAAAGCATGTAAAAATTTAACAGAACTGTATGATAGGTATAACTGACAGTTTTGCATTTGTTAAGACACAGGCCATGTATTTAGGATAGAAGCTCATTCTTTGTCCTGCTATCCTGATTTAGGTTTCCTTCTGATTTTCTAAATCAATTCAGACAAATGGAGGGTGATTGCTTCAACAGAACCATTGCCAACCACCCATCTACATCTACACTCTGCAAACCACTGTGAGGTGTATGGCAGAGGGTACATCTCATTGTACCATTTATTAGGGTTTCTTCCTGTTCTTATCACATATGAAGCATGGTCTGTGCATGCAGTAACCTAATCTCATCCTCACGATCCCTGTGTGAGCGATACATAGGGGATTGTAGCATATCCCTAGAATAATCATTCAAAGCCAGTTCTCGAAACTTTGTTAATAGACTTTCTTGTGATAGTTTATGCCTGTCTTAATGAGTCTGCCAATTCAGTTCCTTCAGTATCTCTGTGACACTCTCCCATGGATTAAACAAACCTGTGACAATTCGTGCTGCCCCTCTCGGTACATATACAATATCCCCTGTTAGTCCTATCTGGTATGGATCCCACTCACTTGAGTAACATTCTAGAACTGGTCACACAAGTGATTTGTAAGAAATCTTTTTGGTAGACTGATTGCACTTGCCAATAAACTGAAGACTACCATCTGCTTTACCCACAACTGAACCTATGTGATATTCCATTTCATCTCCCTACAAAAAAACAGGTTCTACGGATTGGAGCATGGAATGTCAGAACCCTTAATCGAGCAGGTAGGTTAGAAAATTTAAAAAGGGAAATGGATAGGTTAACCTTAGATATAGTGGAAATTAGTGAAGTTCGGTGGCAGGAGGAACAAGACTTTTGGTCAGGTGAATACAGGGTTATAAATACAATATCAAATAGGGGTAATGCAGGAGTAGGTTTAATAATGAATAAAAAAATAGGAGTGTGGGTAAGCTACTACAAACAGCATAGTGTACGCATTATTGTGGCCAAGATAGACACAAAGCCCACGCCTGCTACAGTAGTACAAGTTTATATGCCAACTAGCTCTGCAGATGACGAAGAAATTGAAGAAATGTATGAGGAGATAAAAGAAATTATTCAGATACTGAAGGGAGACGAAAATTTAATAGTTGTGGGTGACTGGAATTCGATAGTAGGAAGAGAAGGAACTGTAGTAGCTGAATATGGATTGGGGGGGAAGAAATGAAAGAGGAAGCTGCCTGGTAGAATTTTGCACGTATACATGGAAGAAGCTTGGAGATACTGACGGGTTTCAGATAGATTATATAATGGTAAGACAGAGATTTAGGAACTAGGTTTTAAATTGTAAGACATTTCCAGGGGCAGATGTGGACCCTGACCACAAAATATTGCATGACACTAATGATTAAGGTTTTTTTTTAACTTAGTTTATATCTAAAAATTCAGCCAATGAGTAGAAAGAGTTGTCATCTAGAAATTCTTTTAATTTATTTTTAAATGTTAGTTGGCTATCTGTCAGGCTTTTGATGCTGTTTGGTAGGTGACCAAAGACTTTTGTGGCAGCATAATTTACCCCTTTCTGTGCCAAAGTCAGATTTAACCCTGCATAGTGAAGATCATCCTTTCTCCTGGTGTTATAGGTATGCACACTGCTATTACTTTTGAATTGGGTTGGATTATTATCAACAAATTTCATAAGGGAATATATATACTGTGAGGTTACTGTGAGGATCCCTAGATCCTTAAATAGATGTCTGCAGGATGACCGTGGGTGGGCTCCAGCAATTATTCTGATTACACGTTTTTGTGCAATGAATACTTTTCTACTCAACGATGAATTACCCCAGAATATGATGCCATACGAAAGCAGTGAATGAAAGTAGGCATAGTAAGCTAATTTACTGAGATTCTTATCACCAAAATTTGCAATAACCCTAATAGCATACGTAGCTGAACTCAGACGTTTCAGCAGACCATCAATGTGTTGCTTCCAGTTTAACCTCTCATCAATGGACACACCTAAAAATTTTGAAAATTCTACCTTAGCTACAGACTTCTGTTCAAATTCTATATTTATTACTGGAGTTGTGCTATTTACTGTACGGAACTGTATATACTGTGTTTTATCAAAATTTAAAGAGAGTCCGTTTGCTGAGAACCATTTAATAATTTTGTGAAAAACATCATTTACAATTACATCACTTAGTTCTTGGTTTTTGGATGTTATTACTATACTTGTATCATCAGCAAAAAGAACTAACTTTGCATCTTCATCAATGTGGACTGGTAAGTCATTAATGTATATCAAGAACAGTAAAGGACCTAAGACCGAACCCTGTGGGACCCCGTGCTTGATAGCACCCCAGTTTGAGGAATCAGCTGTTGTTTTAACATTACACGAACCACTTATTTCAACTTTCTGCATTCTTCCAGTAACAAGAAATTTGATTTATCCAAACAGGCAACATGTTTCCATTCATCCACTTTCCAGTCTGGATGATCTTGTGTCCACTGCAATTTAATTGACGACATCACTGGTGCAGCATGGGAACATGTAGGGACAGTTTGCTACAGAGCTCCATGTTCAGCAATGTGTACTGAACTTCTGGCATAAGGAGTCACCCTCATTCTGGCAACTACCTCATCAAAGAGAGTGGAGAAGTGGACAGAGGTTCACGACATTTGTTTGCCCTTGGGGTAGGAAATTGCCCTTAAAGGTGGAAAAATCACCAATGATCAACGGTCTGAGAATGCAGAAGGCAATGGAAACCACTACATTAAAGACACAAAAAGTCCCCCATTGGACATGTGGTCTGTTATGAAAAAGTGTCATGATGACCTCTCCATTGGCAAAAGATTCTGGACTAGCTTCCATTCGGATCTCTGGGAGGGGAATGCCAAAGGGAAGGTGACAAGTGAAAAAGATTAAATAACCAACAGAAGTATAATGTTCTATGAGTTAGGGCGTGGAAGGTCTGAAGTTTGAACATGGTAGGGAAGAAAGAAAATCTTAAAAGGGAAATGCTAAGGCTCAGTAAGGATCAGTGAAGTGAAATGGAAAGAAGACAAGGTTTTCTGTTCAGTTGAGTATAGGGTAATATCAACAGCAGCAGAAAGTGGTGTAATGGGAGTAGGATCCATTACTAATGGGAAAGCAGGGCAGAGAGTGAGTTTGTGTGAATGGTTCAGTGATCAGGGTTGTTCTCATCAGAATCGACAGAAAACCAACACCAACAATGATAGTTTTGGTATAAATGCCAACACAAAAGCCAAAGATGGGGGGGGGGGGGGGGGGGGGGGGGGGAAATTATATAAGGATACTGAATGGGTAATTCAGTAAGTAAAGGTAGATGAAGATCTAATAGTCATGGGCGATTTGAACGCAGTTTTAGAGAAAAGATTAAAAGAAAGAGTTCTGGGAGAATATGGGCTTAGTGCTAGGAACAAGAGAGGAGAAAGACTAATTAAGTTCTGCAGTATATTTCAACTATTAGTAGTAAATGCTCTGTTCAAGAAACACAAGAGGTGGAGGTATCATTGGAAAAGGCCAGGAGATACAGGGAGATTTCAGCTGGATTACATCATGGTCAGGCAGAGATTCTGAAGTCAGATACTTGTTTTTAAGGCATACCCTGGAGCAGATATTGACTCAGATCATAATTAAATAGTGAAGAAGAGTAGGCTAAAGTTTAAGAGACTATTCAGGAAGAATCATAGTGCAAAGAAGTGGAATGCATAAGTACTAAGGAACAAAGAGATATGCTTGAAGTTCTCTGAGGCCATAGATAACTGCCATAAGGATAACTCAGTGGGCGGTTTGATTGAAGAGGAATAGATATCTCTAAAAAAAAAAAAAAAAAAAGGCAATCACAGAAGTTGGAGAGAAAAACATGGGTGCAGAGAAGGTAACTGCAAAGAAACAATGGATAACAAAAGAAATACTTCAGTTAATCCACACAAAAAGGAAGTACAAAAAAGTTATGGGAAATTCAGGAATACAAGTCACTTAGGAATGGAATGAGTTGGAAGAGTAGGGAAAATAAGGCAAAATGGCTGCAAAAAAGTGAAGATCTCGAAAAAGAGATGATGGTCAGAAGAACTGACTCAGCATATAGGAAAGTCAAAATAACCTTCAATGAAATTAAAAGCATAGATGGTAACATTAAAAGGGCAATGGGAATTCCACTGTTAAATGCAGAGGAGAGAGTGGTTAGGTGGAAAGATTACCCTGAAGGCATCTTTAAGGCCAAAGACTTGTCTGATTACATGATAGAAGAAGAAAACGGACTTGATATAGAAGAGATAGGAGATCTAGTATTGGAATCAGAATTTAAAAGTGCTTTGAAAGACTTAAGATCGAATAAGGTAGCAGGGATAGATAGCATCCCATCAGAATTTCTAAAATTGCTGGGGAAAGGGACAAAAAAGACTGTTTACGTTGGTGTGTGGAATGTATGAGTTGGGTGACATACCGTCTCACTTTTGGAAAAACATCATCTGCAAAATTCCAAAGATTGCAAGAGCCAACAAATGTAAGAATTATTGCACATTCAGCTTAACACCTCATGCATACCAATTGCTGACAAGAATAACATACAGAAGAATGGAAAAGAAAATTGAGGAGTGTTGGATGATGATCAGTTTGGCTTTAGGAAAGGGAAAGGCACCAGAAAAAGAATTCTGATGGTGTAGTTGAGAATTGAAGCAAGACCAAAGAAAAATCAACTCCCTTTCATAGGATATAGCGACCTGGAAAAAGCATTCGACAATGTCATATGGAAAATGTTGGAAGTTCTAAGAAAAATGGGGCTAAGCTATGGGAAAAGACAGGTAATGTACAACAACCTAGAGGGAACTATAAGAGTGGAAGACCAAGACAAACTGCTCGGATTAAACAGGGTGCAAGACAGGGATGTACTTTTCTGTCCTTGCTGTTCAGTCTATACATCTAAGAAGGAATCAGGAAAAGAAAGGTTCAAGAGAGGTATTAAAATTCAGGTTGAAGGGTATCAATGATCAGATTCGGTGATGACATTGCTATACTCAGTGAAAGTGAAGAAGAACTGCAGGATCTGCTGAATGGAATGAACAGTCTGATGAGTACAGAATATGGGTTGAGAGTAAAAAGAAGAAAGACAAAAGAATGGGAAGTAGCAGAAATGAGAACAGCGAGGAACTTAACATTATGATTGACGGTCACAAAGTAGATGAAATTAAGGAATTCTGCTACCAAGGGAGCAAAATAATCAATGACAAAAGGAGCAGGGAGGACATCAAAAGCAGACTAGGACTGGTGAAGAGGGCACTCCTGACCAAGAGAAATATGCTAGCATCAAGCATAGGCCTTAATTTGAGAAATAAATTGGTGAAATCTACTTTAGAGCACAGCATTGTGTGGTAGTGAAACATGGACTGTGGGAAATCTGAAACGGAAGAGAATTGAAGCATTTGCGATGGGGTGCTATAGAAGAGTGCTGAAAATTAGGTGGGCTGATAAGGTGAGGAGTGATGTGGTTTTCCGGAAAATCAGCAAGAAAAGGAATATATGGAAAAAACTGACAAGAAGAAGGGACAGAAAGGTAGGACATCAGTTAAGACAACATTGTTGGTTGGTTGGTTTGTTTGGGGAAGGAGACCAGACAGCGAGATCATCGGTCTCATTGGATTAGGGAAGGACGGGGAAGGAAGTCGGCCGTGCCCTTTGAAAGGAACCATCCCGTCATTTACTTGGAGCGATTTAGGGAAATCACGGAAAACCTATATTAGGATGGCCGGACACGAGATTGAACCGTCGTCCTCCTGAATGCGAGTCCAGTGTCTAATAAGACAACATGGAATAACTTCCATGGCGCTAGAGGGAGGTGTAACAGCAAAAAACGGTAGAGGAAAGCAGAGGTGGAATACATCCAGCAAATAACTGAGGATGTAGGTTGCGAGTGCTACTCTGAGATGAAGATTTTGGCACATGAGAGGAATTTGTGGTGGACCACATCAAACCAGTCAAAGGCTGATGACTCAAAAAAACTGAAAATTGCTCCAAAACAGTTGTGCCTGCACCAGCATCACTGCCTATCCTGTTTTACAGAGTGGGAAAGCCTCCAACTTCTGCTTCCTGTGATGAGGTGTGCATGTCCTACACCTTGTTGCCTAATCATAGTTTTACCATCCTTCATTCACATTTCATAGGTGTTCACAATGTTTGCACACAGACAGCCAACCAGCTTCGTCATTTCTGAGGTGTTCATAGCCAAGTGCCAGGTCATAACAGTATTCCCTTTCTCAAAATTACATATGTAAGTGAATTTCCCCATATGCTGCATGCATCTTCAACAGAATGATTTCCCTTGCATCTGTTCTCTTCATAAATATGAGTCATGTTTTTTAAGTAAGTACCGTTTTGCCACACCATGGCCACAGCACTGTGGTCAGCCTTCTGCGCATGCGCACTGGGTACCTACATCTTGTTGTCTACCCACTGACACCATTACAATCAGATTCTTCCTTGTTTACGGTGTGTACTGAGTATTTAAGATGCCTCAGATAATCATGAGTCCCACTGACTGTGAAATATGGGCTGTTATAATATTTCTTAGTGCTAAAGGACTAAAAACAATCAACATTCATCTTGAGACCTGTGCGGTTTACGGAGAAAACATGGTGTGATGGAATGGTAAGAAAGTGGGTGAGAGCGTTGAAAGATGGCCGCACAAACGTGCTTGATGAACAGCAGAGTGGGCGTCCTTTGGTCGTTAATGAAAGTTTGGTGCAGGAAGTTGACAATAAAGTGAGAGGAAACAGATGCTTTACGATTTCCTCCTTGTGGGATGACATTCCTAATATTTCTCCTAGTGTTTTGTATGGCATTGTGACCGAGCACTTGATTTACCGAAAATCGTGTGCATGTTGGGTTCCAAAAATGTTGACGGATGTGCACAAAACCAAAAGTTTAGACAGTGCATTGACTTGAGTTGTACCACAATGACGGTGATGATTTCTTAAGCCAAGTTGTTACGGGTGATGAAACATGGGTGGCCTAAGTCACACCAGAATCAAAGCAACAGTCCATGGAATGGCGGCAGTCAGATTCACCCAGAAAAGTGAAGTTTAAGCAAACAATTTCTGCCCGGAAAATCATGTGCACTGTTTTTTGGGACAGAAAAGTGTTATTGCTTGTGGAATTTCTGCCTCGTAATGAGACAATCAATGCAGCAGATTACTGTAAGACATTGCACAATCTGGCTGTTCAATTCAGAACTAAATACATGGCAAGTTGAGCAACCAAGGGCATTGTTTTGCTGCAATACAATGCCCATCTGCATGTGGTGAATCAGACCAAAGATCTCATCACATCTTTTCGATGGGAAACTCTAGATGATCCTCCATAAAGCCCCAATCTTGCGCCCAGTAACTACCATATGTTCCTGCACTTGAAGAAACTCGTGAGCGGTCAGCATCTTCAAGACGATGACGAAGTCGAAACAGTGGTGATGCAGTGGTTCACAAGTCAGCCGGCAGACTTCTATGAGGAGGGTATTCAAAAACTGGTATAACATTATGACAAGTGCCTCAAATTGACGGAAATTATGTAGAGAAGTAGGTTAAGGTACAAGCTTTCATGTAAAAATAAAATTATTGAGATATCTTAACACATCTTTTTAATTTCAAAACGGTACTTACTTAAGAGACACGCCTCGTACTTTCCTTAGCATGTCATGCCCCTGCAGTGCCACCAGGCAGTATTCAGTATCTTGATGGGCAGTGGTCATAATGTTTGGGTAAGCCATGTACATTTTCAATGTATTAAGCTGACAGATTCTATATCACTGTAAAAAGATCCTTGGGCAAATAACTTACTGATACTGATTTTTGATAAGGTTATGCCAAAAAAGGAAATCTCTTTATACAGTATCAACTTTGAATTAGATATTAAAACAGTCTGTGTTAAAGAGACACTGCTCCTCTGATAATGAGAGGCTCTTAACAATGCAGCATTTATGGTTAGCAGAAATTTATTACTTCTATTTGTGCCATCACTAGAGTAAAGAATTTATGAATTACTTGCATGCATTTGGCTTCTGCTGTAAATTAAGTTCTTACCCAGAATACTTGATATAGAACATTAAATAATGGTTCACTAGTGATAATGGCGAAAAACCAATTGTGCAATAAGTTCTCATGTTAATCAAGGTAACTGTAATACCAGTATTGATGTGAAAGGACATCGGGTGCTTATGTTCAGTGGGTTTTACCTACATTTTATATGATTTGTTTGAAAGTGAGTAATACTATGTTTCTGTTGCATTAATATTGATTTGTAGAAACATCTCTAGAGAGTGATATGGCAGCTTGCTTCTGCAAATAATTCCAAAGCACCCACTTCTGCTGCAACACCAGCAGACTAGGTAGTGGAAATGGCAGTTACTTGAGTCATTTGAAATGAAACATTGCTAGCAGGAAGGAAGAGCGTACCCATAAGTGGAAAGAGTGTTGTTGACTGTGTTTGATGTGTCCTGCTTGACAGTAGTATTTCTGTTTCACAATTAGGTAGCTGTGCTATGTACTCACTGGATAATCCTGTGAAGATAGTAGTAGAGCTGTTGTGGTGGTATTTGACATATTGAATGATGATTATCATTGTGATATATGCAGCTATGTTATTTCTGGTAAATGCAGCTATGCTATTTCTGGTAACTGATCTGTTTGTGAATAAGCTTGTTGAGTTATTTCAAATGCTTGTACAATTTGCAGAAGTTGTTATAGCAATATATCAGGTAATGTTAACACTTCATCATGAATTCTCTTGTCAGTTGTATGCTGTACTATCATATGGCAGATTAATGAAGTCGCTTGACACTGATGATGTATGTATGAGCACTTATGGCCTATACTATGATGAGGCCTCACAGGACTTTTATGCATCTGGCTAAAACCTACTCTAGCAGCAACAGAATGTATGTGTTTGTCATAATAGGCAGTTACACATCACACATTTCAAACATAGTTCAAACAAATTCAACACCAATTTAATTTTGGCACCAAGTCACACGCAATACAAAAACACTCTTATCACAAGTGGCAGGCTGTAGATCAGCGGCCAAATAATTGTTTGTACCATTTACTCCAGCACTTGGAAAATAGTCCAGGGGCTATGTCTATGTAGTGTAAAAATTCTTGAAGATGAATCCATCTGATAAGTTTTGTAGGTGATCAGGCTGACAGAAGGCATCAACTACAAGACCTCAGCATAGCAAACATTTATTCTGAAAGAAGCACTTCAAGGAGAATATGATTAGGTTTGAAAGTCTTAAAATGATAGATACGGTGAATGATGTGCCTGTAATCTGTGGCAGTGCTAAGATCAAGTGCGAATAGGACCGAAAATCTTTCACATGGTTGAAGATCACTGTACCTGTTCATGATAAGCTCCATGAAATCTCGAGGTTTCCTGCAGTGGCATATGCCTTTTAAAAGATCTTTAACTTCCCCTTGCAAAGAAGACTTGAGGTAACGGATTCATTCATTTATTTATTTGAGTGAAGTATGTAGTGTTCATCACATGAATGGAAAATACAACACCTGTATGAATAAAGTCCTCACTTCATTTTCCTTGAAAAGTAGCTCAGGTAGGACAAAAGTCTACAAGAAAGCTGTAGATTACTCAAGGAAAAAAGGTATGTTGTGTGACACAAAGGGAATGGTATTGGTTTGGCATAAATAGCCAGAACTTTTGATGCAGTAGCTCATGACAACTATGTTACAAAATTCCAAACAAAGTAATCCAGGCACTAAAGCAAATACATTACAAGAAAATGAAAGCCAGATCAGGCAGCAAAATGAAAACAGTATAGGTTATAGACAAGGACATTGGTAGAACTAGAGATGAAGGATAGTAGAGAGGTTTAAGAGTAAAGAGTAACAAATGTGTGCAGTGTTGTAAAACTTTTTAACAAGTCTTTTATACCTTTTAGTAAAAGGTGGGATTCTCAGGCTTAGAAACTGCTGCCATGGAAACCTAACGCCAGATATTATAAATAACTTTAGTAACATGAAGATGATTCTCATCAGGCCAGGCGAAAAAATGCCTACCATAAAATTTCTAACACTTATGATAAAATATCAACAAAGGAGACCACTTATAAAACACTATTACGACCTATTCTTGACTACTGCTCAATTGATTGGGATCCCTATCAGGTCTGATTGAGAGAGGACACAGAAGCAATTCAGAGCCGGACTGCTAGATTTGTTACTGGTACGTCTGATCATCAAGCGAGTGTTACGGAAATGATTCAGGAATTCGGGTGGGAGTCTCTAGAGGAAAGGAGGCTTTCTTTTCGTGAACCAGCATTTGAGGCTGACTGCAGTACAATTTTACTGCCACCAACTTACATGTCGCGGAAAGACCACAAAGATAAAATAAGAGAGATACGGCTCATACAGAGGCATCTAGGCAGTCATTTTTCCCTCGTTCTGTTTTGGAGTGGAACAGGGAGAGAAGATGCTAGTTGTGGTATGAGGTACCCTCCGCCACACACCATATGGTGGACTGTGGAGTATGTATGTAGATGTAGAAACTTAATTGAGGAGTAGTCTTCCGAGTTTGTTAACAAACAATAATAAAACACTCTTGGTTTTTTTCTCTTGTCAAATGTGAGTAAAAACTCAATTTTTTGATGATCACCATTGTCATCTTCATCAGGTGCAACTGACTGCTCAGAAGACTGGTTGTCAAAAGTTCAGCTTTTTTCTCCGACCTGATGCACCAAGAAAATCAAGAATATTGTACCCCAGGATGTCATCCTGAGAAACTTCATCTTCATATAACATATAAAGTTATCTGTATAATCAGTCATTTGCCACTGGACCATTTCCCATTTGATTGAAATACGTGAAATGAAGCCTTGGTATAAGAAAAACAGGCAAAGAAATACTAAGAAGCTTCAATCCAATTTTCCTTATGTCAAGAGAAATTAATATACAGGTGGCTTCTTAACCACTTTACTACAAATAATATTCAGAATGAGATTTTCACTCTGCAGCGGAGTATGCACTGATATGAAACTTCCTGACAGATTAAAACTGTGTTCGAGTCTCGGTCCGGCACACAGTTCTAATCTGCCAGGAAGTTACAAGTAATATGTTTTCAAAATCACAGTTTGTATTTCTAATGTTGTTGTTGTTGTTGTGGTCTTCAGTGCAGATACTGGTTTGATGTAGCTCTCCATGCTACTCTGTCCTGTGTAAGCCTCTTCATCTCCGAATATCTACTGCAACCTACATCCTTCTGAATCTGCTTAGTATATTCATCTGTTGGTATCCCTCGGAGATTTTTACACACGACACTGCTCTCCAATACTAAATTTGTGATCCATTTATGCCTCAGAACATGTCCTACCAACCGATCCCTTCCTCTAGTCAAGATGTGCCACAAATTTCTCTTCTCCCCAATTCTATTCTGTACCTCCTCGTTAGTTACATGATATACCCATCTAATCTTCAGCATTCTTCTGTAGCACCACATTTCAAAAGCTTCTATTCTCTTCTTGTCTAAACTATTTATTGCCCATGTTTCACTCTCATACATGGCTACACTTCATATAAATACTTTCGGAAAAGTCTTCCTGATGCTTAAATCTATACTCGATGTTAACAAATTTCTCTTCTTTGGGGATTTCTAATACTGAAATGATTATTGAATGAAATTTGATTGTGTCTTTCAGGTGAAAGACTAGACACATAGGCTGTCATATCAAAGAGTGTATTTGTTACTCACAGTTTGACTTTCTTAAATGAAGTGGTTGGTGCCTTTTGGCACCACATTGCGTAACAATAGTCTGCAACAGTGTTTATGGCCTCTGAGCCATGGATGCACATTAGACAGCTGTGCAACTAGCCAGTCAGTGTTCAGCCAGTTTCCGCATTCCATACTGTGTAAACATCTATCACATTTAAGTGTCGTATGATGATTTACATGTGTGAAACTATGATTGACTGATTTCTGTGAGTTTTTGATAATGACTGAAACACCTAAAAGGTGCCACATGTTTCAAAAACAAGCAATGGACTTTATCCATAAAGTGTACTTATTCTACAAATGTGAGACAGATTCAGGTGAGCTGGTCTGCAAGGTTGTCAAAATACAGTTATGCACTGCAGCAGCCTGTGGCAATTTTGATGCACTTTCATTCGAGTTGAAAACACAGTTCTCCTGATGAGCTGTGCAGATAGAGTGCATCAACACTGTTGACGACTATAGTAATGATTAATAACAATGTGTGCAGTTTGAGAATGGGTAAGTCAGTCCAAAACTGGTAACCACTGCAGCCCATTCGTGCAACTGCGATGGACAGAATAAAATTTATCAAATCTTCCTCAATATTACATGGTTGCAGGCCTTCCCAATCCAAAGCAGCATTCCTTGAATCAGCATCCACGTAATTCATTAGACAATAAATTGTAGGCATTCAGCGCTGTAAATCACAATATCCTTTTTAGTAAATTTGCGCATTTGGTGTACCAGGAAATGTTGCAAAATCATTCAGTCATATTCTCTGGCAGGAAACAAAGGCTGGCAGGAAGAAAGCAGCCTCTATTAAGGTAGCAGTCATTGTCCACCTGGGAAATAATTAAATGTGGTGTTTCATCTTAGAACTCTTACTTTTTCTTGTGTGTATTAAAGGTCTTTTTTCACTAAAATTAACAGATGGTAAGTTTGCAAATGACATAAATGTGATGAACAGCAAATCAGGTATAGTTTTAGGACAAGGTGTTTTGTAATTTTTTCATGAGCTTTAATAAATGGTTTCTTTGTCAACAAACTTTGAAGAGATACACAGTATTCAGTCCAGAACTTATAAGAGGATTCCACCGGGCATATGTATAAAATATAATGAAAAACAGACACTCCCGAAGAGATTGGAAGTGCTGAATCTTTGAAATTACAATTTTATTATAGATTCAGTTGGGTGGAGCTTATCTGAGAACTTCTGAAACAACAACAACAAAATTATTAGTTGCAGTGCAGATATACTCAGATGTAGGTGGAATAAAAATAAAAACGATGGCATACATCACTTACCTACATTCCACAATGCCACACAGGATTATTTTTTGGGTAAGTCATCAAATTGTGCTGAAGGTAGGTAACAAGAATTACTTGTGGCATGAATCTAAGAATGTAATTAGAATTATATATTAATAACTTCAGCTGCTGACGGGTGTTGATATATATCAACAGGCACAGGTGAAAATGTGTGCCCCAACTAGGACTCGAACCCAGGATCTCCTGCTTACATGGCAGACACACTATCCATCTGAGCCACCAAGGGCACAGAGGATAGTGCGACTGCACAGACTATCTCACGATTCGTTGTGTCCCTACCCAACACATTCATTACTTGTGGAAGACATTCTTACCAAGTCCCGTAAGAGCTCGAGTAATATGTGTGCATCTGCATAGAAGAGGAAGGTCATGGCCGGTATTCCCAGAACTGTATACTTATATATATTGCAAATATTTGATTAGATACATGATTTACTTCAAAGGTAGTTTCCTTGCCACTTCTTTCTTTCTCAGCCTATCTTCCCTGTGTCTTTCTGTCCAAATTGAAATCTTTCTGATACTTTAACCTTTTTTAATATCCTGCACAACTACTCCTTTCATTCATTCACAGGAAACCTGCTGGGCATTTTTTGTAGGTTTCGAAGTAAAGAGCATCCTAAAGATAAGGAACAGAATATCATTAAACCTACAATAAAGTGAAACTAATTGTTGGGTCAAACCTTTCTGATGTAACCTCTTAACAAAACTGCACTACAAGCAATAAAATATTTTGAAATATTTATGGACTTATTGTATAAAACTAAATAGAAACAACCAACATATAAACTGCAGTTAATCCCATCCTGATTAATATAATTTGCTTTATCTACTCCCTTCCAAGTGGTACAAGAAATATTGTAACTTGTTCTCAGTAAATTAATAAATGTTAGCTGTTTCTGTACTATTTCACAAAATGGCTTCTCTTCGCTTATGCTTCTTTTCAAAGGTAGTCTCATTATTTACCACTAGATAGCACTACATTTCTCTGTTCCAAAGATGATAAAACCAGATATCGTCACACCTCCCATATGGCCAAAGCTCCTTGCCTTCTCCTATTGCAGTTGAAGATGCACATTCAAGAATCTGTGTTACTTTGATGTCAAAATTTACTCCACAACAGCAGTACGAGACACACATGTTCCTCTATGAAGTCCCCACACCCTGCACTGAAAAACCTGCACCCACCATTCCATCTGACCTGCGGGGTAACCTAGTCATCTTTCTGTGGCGCTCTTATAATTACTCCAGTGTGTTTTTGATTTGACAAGGGAGTCATATCCAGCTAACAGTTGGCAATGGTAAGTTTTTATTCTTTACTGGCTTTGGATACACATATATTATCTTTCTTCAGAAGCTATGAAACATTAATACCTGTTATAAATGGAAATGTATATTTGAAACCAGTAATGATTAAATACTTACCATTTGCAGCTGTTGGCCGTATGGAACTGCTTCAATGAATACATTTATTATTTCACAGTTGCTGACAATGGTCAACATTGTTTATGATATAAAAATTCTCCAGTATACGGAATAGGAATGTTAAACTGCTGTAAGCATGGTTAGCAACAGTAAGATTTTTAGTGATGCATTTACAGGAGTTGAATGTTGGGACTGACTGAAATAATTGTCATGGTTGCATAAGTCAATCACAGATTTAGAATGACTGGCACCATGTTTATGAGTATAGAACGTAACATAAAGTGGTACGGATTAATTTTCAACCAACTGAGAAAATAAATTTCACCTGTTGTGTGTAATCTTACACATTCATGTCACTTAACAAATGCATTTGAGGGTGCAAGAAAGGATGGGACTTATTAGTTTGATCATTATGGGCCACTACGAAAAACAAGTTGTGGTAATGTATTTTGTCCCTGATGTAGGCAGCCACTTTAATTTGATCTTCTGCAGCAATTTAAATTAAGCACATATTAAAATATTACTCTCTGTGTTAGTTGCTGGTAAAATATGGTTGAGAACTGGGGGCTGCGCAATACCTGATTAGGTCCCACAGGTCGCAGTTTTGATGACCACTACTCTATATACTAAGATCTCCTTGTGGGTTTATGGAACTACCAGTATATCTATCCACTTGTCTTATTCTCATTGCCATCATGAAGGAAGAGCCTTCAAAGATGTGCAACGAATCATACTTCCATTGCTTCTGGGTGTTCTGCCAAGTTGTTGTTTCCATTTTATGCACAATATGTGGACAACCAAACCAGCTGTCTTCTTCAGCTGCTCTGAGTTTCGCTGTTGTGTGTACTTGCTGCCTGGACTCCAAACATATTGTGCATAAATTGGAAACAACAACTTGGCACATCATCAGGAAGTGCAGAATTAATTAATTTTGCAGAGGGAACCAGATCAAGTCATATGTTACCTTACTAGCCAGAAGCAGGAACTGGAAGTCTCTTCTACAAGGTATACTTACAAGAGATTATAACCAGTGCTAATCTACTCACACTTATAAATATGAGAATAATGCCTAGAAACAAATATTCCAAGACTTACCAAGCGGGAAAGCGCCGGTAGACAGGCACAATAAAATAAAATAACATAACACACAAAATTTCGAGCTTTCGCAACCGGCAGTTGCTTCGTCAGGAAAGAGGGAAGGAGAAGGAAAGATGAAAGGATGTGGGTTTTAAGGGAGAGGGTAAGGAGTCATTCCAATCCCGGGAGCGGAAATACTTACCTTAGGGGGAAAAAAGGATAGGTATATACTCGCACGCACCCACACCCACACACACACACACACACACACACACACACACAGAATTACTAGCTTTCGCAACTTGGTTGTCTGTGTCTGTGTGTGTGTGTGTGTGTGTGTGTGTGTGTGTGTGTGTGTGTGTGTGTGTGTGTGTGTGTGTGTGTGTGTGTGTGTGTGTGTGAAAGCTAGTAATTCTGTGTGTGTGTTTGTGTGTTTTGTTCATTGTGCCTGTCTGCCGGCGCTTTCTCGCTTGGTAAGTCTTGGATCTTTGTTTTTTATATATACCTCATGTTTCCCTTTCCACCTTCTAATACCATGTCAACCTCACAACATTCCTACAACAACCCCATTAAATTTTATTTACATTCCCTCCACAAACATGCCTTCACCCTAGCCAGATTACGCTCCCATATTTTATTTACTCAGGCTTGTCTGACATTTGGAATTACCCCCAAAGGCCTCACACTTAAAGTTCCCATCTCTGGCTGTAATCCTTCTTTCCATCAGTCCTTATACCAGTTCCAAACTGCACAATCCATAGCCCTCACCCGCCTAATCCTTCACCTATACATTGACGCGGCCAATGAACACACAAGTCAACTCCTATCCCAAATCAAAGTCCTCAATCTTTCCTCTCCCACATCCACACCGGCTGTTCATAGCATCCTCCTACAGGCCAACCGCAAATTAGAACAGCATGCCACCCTCCACCTCAAAAAATTATCCAATCTCCTGGTTTCCCACCTCCGGAAAGGTAACTCACTCACTCTCCACAACCTTTCCTACAAACCTCAACCTCTCATTGCACACAGACCCACTCTCTCCCATCTACTCAATCTCCCACTTCCAGCTCCACTCCCCCCAACACCTCAAAATTCCAATCAACACAGTCTGGAAACACAACACCCCAATTCAGTAGTTAACCTTTCCTCCAAACCTCCCAATCCGAAACCTCTGTCCTATCCAAAGGCCTCACCTTCAGCCCCACTCCCAGATTCAACCAAACTGCCCTTGTAAAAAAAGGCCTTTAAATATGTCTGCTTGTGTCTGTATATGTATGGATGGATTTGTGTGTGTGTGTGTGTGCATGCGCGCGCCAGTATATACCTATCCTTTTTTCCCCCTAAGGTAAGTCTTTCCGCTCCTGGGATTGGAATGACTCCTTACCCTCTCCCTTAAAACCCACATCCTTTCATCTTTCCTTCTCCTTCCCTCTTTCCTGACGAAGCAACCGCCGGTTGCGAAAGCTCGAAATTTTGTGTGTGTGTTTGTGTGTTATGTTATTTTATTTTATTGTGCCTGTCTACTGGCGCTTTCCCGCTTGGTAAGTCTTGGAATCTTTGTTTTTCTCATGTGGAAGTTTCTTTCTATTTTATTTACAGAATAATGTCTAGATTATTTCATAAGTGAATACCAAGACAAAATCAGCCACTGCTCCTCACTTTACTCAGTTGCCGTTTTTATCAAATACTTCAAACTAAGCATTTTTGTAGTTTTACATTGAATACAGTCAGTTGTCTATATAGTGGAAAATCTAAACCTGTTTAATAAACATATTAGAGTTAAGTGTAATTTACATCCATGTGTCCTTCAGAGTCTAGTAAATTATGTAAGTTTCAGTTAAGAAGATAACTCACCTACTTTCTTTTTCCCACTTCTTCCCTGATGTCTGTTAGCAAGTTGTTAAAGACTTTTGCACCAGAATACAAAAGTTCATTTTGAACCCTAGGCTCAGATGCATAGTTTATATGAAAAAAATTTCACTTCCTGTGGTTGTGTATAGCACAGTTTGTTGTAAATTAAACAAATTCCATTACTGTATTATCTCTTAACTATAAGAATCCCTAGATCCTTGACAAGACTTCTGCAAGATGTTTGGTTATCAACTTCACACATTATTCTCACTGTACACATATATAGAATAAATACATATCTGACCACAGCTACATTACCTCAGAAGATTATACCCACTGTACAAATCTATAGAATAAATACATATCTGATCACAGCTACATTACCTCAGAAGATTATACCACTGGACAGTGTTATACAAAGCAGGCAAAACTAATTATTCCAGTTAACTTACCCACTTGCTAATGCCACCTCAGTTTATTATTCACCTAGGCATTTAAAAACTACACAGAGGGACTCATCCTGTATGTTCACATTGATCTCTACTTCTGTTGGTTGTGTCTGATATGGATATGTTTGTAAACTTTATCAGTATATTTGTGTCATCAGCAGACAACACAGTCTGTGAATTGTCGTCCAGTGTCCCCAGGAAATCATCTCTGTAGATAAAAGCAAGACAAGGCCAACAACCAGACACTGCAGGACGTCATAATTAATGTTTTCCCACTTGAGATTTAGTCTTATGCCTCTCATATAATTTGCTAATGCAATCCTTTTGTTTTATGTTGTTGAGGTATGAATCTGCCCATGAAAGGTAAGATGATCTCGTGCTGCACCATTTTAGTTTCTCTAGTGGTGTTGCATGCTTCACACAAAGACTTGACAAGACTACAGAAAAGGCCAATAGGGTTATTTTCTGTGTTTATTGCTACTAGTCCTAGAATTTATTTTCTGAGATCACAAACTGCTTCCTCAGTGGAGAAGCCTGTACAGAGGCTAAACCGAGCTGCTATTCAAAGGATACTGGCATACAGGTATTTCAGCATTCTATTGTTAGCTATCTTCTGAAAAAAAAATTGAGACGAGGGGGAGGAGGAGGGTTAATGTGCCTATAATGAAAGGTCATTTGCTTTTCTCCATTTTTAAAAATGGGTGTTACTGCTATGTATTTTGACCTTAAAGGAAATGTTTCCAACTCAATGACTGAATGCAGAGGTAACCACCAAATCAGCTTTTGATTCTAAACGTTTAGTTAGCTCTACTGGACCGGACTTCAAAATTCATTTTCTTTGTGCCATTGGTGTTTTCAGCTACTTTTAGGAAGAATTCATTCAATTTACATCTACATCTACATGATTACTCTACAATCCACACTCAAGTACTGTTCGACTCTCTGACAGCAATTGGGAAATTTAAATCTTTCTGTATGAACTCTGATTTCTTTTATGTATTATGATGATCATTCCTCCCTACGTATGTTGCCGATGTTAAAATATTTTCACATTCAGTGGAGAAAGTTTGTGATTGAAATTTTGTGAGAAGGTCTCACTCCAATGAGAAACACCTTTGCTTTAATGATTGCCACCCCAATTAGCTTATCATGTCTGTGACACTGTCTCCTCTGTTTTGTGATAATACAAAATTAACTGCCCTTCTTTGGTCTTTTTTCAGTGTTCTCCGTCAGTTCTATCTGGTAAAGGTTCCACACCATGCAGCAGTATTTTAGCAGAGGATTGTCAAGCATAGGGTAACCTGTCTCTTTAGTAGACCTGTTACAACTTCTAAGTGTTTTGCTAATAAAACACAGTCTTTGGTTTGCTTTCCCACAACATTATCTGTGTGACTGTTTCAATTCAAGTTGGTTGTAATTGTAATTCCTAGGTATTTAGTTGAACTGACAGCCTTTAAATTTTTGTGATTTATCCTGTAACTGAAATTTATGGATTTCCTTTCATGCTCATGTGAATGACTCACTTTTCTTTATTTGGAGGCAATTGCCATTTTTTTTTTTCACCATACAAATATTTTGTCTAAATCCTTTTGCAATTGGGTTTGAGCTTCTGAGAACTTTAGTATACGGTAAGTGACAGCATTATCTGCAAACAATCTAAGAGGGCTCCTCAGCCTGTCTCATAATTTGTTTATATTGATAGGAACAGCAGAGGGGCTATTATATCTCCTTGGGAATGCCAGTTATCATTTCTGTTTTATTCAATGATTTCCCATTGATTGCTACGTACTGTGACCTTTCTGACAGGAGGTCACAAATCCAGTCATGCAATTGAAGTGATACTCCACAGGGATGCAATTTGATTAGAAGTCTCTTGTAAGAAACATTGTCAAAAGCCTTCTGGAAATATTTAATCCATTTGAGATCTGCTGTCAATGGCTCTTGTAACCTTTTGATAATAATGAGCTAGTTTTGTTTCACAAGAATGACATTTTCCGAATCCATGTCGACTGTGTGCCAATAAGTCTATCCTCCACCCCCAAGGTAATTTATAACATAGTATATGTTCCGTAATCCTACTGCAGATCATCCATAGTGACATGGGTCTGCAGTTGGTGTGACCTGCACAACTTTCTTGTCTTTTGATACAGATATTTCATCAAGCAAGAGGTTGTATATGTTTGTTATTTATAGGGCTATTGTATCAGCATACTGTGAAAGGAACCTAACTAGCATACTATCTGTACCAGAAGACTTGTCTTTATTAAATGATTTATGCTGCTTCACTGCACCAAGAATATCTACTTCTAAGTTACTCATGTTGGCAGTTCTTGACCCAAATTCTGGAATATCTAGTTTGTCTTCTTTAGTGAATGAAATTTCAGGAAACTAAGTTTAACAACTCCACTCTAGTAAGACTATTGTTGCTAATATTTCCCTCAGTGTTGCACAGTGAATGTAAGATTATGTCTTGCCACTGGTGTAGTGTACATATGACAAGAATCTGTTTGGATTTTCTGTCAGATTTTGAGACAGTTTTATTGTGGAAGCTATTAAAAACATCTTGTACTGAAGTCCATGTAAAGTGTCAAGCTCCAGTAAAATTTCAACAATTTTGGAGATTATTTATTTATTTATTTTTAGCATGCTTTTTTTTCTCCCAATAGCTGCAGATATATTTCTTTGAATTTAAGCCATAGCTGATGTATAAATTTAGTGAGCAATGATCTGCATTCAACTTCATCTGCCTCACTAGCAGTGCCATCGAGAAGATGATACCATGTGTCTTATTGAATTTGTTCTATGCCTAATAATGCTTCAATTGGCATTTGATTTGTTTGAAATTTTTGTGCATATGGTTTAGTTTTTGGCTTATTGATAACTCAGAATGAAGAAGAAGAATGTCACAATACTAATGGAGTACTTTTGGGTGTTCAGTTGAGTTGTTGATTCCAGTATATGTGCAATATTTCAATGCCTGATCCAGTTGTTTTCTCCAGGTGACAGGAACTGTGTTGTTATGTTTATGTGCTGCCTCGACTCCAACCAGACAACTATTATTGGTGTTGCACTGCTATTTATAGTCGAGTTTGACTCCTGTTGTTCACTACACCCAATGTTGCCCCCTTTTTCTTGAGCCTACACTGTGATTCTGTGAAAATCAATTTCTCTCATTGTTTTTCCCAGCTCTGGTGCAAATCGCAAGAAATTGATTGAGGACACCATGTCTTGTTTAAACTGAAGCCTTTGTCCCAATTTATTTCAATAGACTCCTTAACCACATGAGCCCAGGAATACAAGATTTGCATCACAATACTTTATGCAGGTAATTCATATAGCCTCTTCCAAGCTTCTCCTTTCTCCCACAGTCTATCATTTAGCATCTCCTGCCATTGCAGACCTCTTCAGTTCACTTCATCCTCCATCTGGTCACCCCATCTTGTTACTATTCTTCTGATTGGTCTTCATACAGATTCCACCTGTTTGAGAACTCTTTTAAGAAGTCTTTTTTGTCCCTTTCTTTTAATGTGGCCAAACCATTTAAGCCAATTCTTCTCCATAACTTCTTTTAGGGGCTTGCTCTGCAAAGTGTTTTGTATTGTTTCATTCCTTATCCTGTCCCTTCTCGTCTTACCCAGGATTCCTCATAGAAAGTGTGTCTCTGTTGCTCATCTCATGTCATGCGAAGGACATTAGTGACACACCTGACTGAAATAACCAAGCAAATCAGTTTTTCTTTTTTTACAAAAATATGTACAGGTATGCTGTAGTAATTCCTACTGACCACTTTTTACTCATTGCAGTGGTAGAAATTATTCTACAGAATAGGAGTAGGAGGAGCTGCTCTTGAGCTGTTTGTCCGTATGCTTTCTGCTATATTTAAGAAGTGATTATTCAATGCATTTGCTACCTGTGACTCACGATTTATAGCCCATCCATTCAGTTCAGTAGTGATGTTGTCTTGTTGCATGGCTGGTTGTCATCTTCCTTGTTTCACTACATTCCATATGGACGTAAGTCTGTTGTTGAAAGTACTGATTTCTGACATTATGAGAATGTTACTTCATTTTTTATAGCCTTTCATAGTAATTTTGAGTAGTTTTGTAGTGCGCAGCTATTGGAGGGTACTCACTCATTCTAGCCACAAGATACTTTAATCCCTCTAGTGATCCTTAGTTTTTTTTACATGGGTATTTAGTCCCTTCTGATTAGCTTACGCAGAAAGCTGTTTCCAAATAATGATACGAATTTATCATGACATCCCATGGCATCTCCTGTAAACTATTCTTGAAAACATTTATTTTTGAATGATTAATTATTGAAATTGATTTCCACTCAGGAGCATCTATACTGAAAGGCACTATATTATTTATGCTATCTAATTG
This sequence comes from Schistocerca gregaria, assembly GCF_023897955.1. Lineage (NCBI taxonomy): Eukaryota > Metazoa > Arthropoda > Insecta > Orthoptera > Acrididae > Schistocerca > Schistocerca gregaria. Next base: position 545,710,767 of record NC_064921.1, read on the forward strand.
TGCATCATACTCAGAGAAAGCATTTATTACTGGGTTAAAAAGTTATTTTCTTGGTTTGAGCTTAAAGAAAACATTATCAGTTAGGGTCCTATTGTACTTATCCAATTGTGTTGGAAAGTTAATTACTGACACCAAATTGTAGGACCAAAATAAGGTTTCTAGATCATTTACCTTGTCAGAACCCTTTACAAAATCTACATTGAAGTCACCACAAGCTATTAACTACTTGCTGTTCTCTGACAGATAGCACAGTAATCAGACAGACAAAAATTTCTTTTAAAAAATCCGCACACCAAGTAGTGGCAGGACAAAACACATACGAAAAGTATAACGTGTGCAATCTTTCAGAGACAGTGGCTCTCTTCTTGTGGCAGAAGGGTTGAAGGAGGAAGAGAGTTGAAGGAAAAGGAGTTGACATTCAGGAAAAGTGGTAGAGTTTGGAAGTCTGCCAGAACCCTGGGTCTGGGAATCTTACCAGATGGGATGAGAAGGAAAGACTGATTGTTGGTCTTAAATGTGTTAATCAGCTACTTCAACAAGGCCATGACTTTTTAAAATCACGCTCTGAAATGGGGTCCATTCTGTCCAACATTTTGCCCACCAACAATACATTTTTTTTTTTGCCCTCCCAGTCTCTGCAGTATCCTTGTCAAATACTGTGCTCCTTCTGTACCTACCTCCCTGCCCTATGGCTCCTACCCACGTGACAATCCTCACTGCAAAACTTGCCCTATACACCCTCCTACCACCACCTGTACCATCACTGCAACTGGCAAAACATATACTATCAAAGGGAGAGCCACCTGTGAAATGACATGTTGTATAACAGCTGTTATGTAAACACTGTTTGGCCTTCTACATTAGCAAGACTAAACACCAACTTATCAGTTGGGATGAATGGGCACAGGCAGAGGCATGTTCGCATGCTCGTGTGCAAGTAAAATCTTTACAGTAAGAAGGGAACAAATATACTGTTAAGAGTGTGTTACATTTGATGCTGTCACCATTTCCATTGTGTGTTGCATTTCCAATGAAACTAGCTGTACACAACCAAAAGGACCTGAGGTTGTCAAGACATGCAAACATTTTTGTTTTGTTGACCTTGTACATGGTATCCTATGAGTTAATCAACAACATACTGTAAAACAGAGCATGGTGTGGTAACAGAGGAATCAGTGACACAGTGCGTTAAGAGGTAAACTGGAAGGCAAGATGAATTCCACTTGTTTGACACTCTCAATCTGAGATAAGAATGAAAACAGCAGGCAGCACTGTAGCACCATCTTTTGTTTGTTTTTAGTGCTATATTCCTTAGTTGCTTGTGCACATTGGTAGTTCTAGATAGTACTTCTGTTTACTACTTATTGCACTACATTCCTCGATTTCTCTCGCCCATTACCATTCCAAGACATATTGACTGAGGTACCGGTAGATCCAGAAAAATAAGTGGCATTTGAATTTTTGATCACATTTTGTGTTTATGTATTAAGACATTTCTGGAAACCAAATATCTTTCTGTGAGAATCAAAATGGATCCCACAAGCAACAATCTTGTGAAAGACAGGTTGATCTGTATGACTAGAAGACCCAGATGACAGTAGATACTGGTGACCACATTGATACCATGTTTCTTGACTTCCAAAAGGTGTTCCATGTCATAACACACTGTTACCAGATGAACAAAACAAGTATACTGAATGTAAGACCAGATGAGTGAATGGGTTGAAGAGTTCCTAAGTCATTGCTAATGGGAGGAAATCTTCATATGTAAAAGTAGCTTTGAGCATACCCCAAAAGTGTACTAAGCAACCAACAGTATATGTAAATTATCTACTGAGTTATTTATTTATTCACTTTTTAATAGTTTTAGGTAGTGACAGAATTTGGAATAAGTGCAGTTGTTAGCATAAGGGTAGTGGTGGAATTAAGAGAAAACATCTTTAAAATTAACTGAACAACATGAAATCACAATCATAACTTTATGACACATCCTTGTATATACATATCCATATGTCCAAATACGTGCTTTGTATTCATAATGCTTCCTCCCCTCACCCCACTTGTATGACAGGCAGAGATCAAGGACTGTCAGTAGGGACAAACAACCCACAACCTCAATAAACATTTTCAGTTATAGTAAGCACATTAGTGGCAATAGGTAAGGTATTTGTAATAAGATAATGCTGTTGTGGTCTTCAGTCCAGAGATTTGTTTGATGCAGCTCTCCTTGCTACTCTATCTTGTGCAAGCTTCTTCATCTCCCAGTGCCTACTGCAACCTACATCCTTCTCAACATGTTTAGTGTATTCATCTCTTGGTCTCCCCCTAAGATTTTTACCCTCCACACTTCCCTCCAATACTACATTGGTGATCTCTTGATGCCTCGGAATATGTCCTACCAATCTAATCTTCAGCATTCTTCTGTAGCATCACATTTTGAAAGCTTCTATTCTCTTCTTGTCTAAACTATTTATCGTCCACATTTCACTTCCATACATGGCTACACTCCAAACAAATACTTTCAGAAACGACTTCCTGACACTGAAATCTATACTCGATGTTAACAAATTTCTCTTCTTCAGAAATGCTTTCCTTGCCATTGCCAGTCTACATTTTATATCCTCTCTACTTTGACCTTCATCAGTTATTTTGCTCCCCAAATAGCAAAACCCATTTACTACTTTGAGCATCTCATTTCCTAATCTAATACCCTCAGCATCACCCGACTTCATTCAATTACATTCCATTATCCTCGTTTTGCTTTTGTTGATGTTCATCTCATATCATATCATCCTTTCAAGACACTGTCCATTCTGTTCAACTGCTCTTCCAAGTCCTTTGCTGTCTCTGACAGAATTACAATACCATCGGCGAACCTCAAAGGTTTTATTTCTTCTCCATGGATTTTAATTCCTACTCTGAATTTTTCTTTCGTTTCCTTTACTGCTTAATATACAGATTGAATAATATCGGAGATAGGCTACAACCCTGTCTCACTCCCTTCCCGACCATTGCTTCCCTTTCATATCCCTCAACTCTTATAACTACCATATGGTTTCTGTACAAATTGTAAAATGCGTTTTGCTCCCTGTATTTTACCCCTGCTACCTTCAGAATTTGAAAGATACTATTCCAGTCAACATTGTCAAAAGCTTTCTCTAAGTCTACAAGTGTTAGAAATGTAGGTTTGCCTTTCCTTAGTCTATTTTGTAAGATAAGTCATAGGGTCAGTGTTGCCTCATGTGTTCCAAAATTTCTACAGAATCCAAACTGATCTTCCCCAAGGTTGGCTTCTACCAGTTTTTCCATTCATCTGTAAAGAAGTCGTGTTAGTATTTTGCAGCTGATAGTTCGGTAATTTCCACATCTGTCAACACCTGCTTTCTTTGAGATTGGAATTATTATATTCTTCTTGATATAAGATATACAGCTTTACTGTATGATTAAATGATGATGGCATCCTCTTGGGTAAAATATTCAGGAGGTAAAATAGTCCCCCATTCGGATCTCCGGGCGGGGATTACTCAAGAGGACATCGTTAGCAGGAGAAAGAAGCACCAGGAGAAGGGAGAGTGAGCATGGCTGCAGCAACAACTTTTCCAGAGGACGTGCAAGAGACAAATGGTGCTGCCACGATACAGAGCGGAGGAGAGAAGTGCCTTAGAAATGAAAATACATGGCTTTGTAATGTTAGGAGAGAACAGAGAGCTCTTGTTGGAGAGTGTACCAATGTAAGGGTAACCTTGTACCTCGAAAGGAACTGCAGACAATCAGCAGGTGTTTGTGCTGGTATGAGTGCCACAAAAACATCAATGACAAATGGCAGGAACACGTGTTCAATGAGTTTTAGGCAGGCATGATCTGCAGTCAGCTTTCCTGTTTACCTTGATTAAAGTTGTTGATAAAGCATGGTCTTATGTAGGTTAGCAACATTCATGCAGGGAGAAGACAAAACTCTATTACTTGCTGAATTCAAATGGGTCTGAAACTAGGGTGTGCAGAAGATTCTTTCAGAATACTTTAGCCATATCTGTTGGAAGAATTGATGGGATAAAGCAACCCTCCTCATCATGGTAGAGCTAAAGGTGACCCCGGTAATAAAACACCAGCCCACAAAGTTGATGTAGTAAAATGTTTCATAAAAAAATTCTGGTTTATGAAATACATTATGCATATCATAAAAATAACGGTACAAAGTATTTAGGACCAGATTTAAATTTATCAGTCATGTATTCACTGTACTGTGCAGAGGAGCAAATGCCAATTTTTCATTTTATTTTCTGCAAATTTTTTTACAAAAACTGCAATGTCTCATTTCATCCACCAGTGTCCAACTCTTGTCGAACATACGATGCTTTGCAGGTAAAAATAATAGCTGCCAATAATAAGGAGAGAATGGAGTTAATTGCAGAATGTGAATTCCATCAGCAAAAAGCTGAGTACACATGGACATGTTTACAGAGTGATACTTTGCTTGGCAAATGAGATGGTAACGTTACAGTGATAACATTTGATTTGATGAAAACTTTGCCTACACCGGTCATCTCAACTGGAGTTTGCTATGACAAATGTCAGTTATGGACATTTTGCTTTGGCATCCACAATATTCACAATGATCTACATCTACATATATACTCCGCTAGCCACCAAGCAGTGTGTGCCAGAGCGCAAAATTTGCACCGAAGTCATATTTCTCCCCGTCTGGTCCACTCGTGGATCGCATGAGGGAAAAACGACTTTCTGAACACCTCAGTACCAGCTCTGATTTTCCTTATCTTTGAATCATGATCATTGTGCAATTTGAAAGTTGGTGGTAATAATATATGCTCTACATCCTCGGTGAAGATCAGATTTCGGAATTTAGTGAGCAGACCCTTCCATTTAGCACGCCAACTCTCTGCAAGTGTGTCCCACTTCAAACTTTCTATGAGATTTGTAATGCTCTTGAAATGGCTAAATGTACCAGTCACGAATCTTGCTGCTCTTCTTTGGACATTCTCAATCTCTTAAATCAGACCCATCTGGTAAGGGTCCCATACAGATGAACAATACTCTAAGACTGGCCGAACTAACGTATTGTAAGCTATTTCCTTTGTTGAAGGACTACATCACTTCAGGATTCTACCAATAAACCACAATCTAGAGATTGCCTTACCTGTAACTTGTGTAATCTGATCATTCCATTTGAGATCATTTCGAATAGTCACACCCAGATACTTGATGTTGCCACTTCCAAAGATTGGGCATTTATTTTGTACTCGTACATTAATGGGGATTTTCACCTTGTTATATGCAGTAGGTTACACTCACTAATATTGAGAGATAACTGCCTTTCATTACACCATGCATTTATTTTCTGCAAATCCTCATTAATTTGTTCACAACTTTCATGTGATACTACTTTCCTGTAGACTTACAGCATCAGCAGCAAAAAGTCTAATGCCACTATCAATACCATCAGCCAGATTGTTTCTGTAAATTGTAAAAAGCAGCGGACCTATTATGCTACTCTGGGGCACACCTGAAGCTGTGCTTGCTTCTGTTGAAGTCACCCCGTTCAGGATGACATACTGCTCCCTGTCTGTTAGAAAACTTTCTATCCAACCTCATGTGTCTCATGGGACAGACTGTAAGCATGCACTTTTTGGAGCATGCGACAGTGCAGAACTGAGTCGAACACCTTTCAAAAGTCGAGTGATCATACATGTTTCTGTAGAATGAATCCATTGCTTTGAGAGGGCGACAAGAAATTGGTTCTTGTTTACTATATTTCATACACAATTATGTCAGAAATTATGTACTCTGATCAGTGTGGAGGCCAGAATAGAAACATAAAAGTTGCTGTACTGTGTCAATATATTGTAAGCAGCTAGCACTTCTCTGTGAAGGAAATAGACCATAAGTTTGCAGTTAGTAGACACTCGTACCTGCCATGTGATGGGAATTTTGGCTTGGTTCAGAAATGAAAAAAGTATTTTCCTAATATTTACCTCCCTGAACACTGGAATGATGTGGTAGTGAGTGCCACAAAAAGGAATTCGTTCAAGGTAATCAATACAAATGCAGGTTACAGTTACAGTACGCTTGTTCGCCCAATGCTTGAATACTGCTCAGCAGTGTGGGATCCGCACCAGGTAGGGTTGATAGAAGAGATAGAGAAGATCCAACGGAGAGCAGCGCGCTTCGTTACAGGATCATTTAGTAATTGCGAAAGCGTTACGGAGATGATAGATAAACTCCAGTGGAAGACTCTGCAGGAGAGACGCTCAGTAGCTCGGTACGGGCTTTTGTTGAAGTTTCGAGAACATACCTTCACCGAAGAGTCAAGCAGTATATTGCTCCCTCCTACGTATATCTCGCGAAGAGACCATGAGGATAAAATCAGAGAGATTAGAGCCCACACAGAAGCATACCGACAATCCTTCTTTCCACGTACAATACGAGACTGGAATAGAAGGGAGAACCGATAGAGGTACTCAGGGTACCCTCCGCCACACACCGTCAGGTGGCTTGCGGAGTACGGATGTAGATGTAGATGTAGATGTAGAATGTTTCTTTTCAACAAAACAACTCGAAAGAAATATCATGAATTGAAAAATGTCTTCTGGCAACTGTAAAGTACAATGGTTGAACATACAGTGGCTGCAGTTCGAAGCAACCAACAGATTCAAAATATGGTATAAATACTCAAACCAAAGCCAAGAGCCATTTCAGGAAATTGATGTGGCCAAACGAACATGCACATGCATTAGCAACCTTGAACTGCTTTATCCTAAGGGACAGGCAAAAAAGTAGTATCTGCTCAGTTTGCTTCTGTGTGCACCCCACTTCATCATGATTTCTACAAAAATTTAAAAGTATCTTCAAATGCTGTAGAAACATTGCCTGTGGATGATTTTGAAATGCAACACAATGCTTAAATCTGTACAATGTATAATAATAATAATAATAATAATAATAATAATAATAATGTATACTCTTGTGACATGCAATCTATGATGGACAGCATGAATAATCAGCATACTACCAGACCTGTCATTGAGAATGTTCAACTACTCAGAGCGAAAATGGACTAAGCCACAGCAAAACTGCTAATAATGTAATGTATCTATGTCAGAATATTGTTCAATAAAACCACAGTTACATCGTATGCCCATTAAAAGACTGCAATGCATCATGGAAAAACATTCTTTGTGAGCCATTATTATTAGTCCTGTTTCCTCTATATTGACTTCCCCTGCATCTGTCCACTTGTGCTCTCAGTGTCTCAGATAGCATGTTGTGTCCTAAATAATCTCATTAATCTCCTTTTGTATTGAATGAGCAAGTTCATGTCAAAGTGATCCAATGATGATCTAGCAACATGGCAAACAGCAGAGAAAGTTGCAAAAAGAGCTAAACCATAAGTCAGTGCCACAAAGAGTTGCTGGACTGTATTGTCAAGAGAGACTTGGAAATTATGTGTTCACAAAATTTGAATGAAAAATATTGAATACTGTATCAGTCCTTGTACTGCTTTATCAGGTGTAATGTCTACCATGGTGTGCATAATAAAAATATTATGAAAAGGATAGTTACTACTCATGATATTGTGTAGAAAGCAGAGAACGAATGGTGGTGCAGATATTTTTGTAAGAGAAGGAGTGAAATTTTCTAAAATTGATGTAACAACTTATAGCTCAGAACTAAACACAGAGTTCAGTTGTGTTAAGCTGCTTGATGAAAACAGGATAGTAGTTAGTCTATATAGATCCCCAGATGGTGCTGTTAACCAATGTTTTGAGAAATTTGAATTATTAATTTAAAAAATGTTGAAATTTAAGACAAGAATTTCTGTTTGTGTAGATTTCAACACTGAAGTGGCTAACACAGACAAACAGGTCACAAAAATATTTTTGAATGTCCTAAGATCATTAAACTTATACTGTATAAAAAAAAGTGTCTTACTCGTATGGATGCATGCTTGGACAGCATTATAATTAATTTCATTGAGGAAGATTTTAGAGTCACATTTGCAGGAGGACACTTTGCAGATCACGATCCTTTGCTCCCGACACTTTATAAGAGGCAACCAATTAAAACTACCAAACCTAACTCTGTACTGGTGAGAAAACAAAAAGAGTAGTACATTAAACTGTTTATTGATAAGTTATGGAAGGAAAAGTGGGACTGGGTATACAAATGTCAACCAGGGAAATTGGGAACAAAAATGGCATTTGATAACTTTTTTGACAAATTTATAGAACTATGGTATTCTTGTTCACCATTAACAAGAGCTAGAACTACAAAGAAACCTAAAAATAAAATGCTTAAGTGGTTTACTGAAGAACTTTCTGAAATAGGGAAAACTTGCACACATTACACTGGTTTTACAAGCATGCCTACATTCACAGGACTAAGCAGAGAGAGAGAGAGAGAGAGAGAGAGAGAGAGAGAGAGAGAGAGAGAGAGAGAGAGAGAGAGAGACAGAGAGAGAGAGAATTTATAACTCGTATACTAAATCCAAAAAATTCTACAGAACTAAGCTCCTCCTCGGAAAAAAAAAAAAAAAAGCAAATTATAAATCAAGGTCTCACTCCCAAACACACTCAAGTGCCTTTGATGGATCCTAAGGTACTAAATAACTTTTTTATTAATTCCGTTAAGGTAGTGACAAACAGTATTAAAGAAACAAATTATTCCGCAATGGACCTGCTGGCTATCCCTCTGCCCAATGAACTGTATTTCACTGGAATCCTATCACACCCACTGACATTTTAAAACTATTGCCAAATTTTCAAATTCAAAAAGTGTGGATTGCTGCTGGTTCTCTAATTACATTATTGAAAAAAAAAACAATACACTTAATATGCTCACCATTAGCCAGTACTTCAATAAATCCTTAGAATTTTTTCTAATACACTCAAAATATTTAAATTCATCCTAGTTTATAAAAAGGGGAATAAGAAACTGCCTGGAAGCTATTGGCCAATTTCAATTGTGCCTATACTGTCAAAAATATATGAGGCACCAATGGACAACCAGCCAAATACCTACTTTGAAGATCACAGCTTACTTTGAAACTTTCCGTTTGGATTTCACAAGGGAAAAAACACAACTACTATTGAAAACAAAAACAAAGTATCACTTATATTATGTGACTCAAGCAAGTCATTTGATTACATTCCTGTTGACATCCTACTAAATAAATTGGAATATTATGGGTTGCGAGAAAACACTTTAGCCATCATCACTTCTTACTTGAACAACAGGAAACAATTTGTTTCAGTCAGGAATATGCATTCTTCCTTGCTTGAGATAGAAACAGGTGGTCCCCAAGGATCTATCCTTGGACCCTTCTTTTTTATTGTTGCAATCAATGACTTGTCTAACAACTTAACACATCCCATCATATGTTACGCAGATGATACTATACTGTTTGCTTCTCATCAGAACATCTCTGATTTCAATCGCATAACAAAAGAATCTCTTGACATAGCTTTGGACTGGTTTACTGCTAATGAAGTCTTATGTAATCCCGATAAAACACAACAGCTCATACTAGGCATGACGAAGGATATAGAAACTAAATCAGTAAAACTTCTAGTTATTCACATTGACTCGAAACTTAATTGGCAAAAACATATTAATCATGCCTCCTAAAAGGTATCTCGGGTATCATACTTCTTTTTGAAACTAAGGAGCATGGTAAGCATGGATTACCTTCAGATGACATACTTTAGACTTTTCCAATCACATATATCATACCAAATTATTATATTAACTTTTAAAAACTGTTCCTTTTAATTGTATTATTATGTACTGCATAAGCTTTGTGGAACTAATGTTTAATACTACACATTGTACTACTGTGCATTGTATATATTTTATCTTGTATCAAATTGAGGAAATCCATATCATTGTGAAATGATTTATGGTGAATAAGGATTCTTGATTCTCACCATATAGTGAAGATGTTGAGTCCCAAAGGAATAAAAAGACTGTCAAACAAAAGCTTTTGGCCAAAGAGGACTTCAGTGTAATAGACAACTCCAGAAGCTTTGTTTGACAGTCTTTTTGTTGTGCCTATCAGTGATGAGTATTCCAGTACCCCACCAACATATTCCACAATTAAGGAAAATATTATTCAGTTTATGTACATTTTATTAACAGTGGACAAACCTGCAAACTGTTTCCTTTAAAGATACTAACTATAGGCAGTGCTTTTTTTTCTAAAAGAAAGTTTGAGGGCACTCCAACATTGGATATAATGCAGCGAAAATTACTTATAACTGAGTCATGGGATACCACCAGTCTGCTTTTAGCCATGACATCAACAACACACCGAACTTAAAAAAAAAAAAAAAAAAAAGGTATCAGACTCTTCAGTTGACTGTAACAGCTCAAATGAAGCAGGCGATACCGAGAAACACCCAAAAATACAAGAGAATGTGGTATCGAACACTTCAGTTTACATCACCTCAAATGAAGCACGCGATTCCCATCAACCCCTGAACAATAAAGGTTTAAATCATCCACTGATGTTGAAATTCCTGGCTTTTCCCTCGCACACGAATTGTTGACAGTTTTTGGTTTCTTAGTAAAATAGTTTGTTAGTTTTCTGCTCATCTCTCACCTCCAACTTAACTTACAAGTTGCAACAGAAGAAAGGACAGATTGTAAAACTTTGTACAACTGACAAGAATGGAACAGCAAATGCAAACGAATAAAGAACAACAAAACAAAGATGGCAAAGAATCATGAAGGATCATGGTAGAGACACCTAATGGTAGCTCAGCATTTGAGCATATGCATACCCGTTTAGCACTACCATCGCCCACTATTAGCAGGAGAGGGCACTACATGCTTGTCAAACTGGCTGTCAGCGATTCAGTTGTCGAGAACAGTTGACGCAGCTTCGAAATGCTTGAAACAGTCAATGATATTGCTTTTACCACCAAAAACTGCACTGGTATCGTTCGTATTGCAACTTACCAACACGAAAAAATGAAATAAAAAATTTACTTCCATGACATAAGTCTTTGGCACTCTTCCAAGTTCTCAACTTTGTAAAAAAATTACTTTGTTGACGAAAAAGTTTAGGGGTACGCATCCCCCAGCGTTCCCTCAGAAAATCGGCGCTGACTATGGGAAAGGTCTGATTTGAATCGCAACATGAGCTTCAAAGCTATTGGATTTGAAGAAGTATGAGTAATGTAGGAAAAGACAGTTTGCTACTTACCATAAAGAAGACATGTCAAGCTGCAGACAGGCATGATTAAAAGCTTGGCCGCAGTTTAGCAGTGGCCGTTCATCCTATGAACTGCTGGTTGGTAATCATACCAATACAAAAAGCTGTGCAAAGATTGCAGCAAAGCTGGTAAATGACATGGCTGCTTTCACAGGTAGCCTGGACCCTGATGGGGTAGTATAAACCTGTGGCGGGACTGGAATAGGAAGAGCTGGGTGGATGAATTGGGTAGGTTTTGCACCTGGGTCTTCCACAGGGGTATGAATCTTGTGGCAAGGATTGGGGTGGCGTATGGATGGACTAGGATTTGCGGTGCTTGGGTGAGTGACAGAACACCACTTTAGGAAGGGTGGGGAGTATCTCAGGTAGGATTCCCTCATTTCAGGGCACGATGATGGGTAATCAAAGACCTGATAAAGGATGTTGTTCCAGTCTGGGGTTGTACTGGGTAATGAAGGGAACACTCCTTCGTGGCTGGTTTTTGGGGATGGTGGGAGGATTGTGGTTGTGAGGGAGAATTGCATGGGAGATCTTTTTGGGGACTAGACCTGGGGGAAAGTGCCTGTCTGTGAAGGCCTTGGTGCAACTCTCAGCATACTGAGCAAGGGAGTTTTTGTCACTGCAGATACGCTGTCTGTGGGTTTCCAGGCCATGTGGGAGGCAGTTTTTGGTGTGAAAGGGATGACAGTTGTCAAAATGCAGGTTCTGTTGGTGGTTTTAAAGTGGACAGAGGTGGTCAACATCTAGGAAGGTGGCACACTGTGTTAAGGAGGAGCATGTGAAGCAGATGGGAGAGAAGGTGTTGGAAAATACCATCAATGAACCTGAACCAGACTATGGGTTTGTTGTTTGGGAGGCTAGAAAGGTCTCTTCTAGATGGCTCATACAAAGGTTGGCATAGGAGGGTGCCATGCACGTGCCCATGGCTGTGTCACAGGTTTGTTTATATGCCTTGTCTTCAAATGAGAAGTGCTTGTGTGTTAGCATAAAGTTAGTAAGGTGTATGGGGAATGAGGTAGTGGGTTTGGAGTTTGAAGGATGTTGGGAAAGATAGTGTTCAACATCAGTAAGACCATGGGCTTGAGGGATGTTGGTGTATAGGGAAATGGCATCAACAGTGACGAGTGGGGATCCAGAAGTTAAAGGTCTGGGGATGGTGGAGAGTTTGTGAAGGAAGTGGTTGGTGTCTTTGATATGGGAGACTAGATTACAGGTAATTGGTTGGAGCTGTTGGTCAGTGAGTGCTGAAATTCTTTCAGTGAGGGCACAATAACCAGCCACAATGGGGAGTCCAGGATTGTTGGCTTTGTGGATATTGAGAAGCATGTAGAAGGTGGGTATGCAGGGTGTCATACGGGCGAGGAGTGAAATGGATTCAGGGTAGATGTTCTGGGAATGGTCTAGGGCCTTAAGTGTGGAATGGAGTCTATGTTGGACTTCTGGGATGGGATTACTCTGTCAGACTTTATAGGTGGAGAAGTCAGATAATTGGTGGAGGCCTTCTGCCAGGTAGTCACTTCGATTCGTCACAACAGTGGTGGAACCTTGTCTGCTTATGATTAGGTCAGGATTTGTTTTAAGGTTGTGTATGGCTGTCCTTTCTTCTATGAAATGTTGGTGTTCTGGCGAAGGATGGAGAGGCTAAGTTGGAGACAAGAAATTCCTGGAAGGTGACCAAGAGGTGGTTGGGTGGGAATGTGGGAGAATCACAATCATATGGTACTACGTAACTGGAAGAGGCAGGGTTTAGCTGCTATGACGGTTGGACAAGAAGGAACACTTTGGGTACGGTATGATAGGGGTTGGGTAGTGGTGCCCCAAGACAGTCGTACGATGACAGCAGGTTGGATAATTTATGGAGGTAGTGTCTGGAGTGTTCCTCCAGGTGCTTGAGAGCAAGTGATTCACTTTCAGAGGTGTGATGTATGGAGAACGAATTGCAGAGTAGTAGTATCTTGCTGAAGGAGCCGATGGGGTTCTGGGATGTCCATGCCATGGAGATATGTTTCCGCAGTATCATGTTTGTGAGGGTCAGGGACTGGCAGAATCCGAAAAGGTGTAGATCATTGTGAAAGGAGGGGTTGGATACAGAGAAAGGAACCTTTATATTTAGTCTGTTAGGAAGCATCCGAGAAACAGGATGTGGGACTGGGTTTTAGCCAGGGAAAGGGATACTTTTCTGAACTGGTGCAGAAAGATGAGGAAGAGTTAATTGTGACAGGAATTGTGTAATGGAAACGGAAATGATGCAGTAATGGGCAAACTAGGTGTTTATGGTTGTGAGAGGAGCTGGATAAGTGAAAAGATACAAATATGCGTAAAAAATACACAAAAACTTGCAGAAACACGCACAAATACGACATAATATGCAACGATACATACAAATATGCAAAGGTACATAAAAGTGTACAAAGATATACAGAAAGACGCAAAAATACGTCAAACCATGAAAAACTTTGCACAAAGACATTAAAAATATACAGACACGTGGGTGAAAAGTAACGATGAGGTATGGGAGTCTGAGCGTGCTGTGATAAGTGGAGGGTGAGGGAGTGGGGATGTGCTAGGTCGAGGATCAAAAGCACATGTGGCATGGGCAGGTGAGGAAAATTAAAGTCTGAATTACATCAGATGAGGTATGAAGTGGGATTAATAGGAATAAATGTAATAAACTATCAGATGAAAGAATTTGGGACATTATACACTGCATTAACAATCCGAGTGGTCACAAAGTCTTATGTTGTGCTAGACAGGCTGTTCATTCAGTGTGGCTCGGAAGTAGATGCTACGTGGAAGGCGTTGAATAAACAAAGGAAACAACAGAAATCACAGGCACCGAAAAGACTAATGCTACAGAGAAGAGTAACAAAGGAAAACATCACAGAGTTGTTGGTGTGAAATAACTTTTTATTTTTTCTGGCAACATAAATGTTTCCTTTAACTCATTACCAATAAGTAATTGGTACATCGCCGCAGAAGACGGCAAAGATGGTTTTTTAAAATAATCTTTGTAACAAAAGCACAATGTCAGGAGTATATTCAACTTTTTTAACAACTTTTGTTTCAATCTCGCTTGAGAGTACTTACGTTTTAGATACAGTACAAGAAGAACGTGTAACTTTTACTGGTGTGTCAACATGTAGTAATAAATGATATGTAAGATAAAAAAGTTATGACTTTTATGTGCAATAGTAAGAAGAGGCAGTAATTTCCTCCCATCTGGCAATACGTCTTAAAATATATACAAACGCTAATCATCAATATTTAATGGATGGACTGTATGCTCGGCAACCGCAGAAAATGAGAGGAAATCAAAGAATGTTAGCGTGACTTACATATATATTTTGTGTGTGTGTGTGTGTGTGTTTTTGAATATCTAGAACAATTGATTTTTTTTATTAAGCACCAAGTTGCTGCAAAATACGGTTTGTATGACGTCAGTATTGGTACGTTGCATTGTGTTTTTCTCACGTTGCGAGGAAGACTGTTCATGGCACCAAATTTAGTTCCAACAAGAATTTGGGCTTTAATTGCAGTGCTGCAAGTATTATCCGTCATTACGTAAAATTCATGCCGACAGACAGGCGAAATACCCTCAGACTTCAAGAAGAATATAATAATTCCAATCCCAAAGAAAGCAGGTGCTGACAGATGTGAAAATTACCGAACTATCAGTTTAATAAGCCACGGCTGCAAAATACTAACGCGAATTCTTTACAGACGAATGGAAAAACTGGTAGATGCAGACCTCGGGGAGGATCAGTTTGGATTCCGTCGAAATGTTGGAACACGTGAGGCAATACTGACCTTACGACTTATCTTAGAAGAAAGATTAAGAAAAGGCAAACCTACGTTTCTAGCATTTGTAGACTTAGAGAAAGCTTTTGACAATGTTGACTGCAATACTCTTTTTCAAATTCTAAAGGTGGCAGGGGTAAAATACAGGGAGCGAAAGGCTATTTATAATTTGTACAGAAACCAGATGGCAGTAATAAGAGTCGAGGGGCATGAAAGGGAAGCAGTGGTTGGGAAAGGAGTGAGACAGGGTTGTAGCCTCTCCCCGATGTTATTCAATCTGTATATTGAGCAAGCAGTAAAGGAAACAAAAGAAAAATTTGGAGTAGGTATTAAAATTCATGGAGACGAAGTAAAAACTTTGAGGTTCGCCGATGACATTGTAATTCTGTCAGAGACGGCAAAGGACTTGGAAGAGCAGTTGAACGGAATGGACAGTGTCTTGAAAGGAGGATATAAGATGAACATTAACAAAAGCAAAACGAGGATAATGGAATGTAGTCAAATTAAATCGGGTGATGCTGACGGAATTAGATTAGGAAATGAGACACTTAAAGTAGTAAAGGAGTTTTGCTATTTAGGAAGTAAAATAACTGATGATGGTCGAAGTAGAGAGGATATAAAATGTAGACTGGCAATGGCAAGGAAAGCATTTCTGAAGAAGAGAAATTTGTTAACATCGAATATAGATTTATGTATCAGGAAGTCGTTTCTGAAAGTATTTGTTTGGAGTGTAGCCATGTATGGAAGTGAAACATGGACGATAACTAGTTTGGACAAGAAGAGAATAGAAGCTTTCCAAATGTGGTGCTACAGAAGAATACTGAAGATAAGGTGGGTAGATCACGTAACTAATGAGGAGGTATTGAATAGGATTGGGGAGAAGAGAAGTTTGTGGCACAACTTGACTAGAAGAAGGGATCGGTTGGTAGGACATGTTTTGAGGCATCAAGGGATCACAAATTTAGCATTGGAGGGCAGCGTGGAGGGTAAAAGTCGTAGAGGGAGACCGAGAGATGAGTACACTAAGCAGATTCAGAAGGATGTAGGTTGCAGAAGGTACTGGGAGATGAAGCAGCTTGCACAGGATAGAGTAGCATGGAGAGCTGCATCAAACCAGTCTCAGGACTGAAGACAACAACAACTGGCTGCTGGGCTGCCTCCCAGCACGGTTATTCTAAAATCAGCAATCAGAACTAACACGTAGGATCGAAGAAAGTCGTTTGGCAAAAATCATTTAAGATTTGAAGAAATTCACAAAATATTAGGAATAGCGCTGGTAACTAGACTATCTGGAGCGTGAACCAAAATTTTTCTCGTGAGAAATCTTCTTCATGACGGTTACAAAAAGAAAATCATGAAGGGTGATTGTAATTATTTATCCAGAGAGACCTTAACAGATTTGTCAGATCACAGCTGCAAGAAACATTTTTACAGAAACCATTCAGAGACAGGTTGTCAAATACCATCTGTCAATTATCAATCTTATCCGCTGTTCATCACTAGAATAAACCTGTTGTAAACATTTATACCATGTATTTTTCCGCGTTTGCTTGAGTCTCACTGGATTACGGGTAATTTGCAAGAATGATTGCCTATCGAAGTCGGCGGGCCCAAACGATACATGTCGAACGTGCGATGGAAAATCGATCATGCGACTCTGGCGGCGGGCGTTTGGATCAGTTATTTGTGATCGTCATTTTTATGTTTGCCGTCGTTCCTTTAGTTTCTCGAAATGACATACCTCCTCGAATTATTTGTGAGTTGCTAGGGAATCAGACGATTTATGTCGTTAGTGAGTGGGATGGCTGGTGTTCTTTACGTTTCTTCAGCGGATTCCCTCAAATGGAAAAATCTAATTCCGTGTTTAAACCTAATTCCGTGTTTAAACCTAATTCCGTGTTTAAACCTAATTCCGTGTTTAAACCTAATTCCGTGTTTAAACCTAATTCCGTGTTTAAACCTAATTCCGTGTTTAAACCTAATTCCGTGTTTAAACCTAATTCCGTGTTTATCCAGCCTAGAAAATTGTCCGCCTTTTTGTCCCAAATATGGAGTACTACCGGACGAGGAAAGAAGAGACTGTGTAGGGTGTGGTGGTGTGAAGTGTGTAAAATACCGTTTACAATTTCAGTGCGCACAGTGCGGAAAAAGAACGAGTATCAGGAAGAATATATGGTTCGACTCTTCCAAATTATCCATCCAGACCACCGTAATGGACTTTCACATGATAACCCCGACGAGTAAGGTAAGTTGTCTCCTTTGCAATTACAAGAATTTTTGTAACGCTCTATTGTCGTTGCTGTAGCGACAACCGTAAACATATTCACAACGCCCGCCACCACAGTCGCATGATCGATTTAAGATCACATGTTCGATATGTATCGTTTGGACACCGCGCATTCAATAGGCAATCATTCTTGGAAATTACCGGATTTCGTATCACGTGGAGCGGAAGCCAAGCTGTGATCAGTACAGTCGAGTACGAGCATACGTTATATGCTATGTTACACGCACACAGACTGAGCGATAACGTGGGACAACAGTTCTGTCTGCGCATTGAACTTCGACCGCACTGGCCAGCTAGCGGTCCAACTAACATGCAATGGTGTGAGCAGTTGCAGTGCAGACGTAGAAACAGACGAGCAAAGGAACAATATAGCTTCCATTATCATTTAATTTTTAAAAAGAATGAAATAATATTCAGTAAAACTCCAGCACTGCCGCACTTTTAGGTGACATGACGGAAAGCATGCAATGCTCTCGTTCTTACCTCACATAGTATTCTAATAGCCAACAAGAGTGTTGAAAATTCCTAACTTAAACCCTGAGTAATTTTTCTGTGCGAACTGTGTGTGATGCAAAAGCTTGCTGATGGGATTTCACCGTACTGTTGAATACGAAGCCAATGAGGCTATTAATTGTCGGTACAACCGTGCCGTTTTGTATCCCTTGTAAGGAAACTTAATAATTTTTTTCTTACTGATAAATGTGTAGATAATTATTCGACTTTCATACCAAAGATTCATTTGAAAAGTTTTAACGCTGACTGACAAAAGAAGCTTTACATAGTTATCTTTCGCTTTTCTCATGCCCTGGTGATGAGATGAATAAACGAAGTGCTCGTCAAATTCAAGTGAAATTGTGGGAAGTAACGAAAGCAACTCCTGAAACAATACCATTTTCTTATTTAACATACCATGGATCCCAGCTCCTGTGACTCTGAAAGATTATTTTAATTTTGTATGGAGAATTTAGGCGGAGGCGGCGATTTTCACGGCGGTTCCGCTCAACAATAAGGGGTACGTGACCGTCAATTTCAATATTTAGGTCACATTTGTTCCGAAATTCAGAACCTGCAATCTTTCTTTTCATATCAATTACGACGTCAGATTTTTTTCTTAGATGAATAAATGCTTAACCACAATTCTTGTTACCCAGAGCACGGGGAATGAAGTACTTATAACGTAAGTACCGACGTATCTATACTTATGACCCATTTCCTTTACAGTATTAATTCTTTTTTTGAACCACTCACTCGCGAATGTACATGCCCTAATTTTGTATAATCAGTCGGGTGTATTCCTTAATAACGTTTCTTTTAAAATTCAGTGGTTTAGTTTCCACAATTGACCTTTGCCTCTGTCGCAACGGCGCTTCACTCGAAATATTTATTACGCGGCATTGATACTAACTCTCATTTCAAAATTAAGACGCCGGCTGACCAAGTTTCTAACAGTTTAACAGGGCGGTTACACCCTCCAGCGTTCGACAGTGACATGTGAAAAAGCTGCGTGAGTTAGTTCCAGTACGTCAGGCAGTTTAACGGTCTTGCTATTTCTCAGGACAAATACCGTGACTTAGCTCCAGATCACTTCTGTTGGGTTCATATTGAAATGGTACAGTGGCAAATGTAAAAATGCAGCAGTTGTATGTTGACACCGGTGGTGAGAAAATGATTACTTTCAATGTTTCTAAGACACTTAACAACATCCGTGGTATAAAACAATGGTCATAGTCCAAATAAAGATTATTCGGTTTTTCATTTTTGCTTTCCAAATTAAACTTATGTTTTCTTAATTTAAGCGACCTTTATTAAGTCTTTCATAAAATATCGATAATTAAGAATTTATATTTGAAATGAAAACAGGAATTTAGCGTGCAATATGTAATTAGAAAGAAGACGTGCATTATTCATTAAAATGATAATGATTTTTACAATTACGAGGTGTAGGTATTCCAAATTGAACGAAAAAAAAATACTTTGACGAGACTTAAGCCCGTGAACCATTATTTGCAATGAATAATCTCCTACGCTACCAGTTAAGCTTTACGTGATATGTGAATTGTAAACTCAACTGTATCTAATACGGTCCCTTGGAAAACTTGAAAGCCGATTATCACTGTAAATTTATGAAAAGCATTAAGTGCAGCCTATTTCTCGACGCTTTTTATTTGTGTTCCACAACCGTGTTTCACTAAGGAATGATACGCAGCCTCAGCCATTTTCATACTGCGTTTAACAGCGCGATAACCAGAGCACAACAGTGCAGAGGCTGTGACTACACACGATTTTCGAAATAAAAACTACATAGCTAAACCGTGATTAAGAAATACGTTGATAGCTGTTAATACCTTTGAATATCTTAAAGCTTCATTAAACATTTTTTTTAAGTTAAGCTTAACAAAGTGATTTGACCAATTTCCAATCTCTTCTCTTTCACTAAAAGGATCTACTCATACTTAGAAGATTGAAATAACAAATTTACACCTATGGAGACAATCAACTTATCTAAAAGAAAATTAGTAGGTGGTAAGACAACAATCACCTCATGAAAATATTTCCTCACTATTGTATACAGCTTAAAACCTCATGATAATAAGGGTGCATATCGATTCGAGGCTATAAAAGCCGAGAAAAAATTTACCAACCGGTTCGTTACCGAATAGTACTGAGTATTTCAAGGGCTACTTTTCCCCAGTTTAACTGAAGTTCATGTTGATGTTCTTCATGCCTGCAAAGAAAGCTCAATATCTGGGATTGCAGCAAGTAAAATGAGATGGTCTGTTCCAGTTGTGTGACAGAGAACAGCAAGTCTTAGTGGACAAGATTCATGTAGTGTTGCCTTCCTTCATATATCTTTGAACTGTGTCCATTTGAATCACAAGGCCAATGGATCTGACAAAAAGCACAAAACTGTTTTTTGATACTAACAGCCAATTCACCTTCAACAACATGAAACTAGTTAACAGAGGGATAATGCAAATCACCACACACCTAACTGAAGAATACCATGCACGTAACGGAATAAGTTATAGGATTTGAATCATAACATACCGTGTCTAAAGTTACAGATGTGTCGCCTCTGAGCTCACAAGAATTTAGATAAATTTTATTCAGACTTCGTCCACTCTTGAAAGTGATACTCTCACATCCAACCATTACTCGCCAGGCATTCAGGAACTTCAACTCGCTAGTGAGCATCAGTAACCTACAGAGATTCTGATAGGTGGAGACCAATATACATCCATTTTTGTTCACCTATAAATATAAATACTTACTTCTAGAAGAGAAACTAGAAATTGTGGCAATAATCAAGTTTGACACTACAGTAATATCATAATGAATTTATAAAGGACTTTTCTTTATCATATGTATACAGTACCTACAACTTTTAAAACACTTTGATTTTATGTTAAAGGGTCATTCCAAATCAGTTCACCCAGGGGCTCCAGGTCATAGTCTCATATTTGACTGAAATTTAGTACACTAATTCTACCATGTGTGGAACACTTGTGTACAAAGTATTAGTTTCCCCTGCCATTTAGTTTCAGAATTATGACTTGTGAAAGAAGGTGGGGTGACCCGGAAATTGCAACCCGCATCTGGCTATCTATCTTCAGATCCAACTTCAGGTCTAAACAACTTTGGAACTATTCCACACAGTCCAGTGAAATTTTTACAACCCAGTAACATCCATTTAGACAACACACTCCATAAATCAAAACACCAACAACATATTTCTGAGGGAAAATAAAAAATTCCAAAATGTGATTAAAAAAATGTAATACATTAAAAGGCACATATTGTAGGTGTCCTCTATGCCAAATATAATTCACTCAAAAATGGTATAAATTTTTTGTGGTAAGCTTAATGTAGCCTAAACACACACGGAACTCATCATGCCCCTATCAGTTACACAGAGTTACATACACACGAGAGTACAAAAATTTGGATAATTACCTGAAAAACATGGATTTTCGAAGTGTGGTAGCACAAAAGGGACAAGTGGTATCCAAGCCAAATTTCACACACTGCATAAGTAGACCATAATGATACATATCTCAAAATTTCAGCATGTTATTGCAAGACATTTGTATACAATGGAAGTCGACAGATGTATTTGGTGATGTGGCCATTGTTCCGCAACAAAATTTTGTAAAAACATATTGTAAACTGTTCTGCCTCTTCTTATCCTCTCCCACAACTGTTGAATCACTAAGCAGTAACATATAGATACATTAACACAACCTATCATTAATGTTTACTACACCTTAACTGCTAAAAACCAGTCGATTGTACTTTGAACAGAAGTTCTCCCACACTTTAGCTACTGTACTCTGTACATTGAGTGGCAAATTTTACTGTCTTCCTGACACTGTGGTAGGCACTGTAACTGTCATAAGAATATGTTCAAAAGGAATCCAACACCTGTCTGCCAAACGTGGCCAATGAAATGATCTTGCTGGTCCTGCCGATGCCATGAAGTTCACAAATACATCACCTTCTGCTTCACAGCACTCTGCAACACATCCTAAGTACCATTTGTCATCACAAACAGCAATAACATAGCAACCTGGTTGTATGTTGCTGCTTTTGCTTCTGAATCCTGAGTCAGACATACTGTGAAGACACATGTTGTGCATGAACCTATAATTATAACCAGACAATCTGCTCATTTGTACATTTTCAGAGTCCACTGGAGAGAAGTGATGATGGCTACTTGTGCCTGCAACAGTTTTAATGTGTTCTAGTCTTCTTTTTAGCAACTCTTCGGCTGATTTCACCTCATCTTTCGAAACATAGAATGACTGTATGCCAGAGATATTTTTCTGTACCCAGGTAAATAATTGAAGAGGTATTAGAATGTGACCTCCTGTAGGGTGCTGCAGACTAGCTCGTGATGCCATGTGCTTAATGGTAGCACCAATACCATCACATACATTTTTACCATGACTTTTTGTGAAAAAATTCCATTCTGTGCGAATCTGAAAATCACGGTAATGTATGCATAAATTTTTGTGATTTTTACAGTTTTTGTACTGACTAGCTGCCTCATCACTGAAGTATTTCGCAAAATGTATGTGAGGCAGCTTGTTTTTCACACATGCAATGACAGTGCAAATGTGGGCATGAACTGCAATGGCATCATGAATTAAACAGTCACAAAAAATTAACAGGTTCATGACAGACACATCACCTGATTCATCTCTATAGTAAAAGGCTGGAGAGTTGCTGATATCCTTGGATGGCATCTTGAACTATGAATACATAATTTTCAGAAAAGTCTAGCATTACTATAATTTGTTATTCATGTGTTCTGCAAGATTTGCCTTACCAGGACACTTTTCACACCTGTGTATCATGCACTGGTAGGAACTAATGTCACACACTAGCAGCTTCATTGCACCTTTGTAATCCAGACCAGAATCCTTTATAGCAGCTAACATCAGCTTAGCATTTTGATGGGTCTCACATACACAAACATTCTGTGTGCCCCTTGCACTTAAAGGCACAACCCATTGTGGCCAAAGATTGAAAAAAGATGATAAACTTACTTTGGTATTGGGATAGTTTTCCTTGAATTCTACATATAGTTCTATGTTGCATAGCAACAGTCTTTTTTTAAATCTGTACATGTACATTTCCCATTTTCACTGTTCCATAGTCTTTTTTTCCCAGGCATTATTTGGCTGTAGTCATTATTTTCATAAAACTCCAACACTAGCACCTTTATTTTTGAATTCAACTGCTTACCCTGAGCCTGCTGAATTTGTGGAAGCACTCCTTGGGTTGCCTTTATTTTTGTAGCTTGCTTTACCATATCTGTAGAAAGATTGAATTCCTTTGCAGTGTAGTCAATAGACCAGCTGGAAGGTGCAAGTGTAAGAATAGCTACTTTTTCTGGCATTTTTCTTTCAAATCATGCACAATTTTGTCCAAATCAGAGCATTTCTGGCACGATTTCTGTTCCTTTTGAGCAGATAGTTCTTCCTCTTAAACCATTAGTGTGTCAGATATTTTGTGTTTTAATTCCATTTGAGCTTCTTGTAGTTTTCTTCTATCATAGCTGGGCCTGTCTCTTTTCCCAACTTTGTGTGTCTTCATGGGAGACAAACCAAGAGCAGTCAGTGAAGTATTTAATTGCTCATCCGCTGTGGTTCATGGTGTGGGTTCCAGTAGTCATGTCCTAGTTCATGAACCACGGGCAACGTATGAGCGGCCAAGTAAGTGGTCCCGACAGTCGGGATACCAGTTACTTTGGAATAAGGCTGGGCATATTGGTCATATTCTGAGTCGTGGTCACCTTTGTGCTCATACGGCAAAGACTACCAAATCCACCGGTTAGTCCCTCAATCGTTAGGGGTAAAACTCAATGGGACTCGGGGCAAGTAAGGCTAGCAACCTGCTTCCCCGATACTTTAAATATGATGCTGGCAGCAATCAGAGCAGAATGCCTCGGACCTTTGGAGGTGACTGAGTCCCACGTCTAACTGACAAACCAGGGACTCCTAAGATACGACTTGGCAAACAAATGGTAATGAGATGGGGAGCTATTAATATCAATGGGGGCTACTCTGGGAAGAAGGTAGAGGTGACAGAGGCTGCAAGTAAGATGGGGCTGGACGTTTTAGCTGTTAGTGACATTCGGGTAAGGGGTGAGAAAGAAGAGATAGTGGGAGAATACAAGGCCTACCTGTCAGGAGTCAAAGCAGGAATATCACAATGGCGTGTATGGCTTTACATCAGGAAAGAAATGGAACAAAGTGTAGTTGCAGTAAGGTATGTAAACGAACGACTGATGTGTATAGATTTGACAGTGTCTAGCAAAGAAAATTAGGATTGTGTCAGTATATTCGCAATACGAAGGGACAGATCAAGATAAGATGGATAGTTTTTATGAGGCACTCAGTGATGTAGTTGTTAGAGTAAAGGACAAGGACAGTGTTCTGCTCATGGGTGATTTTAATGCCAGGATTGGAAATTGAACAGAAGGGTATGAAAAGGTTATGGGTAAATTTGGAGAGGATATGGAGGCCAACAGGAACAGGAAACAACTCTTGGATTTCTGTGCCAGTATGGGCTTAGTAATCACAAACTCCTTTTTTTTAAACATAAGAACATTCACCGGTATACTTGGGAAGGCAGGGCAACCAGATCTGTCATTGACTATATAATAACAGATCAGGAATTCAGGAAGGCTGTGAGGGGGACACGTGTATTCAGTGGATTCTTTAATGACACTGATCATTATTTAATTTGCAGTGAAATTGGGATTGTGAGGCCGAAAGTGCAGTGAGCGCTCAGCTACGATCTACTGTCTTCTGCAAGAAGGAAGTCAGTACCAAGACTAAGTTATCTGTGCACCGTTCAATCTTTCGACCAACTTTGTTGTATGGGAGCGAAAGCCGGGTGGATTCAGGTTACCTTATCAACAAGGTTGAGATTACGGATATGAAAGTAGCTAGGATGATTGCAGGTACTAGTAGATGGGAACAATGGCAGGAGGGTGTCCACAATGAGGAAATCAAAGAAAAACTGGGAATGAACTCTATAGATGTAGCAGTCAGGATGAACAGGCTTAGATGGTGGGGTCATGTTACACGCATGGGAGAAGCAAGGTTACCCAAGAGATTCATGGGTTCAGCAGTAGAGGGTAGGAGGAGTCGGGGCAGTCCAAGGAGAAGGTACCTGGATTCGGTTAAGAATGATTTTGAAGTAATAGGTTTAACATCAGAAGAGGCACCAATGTTAGCACTGAATAGGGGAACATGGAGGAATTTTATAAGGAGGCTATGCTCCAGACTGAACGCTGTAAGGCATAATCAGTCTTAAATGATGATGATGATCTGCTGTGGTTGTAGGTGGCTGATACTCTTCGTCATTGTCATGTAAATTATCAGAATATTCTTCATTTTTTAGCAGTGTAACACACCTGGAACATAACTTTTGTCCTGGTTTTATATTAAGTCCCATGCACTGATTCACTTTCAGTACTGGTTTTATATCAATTTCTCTAAGGCTACACTTCACTGTCTTCTTATGAATCTGACATGGATCAAAACAACTTCTTTGTAGGAAAGAATACTTATCCAGAAACACTTTCATATGATGATAACACACACTAAAGTTACTTGGAACTGTACTTGTTGTGCCCACAGGGTGTATCCCAGATCTCCATAGCAACAAATCTTGGTCCGATTCATCCAGATCATACAGTACAAAGCGAATGCCACATTTTGTTCCATATGTTGTTGTATGACATTCAGATGCTTGTGCTCTACCAATACTGTAACTTGTTTGAACAAAAGCACCACTAGTACATCCTTCTGCCTCCATACTGACTTTCCTTAACAATACTGACCAGGCTGAACTAGAACCTTAAAAACAGGAGTAACCTATAATTGTTGCTTGTTTTCTTTGTTGTTCCTGCCTAACAATGACTCATTCTGTCCCTGAAAACTACCATTGTTTAACTTTCTGTTGCCTAACGGTTCCCAACAATTGCTGCAGCTTTATCTCAAACAAGCTGTCTGCATCACCACTATTACTTGCTAAATCATGTTAAAAGAAACGTAACCAAATACATCTCTCTCAACTTTTATTGTACACAAATGCCTTGCAATAACAAGTTGAAATTTTGCCACATATTATATTATGGTCTACTTATGTAGTGTTTGAAATTTGGCTTGGATATCACTTGTCCCTTTTGTTCCACACTTCGAAAATCCACGTTTTTCAGGTAATTTTTCAAATTTTTGTATTTTCGTGTGCATGTAACTGTTTGTGTGACTGATATGGGCAACATGAGTTCTGTGTGTGTTTAGGCCACATTAAGCTCACACACACACACACACACACACACACACACACACACACACACACACACACACACACACACACACACACAAAAAAAAAAATTTTTGAGAGAATTATATTTGGAATAGGGGGCACCTACAATATGCACCTTTAAGGTATTAAATTTTTTTAATCACATTTTGGAATCTTTTATTTTCCCTCAGAAATATGTTGTTGGTGTTTTGATTCATAGAGCGTGTTCTCTAAGTGGATGTTACTGGGATGTAAAAATTTCACTGGACTGTGCAGAATAGTTTCAAAGTTATTAAGACCTGAAGTTGGGTCTGAAGACTGATTGCCAGATGCAGGTTGCAATTTCTGGGTCACGTCACCTTTCACAAGCTATAATTCTGGAACTAATTGGCAGGGGAACTTAAAATTTTGTACATGTGTGTTCCACATTTGGTAACATTAGTATGCTAAATTTCAGCCAAATCTGAGACTTCAACTGGAACATTTTCTCAAATTGGTTGAATTGACATGGAATGACCCTAAAGATATATTTTATTAGATCACTGGTTGAATATCTTCCTGGCCTACAGTTCACCGAGGAGTTACGTACTTTGGTGCCAAGGTTTTCAACAAAATTCCATCTAACAAGAAGCAAGAAATTGGAAATTCCTACCAACCCAAATCAAAAACACAGCTCATTTGTCACTTGTAGAAATTATCCTATTATCTACAGTCAGGGACTGAAATTTGTCTTTGTTACATGGCGAGGACAGCATTCATTTTAAAGGTACATGTCCTTGTTGCAGATGTATATAATTTTCTTTGAAAATATGAGTGCCATCAAGTAAATGTTAATATAACTGAGGAAGTACCAGCCCTTATTTTTCTTCAAATATCAGCTTTCTTACTGCTTAACTGATTGATTTTAGCTGACGTAAGTATGAAACCCATTTAGCAGTATAGTTTATTCTTAATGTAGCATACAGATTTTCTAGGTTTTTCTTGTCTTTTGTTAATGTATACTTTGATTTGTCCCACATCTTTGACACTACTACTTGTAGGATGTGTGGAAGATCATATGACTACCTGCTTCAATTGAACACTATACATTTTTACTATTTTATTTCTGGCAAGAAGTGATTTTACAAAAATTGACTGGTTTTACAACAAAAAAAAATTGCAGTCTAGCATTCAAGCATCCATACAATTATGCATTCCTATCAGTAAAATAAATTTCAAATCAGGTGCAGTGAACACCTTAAAGCAGACTTAGTGCAAACTAAGTGTAAAGAAAATTAGTTTTTAGAAATTGTACTACATTCGGCAGAGTTTATATCACAGTTAAACATATAACTGAAATATACTGAGGCAAACAGAGCATGTGTCAAGGCATACACTTAAGTTTTAAACCTAATAATTTTTTATAACTATACATTATAAGACAAATATTGTGATGCAAATAATCAATAATAATGTTTAATTCACACACAAAGATAATTTCAATAGTAAATCTTGAAGGATTTCTACAATAATAATATTTTTAAAATATGGTTTCAGAATTACAATATCATTGCAGTAGATATAAATCTATGTTAAGGCTGTAAAATCAGAACTCTGTCACATTCATAAAATGTCATTTCAATAAAACTAATGACAATAGCTTACTCCAGATGACATTTCTTTAAAGAAAAAGCCGCAATGTATGTGGCAAGTAACCTGTGACAGATGTCTTCCTCTTTTTTTTATTATTATTATTATTTAGTTTTGCCAAACAGACTGTGTGTTAAGATGTGGAACTGGCAAGTACAAGATTTATTCACAAATATGCACAATCTTCTGACAAATTAAAGGGTAGGTATCCATTTCATCAACGAAATAATGTGGCAAAATGAACACAGTAGAGTCAGATACTCATTTCTTCAACTATTGAAAAGAAAGTAGTGCACTGATAATCATTTACTCTGAGGATGTACTACTCCTTTTCCCCATTCTTAAACTAAACCAAAAAAACCAGACACATAAATTTAAGAATAAATGTGAAAAAGTTGGTATTCTGTTCACATACATTTCTTCTACAATTCACACACTCAACACATTCACTCACAATGAATATTCAGTTTATCCTGCCACTTTGTAAATAGGGCAGAAAACTAAATTGCAACATTTTATTTGTGGCAGCTGTAAGCCTCTATGACTGTCCAGAGAGATGATTATGAGAGAATAGGAGGTGAGAGGGAAAAGAAACTAAACATAATGATCACTTACAAATTATTAAAAATCTATGCATTTTTTGGTCATGACCAGTTTAAGGCCACATCAAAGACACTTAATAAATTATGTACAAGAAATGTATGCCACCATCTGAAGACAAGCTCCGATTTTAAACAAATAATGGCAACATAAATTAGAAACACTCTAAAAGCTGTGTGCAAACACACTAAATTGGAGAAGGATGAGGTAGAATATCAGCCAACATTTTTTTTTGGCATTTGACTGACATGATTTACAGAAAGGGCACAAAACTATATCAGGATGACCAGAGATGATTTTGAACCCCACTCTTCCCAAATGAGAAAACATGGTATTGACTGTGCATCATATCTTAGGGCAATCAACCAGTTCTTTTGAATTGAACTGTTTTCCCCTTCAACATATCGCACAATATGCAAAAGTACATTCACCAGCTGTACTTAACTTGTTGGTTATCCTGTAATGATGATGCACAATGAGGAATAACGCAAATCATCACAATGCCAATCCTCTATGCTCCTAATTCAGGATAATCTAAATTCTATTAACATATGTAGAGAGAGCACAGTTATCGCATATGCAACTGTCCTAGTCATTTTACAAGAAGATTATAGTAAGGGGAAAATTGCATATCAGTAATCAGAAGATTTTACAATGAAGAGCATGTAATATGGTTTGGTGTCTGAGCAGGTGAACCTCTGACTAAACATTCACGGATTCATGTTTCCATTCCATCCACAATGTCTTTTTTGTAAAGATGAGCATCAATTCTGGCAATACTTCCTACAAGTGATATGTGTAAGCTAACTGCACTGGAAGTCAGCTTATGTATTAAACACTAACTGATCCTTTAGTGTAGGCTGCTCCAGCATACACACCTACCTGAGCCGCTGCTGGACCCATGTGAGCAAACAATAGATGCAGAGGTAGTCTTGCAGCCAGGCCATAGCACATGTATCATATTCTGTGTGCACATGGGCAAGGGGTGACCAAACAGTTTGCACATGCACACAACAAGGGCAATAGGTGAATGCCTAAGTGCCACTCCAGATCATTCATGTCATGTTGTAAACAAATAGCATGCTAAAAGTGTTAGTCCTTATTTCCTTTGCCATATGCAGGAAGATTGTTGAGTGGCAACGTGCTGCCACTCAACCACCTTTCTGCATATGGTGTGGTTCTGCTAACTCTTCATTTCAAATAAGGACTAATTCTTTTCGTGTGCTATTTGTTTACACCGTGACATGAATGATGGGGAGTGGCTGATCTATTAAAAAGAATCTTTTATCACCTGAGGATTGGAACTGCCTGCATTAGTGGATGGGTAAGCTAGTTGTCATTACAAGAAAAGGTAATTACACCACATCAAAGAGACCTTCGAGTGGTAAAGCTACGTGATGTTCCAAATTAATCTTTTGGAGGCTGGCAGCTTTACTTTGAGGGAAAAATTGCCTTTCATGATAAGAACGTTTCTTTTTTCTTCAGAACCCCTTAGAAGATGGGACCATAATTTCCCACTATCTAATAGCCATTTGCACTGCTTTGGTTGTAATTCTCTATTTCATATTACTCTTCTACACACCCTCCTGCCTCAAACATGAAAAATTAAACATTTTAAACCTTGAAAAACACCTCATAAATGCTGTTACATTTTCTTTGTGTGTAAGATGGGGACAGAAGATTGTGAAAGGAACTGCCTCACATAAATATGTAGTACTGAGCGGGTTAGCGTCTGCAAAATAAAAAATAAATAAATAATTGCGATGATAATGCAATTTCTACGCCCACCTACCTCTCATTCCACCCCCTTTCATCACTATCACTAATCTGGAACACAAGTTAATTAATTTCAACAACCATCTGGTGGTTATTATTAAAATGCCATTACTGGATGTCCAGTGTGGGCTGTGATTACTGTATGGCAGAGAAACTTGATAGATATGCTAATGTGTTAGTGCAGAACCAATTTATGCTGGAAAAAAATTAGTTCCAATTTTGGCCACTAGGTGCAAATCTGCTGCTGTACAGCATCTCATCGACGTCTCCAGGCATCTCATCGACATCTCCAGAGCTCACATTGAACAAATTGTTTAAGTGGCAGTTAATAATAAAATCAACATTTTGCCTTTCTCACTTGTTTGACCTTTTCTGACCACATCCCATTTCTAGTCCAACTGTATGTGTCTTTCTTGCATTCACAGCACGATGCTAGCAACTGGTTGCCATTTGGAACTAAGTTTTCTCCAGTGCAAATCACTTCCACATTAATGCATTAGAATGTCTACCAAGTTTCAGTGCCAAAAGATAATTGCAGCCCACACTGGACCTCTATGAGTTGCTGCACTACTTCCAAACAAGAAATTGCTTTTGTGTTTGCTGGAAATTATAATTACAACCAAAGCAAAAAGAGTTCTTTAGGCAGTTTTCCAGTTTCAGAAAGTACAACTGCATTATAAGTTCAGTTCCAAAAACACTCATGTCAAACAGTATCATTGGCATGTATTATGTTTTTCAGCTAAGTTAAATTTGGGAGGCTGCTTTTAAAATACAGGTGGAATTCTGTATTGGATACATGTTACACGAATTCCTTTTATCCATCAGGTACGAAGTGAATTCTGTTCAAACTTGAATGTATTAGTTAATTAACTATTCTTCATGTATTGCAAAAGGTGTGACCTTTTAAGAAAAAAAGCACAGTACTTGCCAGTATTTTAACTCTGGCCACTGCAATTGCCAAAAATGTCCCTTTAAAATAGCTAAACAAATGATTAATAATACAAAAGCAGCAAGTGATTCACGTTCAGCAGTATACACATTATCTAATGACACACACACACACACACACACACACACACACACACACACACACACACACACACACACACACACAGTCTCTCTGTAAAACTTTGCATAACACAAACTCACTGTCTTTTACCATTTCAATAACATTACATTGACTAGTCTTATCAGTAAACATAGCAAGACCACAACTTCACATCATCAGATACTGACAAATCTCAGCATATTTTGTGCTTCAAAGTTTGCTGCGGAAAGTTAAATTACCATTTGCAAATATATTCTTAGGGTCAAGTTCTTTTTTGGTTGCTTGGTACAGTTCAACACCAGTCTCTGACACCTGATGAGGAAACCATTTAGCACGTAGTTTGCCAACACCATGGTGATGTGATATACTGCCCCCAGAAGCCAGGATTTCATCTCTTGCATGCTCTTCGAGTAACTCATATGTTGCAAGAGGATCTGCAAGTCCTTTGCTGCTGAAACCGAAGTAAAAATACACACAGCAGCCTGCATCATATGTCTGGGTAACACGGCACGATATCAGGAACTTTTTAATTCCATGATCTGGAACACAAGTAAAAAAAAAATTTGTTAATACAACAATGGAAAATCCTGGATGGAATACAAAATAATCGAAAAAGGAGCACTTTGCCACTGTTCATACAATGGAAACATTGACACAGTGGCTTCCATGAGATTGAAGACACCTCAAATAAGGACCCTAGCTTTATGTTAGAAGCAATGAAAAGAACAAATTTCAGTAAGCCTCCCTTTTGCTAATACACTCTCCTATCATTTTGTATTCTTTAAAAAAAGTATTATTTTATTCCAAAGAACCAATTGCTGGTCCCATTAGAACAATGATATGCTCTCTCTCTCTCTCTCCCCCCCGTGTGTGTGTGTGGGGGGGGGGGGGGGGGGGGGGGGCGCGCACGCGCCGCACCTTTCCTCTGTGACTGAATCTTCCATTTTGTTCTTTTTCTGAACTGCATTTTTTTCTTTGACTAAGCCATCTTTATCTTTCACTTTCTCAGGTTACATCAACTCTAAGCTGAAGCTGACTCACCGTTTACTAATGTACTTGAACTACCTCTCATCTTGGATGCCCCTCTTCCTAATAAAACTTCAAGTCTTCTTTAACCTAGTGCCTGATCAATCAGCTATTCCCTCACCTTCCAGTCTTCCTTACTCTTTCCAAACTCCAAATAATTATTCTTTCTTCTCTAAGCCAACAACCTATTTTGTGAAACATACTCAATTTTCACACACACTCACGGGGAATCATATTTTATTTTCCTTAACATGCATGTCAATACTGCCAAAAAGCACACATTTCAAGTATTACTAAGACTGTGCAAATAATGAAAATGAACCTTATTTATTCAAATTTTTCATGACATCAGAATACCACCACCGAAATGAATGGTATTGCATTGTTCCATAGTTGTTTAATTTTTGTGACCAGAGGGCCTAAATAATTGCTTACATTTCTTTGAGGAAATTATTTGCTTGACTAAATTAACCTACAAATAGTTCGTTATCTTTCCTGTGTGTCCCCTTTTCTCCACATTTAATCACAATAATTTAATTTTTCTATAGAGTATGTATTCTATTAGACTTCATTTTTCATTTAGATCCGCTTCCCATCACAGGAGAAGACAGAAATAAGTGGACTGCCGAAACAGAATGCTTGTATCCATACTAGATACTCATAAAAACTTGCTACCCTGACCACAGGTTCATTGATTTCATTATGGAGAAAAACTCAAATTCATTAGCCACTGGTTTTGTGTGGGAAGAAAAAGAGTAGTTTTACACAGCAGTGAACACAGCAGTGAATCATGAAAGAGGTGCAGGCTATCAAAATATTGAAAACTTAACCCTCCTATTACAGAAGAAGCACCTTACCCCACAATTGAGTCAGGCAGAGAGACATAAAAAGTACTACATTCTTTAGGGACTGAAAATGAAGTGATGATTCTTAGTAAGGTTATTTAATGTTTGTCTCAACATTTGTTCAATGGCCAGAGTGAATTGTGTGTGCAACTGTGAATGCTGGTCATGGTTTAGTCAAAAGACAAATTGAGGCATCTTAGATGTCATTAACAAAACTTTCCATTTTTATGCTGTTGCTCATAAGTAATAGAAATAATATATGCTGCCTCTGTGTTAAGATACCATAAAACTCCAACAATTAGTCTTTTTCTCCTTATCCCATCTGGTAAGTCTCCCCTAACCCAGGGTTCTGGCTGTATTTTTTGAACTGTACCCCTTTCCCTAAACCCCTTCAAGGCCTTTTCCTTCCTCCCTCTTCCTTCCCCTTCAATTCTTTGCCAGGAGGAGAAGCCACTGACACCAAAAGCTTGTGAAAGTTAAACCCTATTGTGTATGTGTTCCCTGTCACAGCTGGTTAGTATATTTTTTTATCTATCCATTTACACTATAAACTAACCCATGTGTGACAAATAGAAACTAAAGGCTAGATAAAATTAAATCCACAAAACATTTAGTTAATGAATGCAGTGTTTGTCTGCCCAAGCACTGACTCTTAAATTTAGATCACTTATACAGATTTTTGGTCTTGTAAAATGCCTCTGAAGTAACTGTTGATTCAGGTAACAATCCATTCATCCAGTGAAGGATAAACTCTTCAAATTTGTCTAATATAGCAAGGACTATGTTGTTAAGTTTCCTTGCAACATGCACTGCCATTGAGACTAAGAAATCAAGGTCTTACACAAAAAGTTTGCAATTGAAAACCAGTATCAACTATCAAAAAGTCTGTTGCACAACATAATCCAGATCTATGTTTAGATTATCATCTTTGAACTTTGGGTCTTCCTCTTATGATATAAAAATCATAATCCTAATCACCTTTATTATTCACACACACACACACACACACACACACACACACACACACATTGCATTCTGTATGCTTCAAAATATCTGTCACATATCACCTCTCTCCTCTTTTTACTAAATGACACAATTTCAAGAGTGTTCATCACTTCAAACAATTACAGCTTGATCTATGGAAGGATTTGGTTCTTTTATATGACTTCTCACAGAATGAGCTTTGTAGTAAGTGGTTTCACTGAGGGCAATGTAGCATGGAGCCCAGTGAAGCCGTCTCCTGGATTTGCAGGACATAATGAAAGAGCAAACTGATAGAAGAACAGGAAGGGAGAATCTGTGCCACTCAGGTACATGTACAGAAAGCCAGATTGAAGCCAGGCAAGCTACAGTGGAGAAGTGTCAGCTGGGAGTTAACAGAAAGACCATTAGGCAAAGATAGAATGCCAGTCATTTTATTTTGAATGTTGACAAAGTTTGGCTAGCTGTCACAATACAGTAGGGAGGAAACCCTTGAAGTTCTAGAAGCAGGGAAGAGGCAGCAGACTTCCAACATTGTTAGAAAGCATGAGTTAAACAAAAACATTAAGAGCAGCAGCATTCTGCAAAACGTGTAAGCCCACAGTGGCAGGAGGCAGTAGGTATGGGGTACCACATCAACAGCATTTTTAACCCAAATGTAGGGATTAGTAAGATGATGTCATCTTATTTTGGGGTACTGTGTAAGGATTTGGTAGGGATTGCAGACTCGTCATACAGGCAGTCAAGATTTATTCCTTCTTCAAGAATATTTCTTTAATAATGGATATTAAAAGGGGTATTAAATAAGTAATGCAACACTTTTCTTTTTAGCTAATTTCAGTTGAAAAAATGCTGAATTTTTTGTGGGATGCCATGAAAAATCCCACTTCTGCCCCTAGAATTTCATGAAGTTCTGCTAAGTGGTAGCACTATCATAGCATTCAAAATGTCTGTAATGGAGGTGTGTTCCAAGTGGTTCGATCGTCTATGGCACAACGGCCTAATACGCAAACTTAGTGACGCAGGGTTCCCCGATGGGCTCATACACTCATATCTCACGGACAGGAGTTTCAACACCGACGTGGAGGGCAAACAATCAACACGACATGGTATACACGCAGGAGTACCGCAAGGAAGTATCCTAGGGGCCTTACTGTTTAACCTCTACATTAACAACCTCCCAGCTACACACAACACGACGGTAGCAATCTACGCGGATGACACTGCCATCCTCGCGCAAGATTGGAAGCCGTCTAACATTAACTCACGACTACAGACTGCACTCAGAACGGCGGAACCTTGGCTGGTGAAATGGCGTGTTAGAGTAAACGTCGACAAGTGTGAGGCCGCTCTGTTCACTAGAAGACCTAAGCAACTGCGCAAACACCAGCACTGCAACCCAATAACACTACACACATGCCCAATACGTTTCCGCGAGAAGGTCAAATACCTCGGTGTCTGGCTGGACAGGAAACTACTCTGGGGGGGGGGACCACATCCAACACGTGACCAACAAAGCTAACGCGAGGCTCAAACAACTCTACCCTATGCTTAACAGGTGTAGCACACTGAACAGGAGGGTGTCTAGGTCCCTGTACATGACACTTATTAGACCCCTGATGACGTACGCAGCCCCTGTCTGGGGATACGCTGTGCCAACTCACCTGCGCCGTCTGCAGCTCATACAGAACAAAGTACTCAAAATCATAAGCAACGCTCCACACTACACACGCATCGCGGACCTTCACCGGGAATAGCAGCTAGATACCGTCTTGCAGGTATTCCAAAAACTCTCCACACGACTGTTCAATAACACGAGACACTTGCGCAACCCGTTTCTTCTTTCTCTGGGTAACTACAACCACAACCATAGACGGAAGCATAACAGACCAAAGAAATTACTGGCTAGGAACTAAACATCTATGGTCCATAGAACGCTAACACGACAGTACTGGCGAGCCCCTGCAACACAGTTATTACTGGGAACCCAGATGCGCAACCAGGCGAAAATCAGGCAACCGCAGGGAAACCATACTGTACACAGCACGCAAACCAGCCACACACACCCCCTACACCGTGTGTGAGCCGATCTATGACCGATCGCCCACTAATCTACAACGACCTTTAACTGTTGCAGGGACACAGCAACCGCAGCAAGTGCCGCAACAAGCTCCAACAACGACAAAGGTAACGATGCATGATACCTCGAACTAAAACAACCACACCTTGCATGCACTGTCGCAGATAGCAAGCCGCTAATGCCCTTACTACCCGTCCTACTGTCGCAGAGGTTTTTTTTTTTTCCCTTGGCTCTTGCCTTGGCACTTTTTTTCCACTGCCCTTACAACCGCTACCCTTCAATCGTTTTCGACCACTTCTATCTCCTGATGGACCATGTTAATGAGTAATCTTACCCAGACGCATGGACAACATCACAGCCCGCATCCTGTGACGCCTGATTAAAAAAACTAACATGTTTACGGAGGTGACAGTAGAACTTTTGGTTTGGTCACCACGTTGGTGTGGGCGTGGAGGGCCCCATCCTTAACTAAAAAAGTGGAGAGCTGTGACTGGGTTTCTTCTGGCAGAAAACAAGAGCATGACAGGTATTCATAGGTGTGTGCAGAAAGTGTACAGATACCTGCCGGTGAACAAAAGCATGGCGAGTCATTGGGTGAGGCGTCTGTCATCATCGCAACAAGGTCGCACAAATCTTTCTCCCATGTGCTGACCAACCACGCACAGCTGTGGCTCCTGCAATATTGGGACCTGTGGACACACTCATTCAAGGTGAATTGTCAGATCACAAATCGCTGCTCCACTGGATGTTTCTGATAGTGGTGCTGACACATTCATCAACCAGTTGGGATATTATGTGTGGGCCTGCTGGTTTCCTTGTCACCTAACAGAGGACCATAAAGAGCAACAAAGGACACTCTGTGTGGAATTGCTTGCACATTATGAGGCTGATTGTAATAATTTTTTATTGAACATCATCACAGGTGTTAAAATATGGGTTAATCGCTTTGAACCGGAAACAAAACAGAAACCCATGGAGTGACACCACAGCATCTATCTTCCAAAGAAAAAGTTCAAAGCCACATGCTCAACCTGTAAAGTCATGGTAACAGTCTTCTGATACCCTGAAGGGGTTATTCTGATGATGATCTCCCTCACAGTACAACAATCAATTTTGAAGTGTACTGTGCTAGCCTTGCAGAACTGAAGAAACAACTTCACTGTGTTCGTTGCCACAAAAATGCAAATGAATTTCTCATTCTCCATGGCAATGAAACGCCTCACACAAGTTGTGCACCAGGGAGGAGCTCACATAGCTTCCTCGACAGTCCTTCCTATCCACTTATAGCCCAATCTCACACCTTCTATCTTCCACCTGTTTGGCCCAATGAAGGATGTACTCTGCAGGAATACTAGCATAAAATGAGTGGATATTATGTTGAAATACACAAGAGTGGGGAACAATATAGTGTATAGAATCCTGAGTAAAGCTAACATTCTTTCATAATAAAAAGTGTTGCATTACTTACTGAATGCCTCTTGTAGTTCAGTGAATGGGGAATTCAGACCACAAGGATTAGTGAGCTTGTCTCATAAAAACAGGAGAGCAATTAAGGGATGAAATAGATAAACTGCAAATAGATTTTTTCTTTAACACCATTTACATCTCAAAACATCATTTACATAGCAATACTTGTTACAGATAGCACATTATTCAGAACATCCACAAAATTTACCACCTAAATATCGAGAAACATTCTGAGCATTGTGCTGTAGAAATCAAGCAGCCTAACATAACAACAGGCTTTAGTAACCATTCTCCAAGTCCAAAGGCAAGGGGATCATATTGTTGCTGTGGTCTTCAGTCCTGAGACTGGTTTGATGCAGCTCTCCTTGCTACTCTATCCCGTGCAAGCTACTTCAGCTCCCAGTACCTACTGCAGCCTACATACTTCTGAATCTGCGTAGTGTATTCATCTGTTGGTCTCCCTCGGCAATTTTTACCCTCCATGCTGCCCTCCAATACTAAACTGGTGATTCCTTGATGCCTCAGAATATGCCCTACCAACCGATTCCTTCTTCTAGTCAAGTTGTGCCACAAATTTCTCTTCTCTCCAATTTTATTCAATACCTCCTCATTAGTTATGTGATCTACCCATCTAATCTTCAGCATTCTTCTGTAGCACCACATTTCGAAAGCTTCTATTCTCTTAATGTCTAAACTATTTATCGTCCATGTTTCACTTCCATACATGGCTACACTCCATACAAATACTTTCAGAAACGACTTCCTGACACTTAAATCTATACTCGGTTAACAAATTTCTCTTCTTTAGAAACACTTTTTTTGCCATTGCCAGCCTACATTTTATATCCTCTCCACTTTGACCATCATCAGTTATTTTGCTCCCCAAATAGCAAAACTCCTTTACTACTTTAAGTGTCTCATTTCCTAATCTAATTCCCTCAGATTTAATTCAGCTACATTCCATTATCCTCAATTTGCTTTTGTTGATGTTCATCTTATATCCTCCTTTCAAGACACTGTCCATTCCGTTCAACTGCTCTTCCAGGTCCTTTGCTGCCTCTGACAGAATTACAATGTCATCAGAAAACCTCAAAGTTTTTATTTCTTCTCCATGGACTTTAATTCCTAATCTGAATTTTTCTTTTGTTTCCTTTACTGCTTGCTCAATATACAAATTGATTAACATTGGGAATAAGCTACAACCATGTGTCACTCCCTTCCCAACAACTGCTTTCCTTTCATAGCCCTCTACTCTTATAACTGTCATCTGGTTGCTGTACAAATTGTAAATAGCCTTTGGCTCCCTGCATTTAATCCTTAAGGAGATCATATGTGGTGATCTTAACAAATTTTGGTAATACTTCATGTACAGTGAGTGGTGTCATTAACCTTCTAACAACTTTTAATGTCCAGAACATAGTAAAGGACTCGACTAGAATAACATGCAATTCAAGCAACTACATAGATGCAATATTGTGGGACCCAGTAAATCTCCCATTTATTAAAGCCCTGAACTATCTAATGTACTGTCTGACCATCAGTGTATCTTGTTACAGCTTAGTTTAGGGCAAACAGAAGATAAGTCATCACCTACTTTCATCCACAGAAGGCAGATCAAAAACAATAACAATATTGACATGTTTAAAAAATCTACTTAAATTGAAATCCTGAGATATTATTTACAAGGAAGGTAATGCAGATAAAAAAACACTATTCCTTAATGTATTGGGTCTTCATTACAATACAGCCTTCCCAGTAAAACAAATCAAAGTACAACATCTAGCCAGGAAAACTGATAATAGCTGGATCACAAGTGTATAAGAATGTCAAGTAGGACCAAGAGGTCACTGTATGAACAAAGTATAAAAGCAGATAATTTAAATTTCCCCAGTTATTTCAAACTGTACAAGAAGGTCCTCCATAAATTACTATTTAAAGCAAATCAACAAGAATATAAAGTCTACATAAATGATTCTGATAACAATTCACAAACTGACGTAAAACAGGAAATATCTGAATCTCTTCAATATAATGGCCAACAAACAACAGACACCAAATATATTTGTGATACACTCAATAAATATTTCTCTGGAATTGCTAGCTGTGTCCATACAGATAAACTATTGTGTAACCTGAATAGCCTCTGCTATGCCTGTGAACTGTGTACTTGGCTCTAGTTAACTCTCTTATGGCATTCCTTTCTGGGAAATAACACGTAAGCAAATATTTGTTACGCAAAACTGAATTGCCAAGATTATGGTTCTAGTACCACCACATACACCTACTAAGCCAATCTTTAAAGAACTGGGAGTCTTACCTGATCCACACATTTACATTGAAGAGACTCAATTATAAATAAGAATCTCCACCTCTTTTAAACAAATAATGGCGTGAAACTTCCGGGCAGATTACAACTGTGTGCTGGACTGAGATTCTTGCCCCGTCCTCACAGCTTTACTTCCACCAGTAGCTGTGAGTACAGGGCGTGAGTCGTGCTTGGGTAGCTCAGATGGTAGAGCACTTGCCCGCGAAAGGCAATGGTCCCGAGTTCGAGTCTCGGTCCGGCTTGCAGTTTTAATCTGCCAGGAAGTTTCATATCAGCACACGCTCCGCTGCAGAGTGAAAATCTCATTCTGGAAATAATGGTGTGCATGATCATCAAACCTGTGGTGATGATAAGATTCATCTGACAATACAAAGACTCAGTAAATGCCGTGGCAGTGTGACACACAAGGGCAGCATATTCCACAAAAAATTACCTTGCTCAGTTCAAAATACTAATAAATCTTTCAGAAAGAATGTTACCAACACAATGCTCTAGCACTGTTTTTATTCTGTTGCAGAATTCGTGGAGACTACCTTATATCACCTGTATCTTCAATTTTGTCAAAAATGAATTAAACCTGTATGTGGTTAAATAATAATAATAATTCTCTTGTTGGCATTGTGCTTTAAAACAGCGATTGCTGCTGAGAAACTACTGTAATGTAAATGTATATTCTGTCCTTTAAGGCACACATATTATTTAGGAATGTATGTAACAAAGGTTTACGCTCCTTCAGCTATGTATTGCTATAGCTTGTAACCCTGATCATGAACACGATTTTGTGGATAAATACATGAATAAAGTAAGGCACAAAGGTTCTTTTAGGTCAGAATCAGGAACTTTGTCATAAGATGTGCCAAGTTTTCTTCACTTTTTGACTCACACATGAAAACAGTAGCACAGTTATAGATAATTTCTTCAGAGATTGTTTTGTAATTGAAAGAGTGCATTGTGAGAAATACTAGTAATGGCCTGTAAGCTCGTAGTGTTTGTAGGCACCTCAGACAGTAAGTTACTGATGTTGTCCAATATCAAGACCATTGCCACAAGAAAAGAGGTGCATTTTCTGAAGAAAATACATGTTTTGGGTTTCCTGCAGACATGGTTCTGCTACAGTATGAACAACAGGTGCAACACGGTATGTGGGTGAAATAGTGTAGTGACTGGAAAAATACTTCAAAGTTGAAGTATGTGGGACAGTATGAGTCTTGTGGGCAAAATATCTAAGTTGCACACAAATTCACTGTGAAAGTCTGGAAGTACAGGATATAGACCAAATGCAATGTTGAGTCGAGCCACAGTGAAATGGTGCCACCAATCTGACCAGGTCATACAGGCATGAGTGACGCTGATCAGAAAGGAAGGACAACAACATCAATCACAGCCAACAATATCCATGCAATGGTGGAGCTCAATCGTGGCAGTTGTGTACCCTGCAGAGATGAGGATGTCCTCACAGCACTTGCCATATGGTCCTGTGGGCAAGTAGTAGACTTCTATCTTCGAGGAATCGTGCAACTGGTTCTGACCATTGTTATTTTGAAAAATAGCATCAAGTATCCGTGTCACTTTAATGTTTATTGCAGCATTCAACAAAAGCTACTTGGCATGCCGTAATAATGAGTAACTTACTTTTTTGAAATCCCCTTGTAAAAATAGTAACACTGAAAGGCATTGTTGCAGCCATATCATAAGGTGATAGGCAAGAAATTTTGGGGTATGGGAAAATTTGCAATGCATTATATTTAAAGTAATCTAGAAGGGCACGTTTGGTATGAAGTTTAAGTACAAAGCAGCTTGAATAACAAGTATAACACGTTTCTACAAACCTCCATCATTTTCTTTGACAGTTCATTTCATTAAATGAAGCAGACACAAACACAGTTATTAACGGAGGAGAAAATGGCAGCTGTATCATTACGTGAAGGACAGTCACTGCCAAGTTCAGAATTTCACATCAATAGGCCGATGGCAAAGCATTAAAGAATGCAAAAAGACATGCTAAAATAATGCATTAAGCCAAGACAAAAGGGAACTCTCAGAACACAATTCCATAAGATAAGTTGTTACATAAACATCTCAACATTTCACATATTCTGTGTGTGTGGAAATGATACTATCAGTGATCAAATAACATTCTATTATCATTTCCTGTTGATAGATTTCAAGTTAAATCAAATTTTTATAGATACACCAAGTACAGAGAACATTTAAAATCTGTTATTCTGAGACAGTGTCACGTGCAGTTACAGAGAACCAGCAAATAACAAATTTAAAGAATTACTCTATTGCCAAAGAGTAAAATGCTTGTGAGTATGATTAAATATCATTTATTAAGAGCAGTGCAACATATGGAAGTCCTGCACTCAGTTACCTCTACTATGTCTCTTTCAGATGCTCCCAGTCTCCCAATAATTAAAGTACTTATTAGTAAACACACTTTATATAAGGGAGAAAAAGATAATGTAAACAATTACAGTTCAATATTCTTGCTACCAATGTTTTCAAAAGTTTTGGGATGGTAGAAATAAGAGAGTAGTAACACATCTCAGTATACACAATAAGCCATCAGATTTTCTGTTTGGCTTCAGGAAAGGAACATACATCAAGAATGCAATTTATTCTTCTGTATGTCAGGAACTAATAGGGTTAACTGATTTGCTAGTACCATTAGGCACCTTCTCTGACATAACAAAATTATTTGATTGTGAGCTACTTGGAAAATAAGAGAATAATTGAAAAACAGAACAATGGTTTAGGGAGGGTGAGAGGTATAGGGTTCTATTCTGTCCACAATTTTTCTTAACTGGTATCAATAACTATCCACTAAACATGGCATGTGATTCAATAACATTTCTACCTTCAGATAACAAGACTCATGGTGCAAGACATGAAATGTAATTTAAATAATTTAGCAGGAAAGGTACTAGATAACAGTAGCTCATGACTTTCAGGAAAGAGATTGACACTAAACTGAACAACACAATGCATACAGTTTCTGACATGGAACTCTTGAAATGAAATCTCAGTGTCACAAGATGGTCAAGTTAGTGAAGTTGAGCATTGTTAATTAGAATTTCTGGACTAAGAGGCTGTGGTTGGACAGTAGAAATTCTTCCTCCTGATATTTTCTTGCCAACTGCAGCCAACATCTTCTGAGGTGAGTCAATGACTGGATGCTGGGCTGTGAAGGTCCCCTTTATATGCAGTGCATAGAGGGCGCCACCACATCATGAGAAGTTTAACATTTTAAATTTGGAAGTATCAATTTTGAGGGTTTGGGAGAGACTAAAAGCTGCTACCTCTACTATTTCTGATACTGAAACATCAAATATTGTTTACTTTCACTCCATTATATATTATGGTATCAAGCTGTTATCTTGTAGTTTCAATCAAATCCACATCTCAAAATTGAGTCATCGATAAAGTGCAGCACTTAACACTGAAAGTGCATTTATTATGACACCAATGTACAGACAGAAGAGAATGCACTATCCTGGATGGGGTGTCTGCTATATATACAAACCAAAAATATTCCAGAATATAGAAACATTACACAAATAACAAACTTTGAGAACCTCCTAGATGGGTTTGAAATAGTGAGCCACAATACATCATCCAATGATGCTAAGTGCTTTGCTACAATGCATGCAGCACAGCTTATAGCATTGCTCGCTCTCCTGCAGAAAGAGTGACCTCCCTCTCATTGGACCTAAAACAGCTACCTGGATTTAGATCTCTTTAATAGTCCTCTGCAAAGCAGCATTGGTTGATCCTCACATTGTAATCATGTTATCACATAATTTTCACTATAATGATCATCAAGGGTAGCTCCTTCGCCTCGCTGCTGAAGTTTCACTGTCATCGAGTGGGTCTTCAGTTTCCTTGATGAAAAGAACACATCATCTATCTATGCCCCAGGACTGTTATAGGTCTTCAAGCATGGATTGTGTGTCTGCACTTTTGTCTTCTTCGTATGTGATCTCCAACAAGCAATGAAGGATACAATATGGCCCAAAGTAGCACTTTGGTAACCTTTCTGATAGTTCCACTTCCTGCACAGCCACAAAAAGACATGTTAAGTCCCAGGACAGTATCTTATTGGCTGGGGCTTGGCATCATGTATAGCTCTCATCCCTCTCTGAGTGTCCACGGTCCATCTGCAATCCAGATTTCTTGGTATTTGCCCTGGTGATGAAATGTTTCACGTAGTCATTCTGAGTACTGTGCAGTTGAAATGGGAACAATGTACATGACATAGTTTAAGCCTCATGATCATGGAGCAGAAAGAACAATGTGAAGCTTGTAGTGTTTCACTTCTCTGTGTTATATGCGAAATCACAACAATCTCTCTTTTTGACATCAATGTACACGCAGAGTGCATCTGCCAACATATTATTAAGGTGTTTTGTAAGGCCATTCATTTGTGGCTGGTAGACCGTTGTCATCTTATAAATAACTTTGCATTGTGAAATTACCTCTGATACTAGACTCAACTTTAAAACTTCCACATGAACAGAGATCACCTCTCTGGGTACTCAGTGCTTCAAAATGATATTTTGTACAAGGAACTTTGCTACTTCCAAAGCTTCAGCAGTAGGCACAGCTTTGGTGACAGTGTAGTGAGTGATGCAGATAATGCAGACTATTATCTATTGATCCCTGTCTGTCAACTTCAGGAACCTGCACAAGGGCTCAATTTTAATTCATTGGAATAGCTTACAGCAGGGGAATTGGTGCCAGATGCCCCAGAGGTGATTGCACCATGTGCTCCCTTCACTGGCATTCCTTACAGTGGCTCACGTAGTGTAACAAACCATCTACATCTACATCTACATCCAAACTCCGCAAGCCACCTG
Source organism: Schistocerca gregaria (assembly GCF_023897955.1). Lineage (NCBI taxonomy): Eukaryota > Metazoa > Arthropoda > Insecta > Orthoptera > Acrididae > Schistocerca > Schistocerca gregaria. The sequence continues at coordinate 545,755,542 of NC_064921.1, forward strand.
ACGGTGTGTGGCGGAGGGTACCCTGACTACCTCTATCGGTTCTCCCTTCTATTCCAGTCCCGTATTGTACGTGGAAAGAAGGATTGTCGGTATGCTTCTGTGTGGGCTCTAATCTCTCTGATTTTATCCTCATGGTCTCTTCGCGAGATATACATAGGAGGGAGCAATATACTGCTTGACTCTTCGGTGAAGGTATGTTCTCGAAACTTTAACAAAAGCCCGTACCGAGCTACTGAGCGTCTCTCCTGCAGAGTCTTCCACTGGAGTTTATCTATCATCTCCGTAACACTTTCGCGATTACTAAATGATCCTGTAATGAAGTGCGCTGCTCTCCGTTGGATCTTCTCTATCTCTTCTATCAACCCTATCTGGTGCGGATCCCACACTGCTGAGCAGTATTCAAGCAGTGGGCGAACAAGTGTACTGTAACCTACTTCCTTTGTTGTAGGATTGTATTTCCTTAGGATTCTTCCAATGAATCTCAGTCTGGTATCTGCTTTATCGACGATCAACTTTATATGATCATTCCATTTTATTTTAAATCACTCCAGTAGAAACCTGGCCAGTTATTCCTGCATCCGATACTGTCTAGAGTTACCACGAATCCCAGAAGATGAGACTCTGAAGCGTCATTGAAAACCTTCAGGATAGCTGGCCATGGATGTGCTGGGACAATGAGCAATCATTTCCACAAACTGGATCATAGTTCCTTTTATATGATGTTTTGTTCATTAACTGGAATCCTCCTTTGGTCAGCTCCACCTTCTTCAGGACTCCTATGATTTTCAGCAATGCTGGATCTTCCCCATGTCCAGCAGCAATGCCATTTCCAGCGAGTATTGATATTTTGCTGTGCTCCATCAAAGGATTCCTTGAAATGCAATGAGAGTCCTTGTGTCTGTGTGTTTTCATGTACCACTGTGGCATTGTACATCTGAAGCCTCAATGTCCATCTCATCAACTGACCTGATGGATCCTTCCGGGTATACAGTAAAGTGATTTGTGGTCAAGGAAGTGTGATTGGTGGAAAACATGATCTGTCATCCTCTTGGCCTTGATGATAGCATGCACTAATACAATATTTTGCGGTTGGCAGTTTTGATGTTTTGTTGATACGAACGTGCAAGCCAGGACCAAATAATCGTGATTCATCCCCCCTTGTGTTGTTTGTGTGCTGAAAAAGAGTGTGGATTTTCTTCCAAACTGCTGAAATAATTTGAAAGAATTTCATGTTTTAATCCTGAATGAAATCGTCTTAACACAATTACTCAGTACTTCCATTCACAATACTGAACTGACAATTCATTAGATTTTGCTTATTACACTGTTTGCATGGCAGTTGTTACAACCCTTTTCTCTGTAGTTGCAAAACACCTCCCAGCTGTGAAGTCAAGAAACAAGCACCCCCACAGCAGGTGGAGAAGCTAACTCGTCATCCCACCTTGTAGATGTAATGTGCCCAAGACTTTCACCACACCTGCATATACCACAAACCATTCTTCCCACAGCATGACATCCAAAACTTAACAATTGATAAAATAAACTTCCTTCAAGTCTCATGAGCATCTTTCATCATTATGGAGGCTTGAGAGATGTTTCAGCTATGATTCTTGGGTAATCTCTTTATGAGGGTCGTTGATTTCGAGAAGACTCACTAGAACTGACAGTCCTGTCTGTAGTACTAACTGCGTTAGGTTCAAATATTTGGGACTGTACATTTTTTCTGCATATTTCCCACCTTATTACCTAGATTGTGGTTCTTTTTATTCATCTGACAGAATTTGCTTTCCTTTTTCTTCAGAAACTTATCTGAATAACGAACACCCTCATTGTTGTCATTCATGTGACTATTATCAGTAGCCTGCCTTCTGCTAAGTTCTATTTCAGTTTTTTTTTTAACTCACTAGATCCATTACTCTGCTCTAATGTCTCCATCCTTTTGAGTCTCATTTTCTCATTAATGCTTGTAAATTCATGTTTAGTGAAATCTTTTATTTGTTTCATTTCATCAGTTACCTCTTGAAACCCATTCCTGACAAAGTCACATTCTTTAAATTATCTTGGTTTGTAACTTCTTTGGTGAGATGACGTAGTTGTTTGTAAACTTTCTAACCCTTTCCCTTGGGTTTTGGTATTACTTCTTATTTTTCTAATATTTCCAGTAAACCACCTTCCATGTTGTGTGTAGTTACTGGCATATAGTATAGCAACAATTAATTTCACTTAATAGAACTTAAGGCACTATGTTTAGACACGTTATACAAAAAGAGTGAACATGTTTATCCAACCATACAATGAAAAAAGGAAGCTGGGTTTCAAGCTGAGGACAGCTCACTGGATAATTCAAGTAGCTTGCAGCACTGATAACTCTTAATTAAAATTTAAAATTCTCTCTCCTCAATTTAATTGACATTAATGTTTGTTGTGAATGTAAGTCAGTTCGTAGAATTGCATGACATGCATACTATAGTATTTCCTCTGTTGTTGACATCAGCTGCCCAGAGCAATGACATATTTTTGTTTTCTCAACATTGTCTAGTTCCAATTACCACTCTCTTTTTTCAGTACCTCTATCTCAAGTGTTGCTCTAGGGCACCAAATCAAGTAAACTCTGTTCAAGGAAGTGTGATTGGTAGGAATTATAATCTGTCACCCTCTTGACCTCAATGAGGACATGTACTAATAAAATTTCTTGCGGTAGCCTAGTTTGCTGCCTTGCTAATTCAGACCCACCAGGCAGGTGTTCCAAGCAGTAGTTTGTGGACTTTGTCACCTCTTTTCTTGTTTGGACGATGAAAAAGAGTGGGGATTTTCTTCCAATTACTTAAACAACTCTGAAGAATTCCACATTGAACTCTTTTATTAATTCTTCTTAATACAATAATTCATTACTCCCATTCATAATAACTTTCACAGTCTTCACACCATTTACATTGTTGTCATAACGATGACTGCAAAACACCAAGGCATGACATCAAGGAACAAGCTCTCCCACAGCAGCTGGAGATGCTAACCTGCCGTCCCACCTTGTAGATGTAATACACCCACATCTTTCATCACACCTGCACATATCGCAAACCATTCCTCCCACAATGTGACATCACAACATAACTACAAATAAAATAAACTTTCTTCAAATCCCTCAAGCTTTTGTCGCCATTATGAAGGCTTGGGAGATGTGGTAGATTCTTTTATCAAAATTGACATATCACACCCCAGCACCGAGCTAGCATAGAGAATGGCAGTCTGTCACAATGGAGAATTGTTTGCATAATAAATAACTCCAGAACTAAAAGGCACTCTTCCTCAGTTGCAGAGCATTTCCTCTTGCACACCAAGAGAACTATGGAAGCATAAGCTATCACATTTTCAGCACCTTCCTGAATCTGCACAACAACTGTGCCAATCCCATAATCACTAGCATTAGTGTGAAGCCCTATCTCAGCATTCCTGTCATAAAATGTTTGGACTTTTTAAGATAACAGCACCTCCTTAACAAAAACAAAAGTTCTTTCTTGTACCTTATTCTAGGAAAATCTGGTGCCTTATTGTAGCAGTTCAGAATTCCAAAGCAGTGCGTTCAATTAACAATATAAATACTGCAAACTTTAGGGAAAGACTAAAGGAGCTAGACTGGGATGAAGTGTATATGGAACCCGATGCAAACTTGAAATATAACTTATTTCACGATACATTTTTAAGGGTATCTGAAAATTGTTTTCCCAAGAAAACAGTGAAACATAATTCCAAGAAAACATATAAAAAAACCTTAGCTAGCTAAAGGAATAAGAATATCTTGCAACCGTAAAAGAGAACTGTATCTAACAGCAAGAGGGAGTACTGACCCCAAAATTGTTCAATATTATAAAAACTATTGTGCGGTACTAAGAAAAGTTATTAAAAAGTCCAGAAGCATGTGTATCATGTCTGAGATCAGTAACTCTGATAATAAAATTAAAGCAATTTGGAATATTATTGAAAGGGAAACAGGGCAACCAAGAGCACAGGAAAACTTTAGTGCCATAAAACTGAATGACAAGTGTACTAACAAACAATCTGAAATTGGAAATATTTTCAATAATCATTTTTTAAATGTTGAGGAGAAAGTAGGATCTAGATCTTCACTAGAAGAGGCAAGGCTTCTAATAGAAGAGGCCATACCTGTGCAGTTTGAAACAACTATATTTCCACGAACTTCTCCCTCTGAAATCAGGAAAATAATAAACTCACTCAAAAGTAAAAGCTCTTACGGAATTGATGGCATTTACAGCAAGATACTTAAAGCTTGTTCCCCACAGATAAGTAGGATTCTCAGCCACGTATGTAATAGCTCTTTGGAGCAGGGTGTTTTCCCTGATAGACTGAAATATGCCATTGTAAAACCATTGCATGAAAAAGGGGATACGTCGGATGTCAACAACTATCGCCCAATCTCTCTTCTGACAGCTCTATCAAAAATTTTTGAGAAAGTAATGTATTCAAGAGTAGCCTCCCATATTTGTAAAAATAAAGTACTAACAAAATGTCAGTTTGGTTTTCAGAAAGGCTTTTCAACAGAAAATGCTATATATGCTTTCACTGATCAAATATTAAATGCTCTGAATAACCGGACATCACCCATTGGTATTTTTTGTGATCTCTCAAAGGCCTTGACTGTGTAAATCATGGAATTCTTTTAGATAAGCTAAATCATTATGGTTTGAGGGGGGCAGTGCACAAATGGTTTAATTCATACTTAACTGGAAGAATGCAGAAAGTTGAAATAAGTGGTTCATGTAATGTTAATACAACAGCTGATTCCTCAAACTTGGGGGCTATCAAGCACAAGGTCCCACAGGGTTCGGTCTTAGGTCCTTTACTGTTCTTGATATACATTAACGACTTACCATTCCACATTGATGAAGATGCAAAGTTAGTTCTTTTTGCTGATGATACAAGTATAGTAATAACATCCAAAAACCAAGAACTAAGTGATGTAATTGTAAATGATGTTTTTTCACAAAATTATTAAGTGGTTCTCAGCAAACGGACTCTCTTTAAATTTTGATAAAACACAGTATATACAGCTCCGTACAGTAAATGGCACAAATCCAGTAATAAATATAGACTTTGAACAGAAGTCTGTAGCTAAGGTAGAATTTTCAAAATTTTTAGGCGTGTCCATTGATGAGAGGTTAAACTGGAAGCAACACATTGATGGTCTGCTGAAACGTCTGAGTTCGGCTACGTATGCTATTAGGGTTATTGCAAATTTTGGTGATAAGAATCTCAGTAAATTAGCTTACTATGTCTACTTTCATTCACTGCTTTCGTATGGTATCATATTCTGGGGTAATTCATCGTTGAGTAGAAAAGTATTCATTGCTCAAAAACGTGTAATCAGAATAATTGCTGGAGCCCACCCACGGTCATCTTGCAGACATCTATTTAAGGATCTAGGGATCCTCACAGTAAATATATTCACTTATGAAATTTGTTGTTAATAATCCAGCCCAGTTCAAAAGTAATAGCAGTGTGCATAGCTATAACACCAGGAGGAAGGATGATCTTCACTGTGCAGGGTTAAATCTGACTTTGGCACAGAAAGGGGTATATTATGCTGCCACAAAAGTCTTTGGTCACCTACCAAACAGCATCAAAAGCCTGACAGATAGTCAACCAACATTTAAAAATAAATTAAAAGAATTTCTAGATGACAACTCCTTCTACTCATTGGCTGAATTTTTAGATATAAATTAAGGGAGGGAAAAAAACTAACTTAAGCATTAGTGTCATGCAATATTTTGTGTAATGTAATATCTTGTACAGACATCTTTCATTAACCTGACACGTTCCACATCATTACCAAGTGTTGTATTCATGATCTATGGAACAAGTATTAATCTAATCTAATCTACCAAGGGACATGCCTTGTTATGTAAGTCCTTTATGAATCACTATCTGTACAAGCACTTTCCAGAAAAGTTCTGATGACATCAATATGCGGAGGAGTCCGAAAATCTGTGACTGCCTGTATTTTCTACGGTTCAGCACGGACACCGTCGCCATTAACTGGGTGCCATACGATTTTTATTTCTTGAGCTACAGAAAGAAATTTTTTCGGATTGAGGTGGAGGCATGCTATCTTATATAGTCATCAGGTGACTTACATAGTCATCAAATGTCTTCAAAAAACCGACAACAAAGACACATCACCCATTTAAGAAGTAAGAGCAGGTTGTCCATCGTAAATTCAAAGGTGGCATGAACCTTACATAGTCAAAATAGCATAACTAGAGGCCGTCAGGAGTTACGAAGGCTGTCTTTTCCCATTGAGCCTCACCAGCCTTGATTTGCCAGTACTGCCTGCATATAGTCAAGAAATACCTTAACTGTTTCAGGTAGTCTAGGGTGTCATCAATGCACAGTAACAACTAGCCATCATTCTTCATGATTTTTTTGTCATTGATGGTTGATGCAGATATGTCACGTGCTATCATTCTTCTTTGTGAGGACTGTAGGAGAGGACCAAGGACTCTCTGAAAGTTCAATAATGTCATATTGAAATATCTTCTCCACTTCTTCCCAGAATATCCATTGTTCAGTTGGTGGCACCCAATAAGAGCAATGGTTAATTAGTGGATAATCCCCATTGTTGATACAGTGTTTTACCATTGAATGCTTTGCCTATCTTTTCTCCACCCTGGATAAGAAAGCATCTAAAAATTGTTGCAGCATGGCTAAAACTTGCCAATGTTGTTCCTCAGTCAAGCCAGACTGTTGGTAGTTTGATAGTGGCTTCCTTCACTACACTGTCTGTAGTGGTAGTGGAGCACAATTCTTTGTCTATGACACTGAGTTGCCATCTTGGACTGGTTCAGCTGTTCCTACACACATACCTACAGGGTCGAGTTGTGGCTGCTCTTGACAATTAGTGATACGAAGCTTTAGTTGTCCATCTGTAATGTTTATGATCTTTGCTGGTCGGCAGATTTCATTTGTGAGCATGAGTAGCTTACTGTAATCAACAAATGCTTCACAGTTTAACACACCATCTAGACTGACAACTGCAACTCATCTGAATGATCGCAGGATAATGTCTTCATTGACAACCAACTGCCTAGAGCAATATTTGTTGTGTGTGCTTGTTGGAATAACTTCATCAATCTGATGCTCTGGCCTACAGTCTATGACTGCCTGTGGCACTTGCAGGAAGTTCTGTCCAAGAATAACACTCCACAGTGACTGACTTGCAAAAACAAGAGTTTTGAGTACTGTTACCTTCCAGGGGGTGTTCTTGAAATTTAGACTTCTTAAAATGCTATTGTTACACCTTTATAAGCCTTTTTAAGTGTGAATACAACATTTATTTACATTGCTTCAACCACTGCAGAAGTTCTGTCCTACCATATCTCAAAATTTGTGGATCTAAGTTTTTTTTTTTTATTTGGAGCTAATGGTACTGTCACAAATCAAGCACTGGCATAGTGACTACATTTTATTAAAATGACAAATTCAAAAAGCTGTGTTTGGTCACTGACAGTTATTCTTGTAATGCTCATGTTGTCTGGATGTATTCAGAACTTCAGTACAATTGCTTTTGTATCACAGAACATAATCTTCTTGAGCAATCAATGATTATAATTAGACGATAGAAAAAGCAGCTCATGAGCCAACTAGTGGCTGGGCACATTGGCCCATGACAGCAGTGATGAAATTTCCTGACCACTTGGTAACTGTCATCCATGGAGGATTTCCATCTTTGGCAGTCTCACCTCCATAAATGGTCACCTTATTTAGTTTTGCTAAACTTGGCACCTAAGTATGGAGATGGGTTTTGGCTATGGTATGTTCAGGAGTGACCTCATCAGGTAACGGCTTTTTCTACACATTGGCTATAATTGTCTGCACCTGACTGGGATGCATAGCTGACTTCTTGTGTTGTTTTAGTCATTTAAAACTCATCATCTTTCTCTGCATAAGTGTACAAAGTGTCCCAGACATCCACAGTGGAAACACACTTGAGTGTTGTCCTCTGTCCTCCAAATGTCTGTTGTTCTGCAGCCATTATACCTGATGGAGGAGATGGTTGTGCCTGTGTTGGTCGGGTGCTGGGTTGTCGTTTAACAGCCATGGCCTAAGTCTGAGTTGGTTGATTGCATTCTTCCTGGCATGTTCAACTGGTGGCAAAGATTGGTGCAACAGATGGGTACCCCTTCTCTTCAACGTTCTCTATTACCTTCTGACATAAAGGGATGGCATTCACGACTTATCTTTTGTTTGCTTGGTCTGACAATTCTCACAGTTGAGTCGATCATATTTCTTTTGTCCAACTCTTTTCTATTGCTTTTCCTTGATGTGCTGGCACCACCTGGAACTCCTCGGTTTTTGTGACGTCCTTTACGCATCTTCTGTGACTCCTTTCACCAAGTATGTTACTCAGTTGGCTTCTGTCATATTCGGATTCACAATGTGGCATAGGGCCAAAACATTCGGTATATAAGACGTATCATTTCCACATGGAGCTGGACTCTGTTTTCCAAGTGTTATTCTGCTATATGGACTTGATGCTGATTGTCACCAATTGTTTTCTTTAGTTTGGCCTGGAATTTGTCCCAGCTATTGAGCTTTCCTTCATTGCGCTCGAACCACTGTTAGGCTATGCCATTAAAGTCACCATACACATTTGCCAAACACATCATGTCATCCCACTTTTTCTGTCTGGTGACTAAGTGAAATCCTTCCAGTCATTTTGATGGGTCCTGACTACCATCTCCAGAAAAGGCTGTTGGGTGCCAGATGTGCAGCTGACTTCTTGTAGTTTTGAAATCCATTGGTTTCCTGACTATACGGACCTGGGGAATGATGTACTCCTTGTATTCTGGTACTAGTCCATGTATGCGATGGCCTTTACATTGTCTAATTGAAGCGACTTTGATATACATGTTTTGGAGTACTTGGCATATACACACACACACACACACACACACAGAATATTTCAGATCACATGAACATTACTGAGGTAAGAAATTTCAAGAACTATACAAAAAAGATAAATACTAAATAAAAAATAATTGCTAGTGGCTGGGTTTGGCATGGTAATCAGTACACACCACCCAGTGATGCTAACCTCTACATTATATTACATGCAGCACAACTCACAGCAGTATTTCTGGGCAACTCTGAATTCACAAAGAATGTTCTAAATTTGAGAGAGAAATGCCATGTTTTCAAATAGAAGTGGAAAAGCTTCTTTGTGGCACACTTCTTTTACTGTGTATAAAAGTTCCTAGTAGCAGTTCAGGGCCTTGTTCCAAACAATATTATTTATATTACTGTAGACCTTTTTAGTCTTCTTTATCTGATTTTAAATTTCATCTGCTTCTTCTTCTTCTTCTTCTTCTTCTTCTTCTTCTTCTTCTTCTTAATTAAGCAGTGATTGACTCTATGACCACATAGCTTTTGGTTCACATGGCCCTACGAAACCTGCAGAGTTAAATTACAGAATTTGCAGACAGAGCATTCAAAGAAATCAAGAAGAGTTTGCCAGTTCTTATTGAAGATTATCAAGTTAATAGTTACCGTGACACACACAAAAGACTACATTCATAGTCTTACTCTTAACAACTCTCATAATTACATTTATTAAACAAGTACATTTGTTAACAGAATCTTCTGTCGGTTCTTGGTAGAACAACATTATAATAAATGAAAAGCACCAGTTTGCTTTTGTAGAACAAAGTACAACTGTTTCAATTATTTTGAATGAGACCACCATTTTTAGTAAAAAGGATAATCTGCTTTGTACAAAAATGAGAATTACATTGTGCAACAAGCATAGCACAAACAAATTTTTTGTGGAACTAAATCTACACACACACAATTGTGTTGTAGGACTCCATAAAGGAGTGTGTCTAAGTGGATGCCAAATTAGTTAATTTTAATAGTATTACACAATTTGTAATGGTAGTATAAAAATTTTAATTTACCCACGGTTATATGCATTTCATGTTTAGTTCTAAAATTTATGTGTGTTAACACGCAATATGGACATAAGAACGTTGGTGGAAACAACCCCATTTCAAGCAATTTGGACGCTACGTTATCTTCATTTGAAGCTAAGATTTTTCATACCTGAGTATTGCCAAATCAAGCCAATGAACAAGCAGTATGTGCATATAATATAAAGAAGTGATATTTTTAAAGCCGCTCTACTTTGCTTCAACTTAACTTGGTAACACGAATTGTAAAATTTTTACGTTAAGAAGAATGTTTAAAATTTTCAATTCTGTTAAAACTTTACTATAGCATGAAACACTGGTATTATTTTATAATTACTGATGTTTATTATATAGTAAGCACTTATCCACCTTGACATTCTTGAGACAGACGATGCTTCACATTATTGCATAATGATAAAGTTCGATCCCAAGGAACAGATGTTTCAAACGATTCTGCAACTACATTGTATTCTAGCCCAAGATCCTGTAAAAGAATTTTAGGATTAGTGGAGGAGCTTGTTTTATTGCCAATATTGGTGAAGAACAATGAATAAGGCAACGTTTTTTGGTCCCATTTACAAACTTTACTTACTCGGATATAGGCTATCACAAACGTTAACATGTATCCTCTTTCACCATTCTTTTCTCCTGCAGGTACTCCTCCAAAATGATCTGCTATTTCATATATTCTTTTCTCTTGGGCTTCAACAGTTTTTCTGTCTCCTGTAAATAATTTTAAATAAAATGTGCAACATGTAAAAATTCAGCATATTTATGCTGCATGAGGTTACATCACACTATACCTGAATCTTTACAGTTGAAGATGATGGTTTTTAAGGAATACATTACATAAATGCAATAATGGATTACAAAATTTGTGAAATAATCTGGAGATAGTGTATAACAATGAATTTAAGTCCACAGAGGGATTCAGTTTAAATATTTAATCACTGACCATTTTCTGACATACTAAGAAAATGAACATAAACAATGAGACAGCTGCACTACCTTAGTCAAAGCATTTTGTTACAATTAATAATTCTCATTTCTTAAACCAGAACATAACAATGTTTACAACAGAAGAGCCTATTCATGTTTTGTACATCTTACCGGTAGAGTTACAAGTTTTCATAGGTAACTGTAATTTGGACAGTAGGATTCTGTTGCAAGGTTAGATACAACGGTAAGATTATTTCTACTACTGATCAGCTTTCAAAGAGAAGATGTAGGAAATTAGTTAAATGAAAGCTTAAAATTATTTACTGAAATGAGTATAATAGTGAACCAAACAAGCAAAATCTCAGTCTACAACTATTTATCATGAAAAGCAAGAGATTCTTGTAAAACTAAATAAAAACACTGTGGATGATTAAAAAATCAAAGACAATTTCGTTACATTGGAAACTTTTTTTTTTGCCTTGCATATAAAGGGTTAATGAACATCTAGAACAAAGATGAAACAGGGGAAGGAGAGTTGAACTGAAATATTTTAGTGGAACAACAAAATAAAGGAACATTGTGCAGTAATACCTAAAATGACTTACCTGGATAAGTTATTTTAGTACTATAAAAACCATCACAGAACAGCCATGTACTAAATGCATTAACAAGCAAATTGTATGTGGTCAATAGCAGATTTAAATCATTTATATTCATTTTACATGACTGATGAGGATGATGAGAAACAATAACCAGCTATATGGGTTAGGAATTACAGTTCATCAGAAATATGAATTAGACATAGTAATTACCACCACCACCACTACTAACACAAGAGTATCATAATTAATGTTGTAGACTCAATGAAGTGCAGTTTTTGACAGGCCATCTGCACATTCTGCACAGTTATACGTGACACTCCTCTAGTGTACATTAATCAGGATACTACTGTTATATTATTCTAGCAACTTCACAGTTTTATTTGTGACAGGCTTTTATACACCAAACAGTATCTTGGGCATACAAGATATCTACCTCTGCCCTCAACAAATGTTGCTATGCTAACCAATGAAGCAGAAGTGCACACTAAAAAGGCATGCATTAAATCTCCATGGTTATTACATAAACAATTAAAACACAATTCCAGGATTCTGCTTACCCTCAAACAACAGTGTAGCAACACACAGAGTATCTAAATCAAATCCTTTTATTTTAGTGATGTAAAGTTTCTTCAGACCCTCAAGCAACAGTCCCATATACCCTGTAGGCTGCCTTAATGACTGACCAAATTTAAATTGTTCATTATCCATTAGGCGGACAGAAGCAGGCTGGCACCGCTAGAAAAAAGTAAAATTGCTCATTAGTGTCAGGTTACGTGCATAGGCAGCAACAAATTGACATTAAAAATGCGTTCATATAATTCCAATATTACAAGTCTAAGGGAAGAAAACTAAATCTCAAAACCTTAGCTAGTTTGCTCTCTTAATTCAAGAGTTGCTCTCACTGTTACTACTATTGTTTCTAAATAGTAATATGCAGGTTATGCATGTACGTTAAATATATGGCTAAGCAGATCAAAAAAGTTTTTTTAGTATATCCACATATGTGAATGTAAGAACTTAAGATACAAGTGGCACAGGGAATGAAAAATATCATTCTAATTTAAAAAGATAACATAGTAGTTGTTCAATACACAATGCAATACATTTTTTCCTTGGTCAACTTCAGTTTAAAAAATTCTGAATTTGCTGTTGGACATCTTGGAATATTCTTACTTCAGCCTCTACAGTACCATGAAATTACGATAGGTGGCAGCGCTAAACATAGCCTTCAAAAAGGCCTCTGCAACGTAGATGTGTTGCCAGCAGAGTGCTCCCATTGTTTCTTTTGGCAGAAAGCCAGACCATCACAGATATTCACAGGCACTTGCAGAATGTCTACGGAGACTTGGCAGTGAAGCAACAAGGTTGTGTAAACCTGTCTGATCTCCCTCACGCCAGCAAGCCGCACACAGGTGTACTAACCTCACGATATTGACAAAAATGCAAATTAACTTCTCCGTAACAATGAAAAGCTTCACACAATTCTGCACACCTGAGAGGAGATCACAAAACTTCACTGGACTGTTCTTCCTCATTCACTCTACAGCCTGGATCTCATACCTTCTGACTTCCATGGGTTTGACCCAATGAAGGATGCACTTTCCAGGCAGCAGTACATGGATGATGTAGAGGTTATTGATACAGCAAGACGTTGGCTCTGATGTCAACCAGAAGAGTGGTAGGTTGCAGACTTTTAGGCCCCCCCAGTAAGGTGGCATATAAGGTCATTGGATTGAATGGAGATTTATTGAACAATAGGGTTTTGTAGCCGAAAGAATGAAGAATAATATGGCATATTTGAATCCTGAATAAAACCAACCTGCTTTAAGGGGAAAAAAGAAATAAATAAAAAAAGGTGTTGCATTACTCACTGAATGCCCCCTTGTACAAACAGAACAATAATCGTAATAAAAGTAATCTGTTTGAAAGTGAACATATGAAGAGTGAAAATTTGCTACTGGGTAACATTTAACACCATGTGACTCCACCATGTGCATTGTGGCCTGAGCTGTTGGAGCTGGTAGTCATGTGTGTGTGAGGTGTGCTTACTTATGTAAATGCATGGTGTGTGTTTCTCTTTTTCTGATGAAGGCTGTGGCCTAAAGCTTATGTGTAAGTGTCTTAATTGTGCCAGACTGAAACTTAACATTTCGTCTTTACAGTAAGTAGCAATCTAATTTTTCCTGCATTGTTAATATTCCTACCTGGAGTTTCCATTGCTTCATAATAATAATAGTTAGTTAGTTGGTTGCGTGTTCCATTGATCAATCGCATGGTATGGTAGCCGTTATAATGTGGAACATGTCAAGTGCACAAGAAATGCACATATGAAACAAGATTTTTTAATATATATAATAAAATACGGAGTTAAGGATTAATATTTCTATTATTTACCCCATTCCCTTAAATGGCACAAAAGGCATGCACTGTATTTATAGATTTATTTATTTCTATTCAAGAATTCATCTATGGTATAGAAGGAGTTGTCACGGAGATATGATAGCAATTTATTTTTGAAGCTATTACTGCTGTCTGTGAGACATTTTATTTCATCTGGTAATTTGGTGAGGATTTTTATAGCGCCATATTTTACCCCTTTCTGTACCAAAGATAGGTTGAGTAAAGGATAGTTTAAGTGTTTCTTTTTTCTGGTATTATAATCATGAATGTCACTGTTGTTTTTAAACTGGTCCATGTTGTTGCGAACAAATTTAATTAGTGAGTAAATGTACTGTGAGGCTGTTGTAAGAATTCCCAATCTTTTGAAAATATGCCTACAATATGTGAGACTATGAACTCCACACATTATGCTAACCACTTTCTTTTGAGCAGTGAATACTTTTTGTCTAAATGTTGAGTTACCCCAAAATATTATTCCATATGACATCAGACAGTGAAAGTATGCAAAGTATGTGAGCTTACTAATTTTTTACATCCAAAAAATTGGCAATTATTCTGATTGCAAAAGTTACTGAACCTAGTCACTTTAGAAGATCCAAAATTTGAATTTTTCAATTAAGATTCTCACCTTTGTGTAGACCCAAAAACTTAGTATGCTCTACCCTGTCTACTGACTTCTGTTGATGTGTTATATTTATCAAAGGAACTGTACTTTTTGCAGCAGAAAATTGGATGTACTGTGTTTTTTCAAAGTTTAGAACAAGCCCATTTGCAGAAAACCAATTAATGACTTTTCCAAAGACCTTATTTGTATCATTTTCAACTGGAGTTTCTTTTATCGGATTAATAAGGGTGCCTGTATCATCAGCAAACAGTGTCAGTTCAGCTTCCAGTTTCAGATGGGAAGAGAGGTCGTTCACATATATCAAGAACAGAAGGGGTCCCATGATTGAACCCTGTGGAACACCTATGTAAGTTCATCCGAGTTAGATGAAGTGGCAAATTTATTTAAAGTCACTTGACCCATGTAAGGAAACTTTTTGCTTCCTGTTATGTATTTATACCATAGAACTGTAATTTCTGTAACATAATGTCATGGTTCACACAATCAAATGCTTTGGACAAGTCACAGAAAATTCCTATTGGTGACATTTTACTATTTAAAGACTCTACTACATGGACAGTGAAATTGTATATTGCTGTCTCAGTGGGGCAGCATTTTTGAAATCCGAACTGCTGAGATGTCTAACCACTTGATTACATTACTTTCTCGAAGCTTTTTGTAAATGCTGTAAGCAAGGATACTGGCAGATAATTATTGACATCTGTTGTGTCCCCCTTTTTGTAGAGCGGCCTCACAATGGCTGTCTGGGAAAATACCTTGAGTTAGAGATGCATTACATATGTGACTCAGAACATCCGCTGTAATCGCTCCACATTGTTTCACTATTGTATTGAAGATGTCATCTACTCCAACACAAAACAGCAGCAGCAGCAGCAGCAGCAGCAGCAGCAGCAGCAGCAGCAACAACAACAACAACAACAACAACAACACAATTTGAGCCTAATTTAAAACTTTTTTTGAATAGTTTATTTCATTCCTCTTCATACAAAATGTTTTAATAAACATGTATTTGCTAGCCCCATTGAGTTTTCATTACTCTTTATTTTTATGTAATGTTCTTCATTTTACTTTTCTTGCACTGTTACTAAATACTGTGTGTCTCACATTCCTTAGACAGTTGTCAGTGTCACCTTCAACATTTCATGACAAACAACAAATTCAAGTATTAAATTATTTTAGTATTATCTATATTTTGGATTAATCAATTACAGATTTGATATGGAGCATTATATCTGAAACAAGGAAATATTCAAACAAGCTAATTTTTAATTAAGAGCTGTTTTTTAGTTCAGTTTGTGATTAATATTGGCAACTTCCCTCACCTGCAATGCAATTTCCCTCATGCACGCTACACCAGATTCAAAATCTGGGAACACAATAGAGCCATATCTCTTGCACTCTGGGAGAGGTCTTATCTTAATTACAACTTCAGTGATGACACCAAGAGTTCCTGAAATACAATAAAATGTATGTCAAGTCCATTATCAAAGACACAAACAGAAAAATGCATTCATAATCTCTTTCTAAAAGAAATTAGATGACTCTTTAAATCACAGATATTTCTCTTCAGATGCCATTTATTTACCTGGATAATATTAGAAGACATTGCTTAATAACTGTGTTGTTTCCTGTACTGTGCAAAAATGAGTAACTGAACCATATTTCGTAATTATATTTCAGCTTGGTCCCAAACTAAGTTTTGGAAAACATTGAAGGAACATAGATATTTTACATTACTACTAAGACTATTCTCTTTAAAAGTACTTAACTGTTACAAATATTGTGCATAGAAGTTAATATTTGAAGTAGGATAAAGTTCTTCTCAAATTAAAAAAAAAAGGGTAATGTCAGCTGAACACTGCTCTCTTAAAAATTATTTTTAATCATCAGAGTGACATTTTCTGTGAGTTGTGATGCAGCTGACCTTGCTTCAGCGATTATCTTGCTTCAATATCTCATGCTAGCAGCTCTGATTACTAGAGGAACTCTGGGGCAGCTAGTTTTAAAAGGTTGAGCTCGGTGGCACCATGGAAAGAGTGAGACTGGAAAGTGAGTACTTCATTGCAGAAAGATGAAATGGAGTCACAATGCAACTAGCCCTACACCATAGGCTGTGTGTTGTGTCCTCTGTGGACTGGCGGTCATATGTACGTGGGTTGGGTACTACCAGGTTTGAAAAAGTACACAGTGTCTCAACGCGTGTCATCCTGGGTCAATTCGAAATGTGGATCATGCTTTTGGCAAATACAGTTGCTGTTTACTTTTGAATGGAGGCACTGCTCCAGATGTGGAATGCTGTCAGCTTTTGATGGGCTTCAAAGTGTAGGCATATGAAAATGGAATTACAAAACTAGTGATGAATGATGCAGTCAGAGTTTTATTGTTGGTAAGCATTATTCTCCTCTAAATATACATGTTAAAGTAAAACAGTAAGAAGTTTGCCATCCTTGATACAAAGATTTTGTTTGTGTTCATGTAGTCAAGCGATGGAAAGACCTTTCCTTACGTTTAAGGAGTGTGGTGTACCAAGTGGTACAGGTTCTGTACATTTATTTTTAATTTTGGTAGCTGATTTTGTTTGTTAACCCATCCAGCTACATCTCTTGTTAAGCACTAAACTTTCTTGGTAGCTTAAATTTGTTGCCTGAAACCTACTAATTACGTTAAGTCCTGGTGGTTTCAAGGTTGAAAATATTTTACTCACCTTGCCTGGTTGTTATTAAGTGCTTAACAAATACTATGTTGCTGGAGCCGTTACCATGTGCTGAAGTTAAATTACTAAAATCGATATAAGGCCACACTTACAGCCACATGTGGTTTGTATAGGTGATGCAAGTCGAGTGCCCGATCTGGAGTAAATGCTGCCATGCAAATCGGGTTCCATTTGGAAACAAGTCAATTTCACATACTGCAAAGGGACTTGGGACTTGTCTACTTGCCATTTCATTTTTAAATGCTTTAAATTTACTGTTAAGTTTTGGATACCTCTTTTGAATTTGATGTAAACTTTCAAATAAAGGATTGTTTGTTTAATTCAAGAAACCTTTGAAAACTGAAAGTTTTAGATGTTTGATGTTTATTTACTTAATGTAAAGTTTACTTAAAAATTTTGGATGTTTGTTTCATTGCAAAGCTTATGCAAATTCAAATTTAAACTCTCGCGGTTTGGTAATGAAAGCCATTAATGCATTACTTTAAGTATAAAAGATTTTAGCATGATGTAATTCTGAAATTAGCAGTCTGTTGTATGTAGTACCATAAATAAGTTCTTTCAAAATAATGGTTAAATATTTTTTGTGCCAACACCTCTCCTACTCCGCAAGCTTGGAATTGCCTGTTTGGTCCTGGACTGTTTTAAACATTGTTTGAACTTAAATTTTTAAAATTATGGGACTATTCTATTAGATCTTTTCTTTGAAGAACATAAGAAGACATTCAACAATGACTTCGTTAAAGTCATTAAATGATGCCCCATTTCATAGTGAAGAAAGAATCAACAAAAGTGTGTATAGTCACTGACACGAAGAAACATTAAAATGATCAACAACATCTGGAATACTGAAATATTACTTGTTAATATGGCTTGCAAACTTATGTCATAATGTAAACAGTTTAAGAGTATAACTTACCAAATAGAAGAGGCAGTGAGTCACTGTCTGACACAAAAATGAGAGTGAAAACATTGCTATATTTCAGATGAACCTTTTTTGTGTGTACATGGACACTAAATAAATAAAAAAAAATCCTCTGAAAACCAACAAAGTTTTCAGTTTGTTCACATGCTAGTTGCCAACTTAACAGACCCTCTACTTTGTGAGTTGTTATTTACATAAAATATTAATTTTTGTTTGCAGGGAGTATTTATGTGAAAGGGACAAAGTATGTGACCACAGCAGTGACTAGTTGAAAGAGTTTGAAAGTGGAACACACTGCCACTCATGAATATATAAAAACCTTAGTCCACCTGGCTCAGGATTGTTGCATTGTTAGCTGCAGAGGTAGAAGATGTGCTTTGTGTTGGTGTTGCACATTTTCTAGATTTTTGAGTGAGTTAATCTCAGTGTTGTTCTTTGGCGTATCAGTGTAGAAGTTGGTACAGAGTCAAAAATACATGCAGTTCACACTTTTCCTTACATATAAAAGCTGACTTCAGAATTTTCCTTTGTGTGAAACTGCATGTGCAAGACTCATGTGCCAATTTAAAATTGTATGTCAAGTCACTTCTGCATAATGTTTCACTGATTGTATCAATACCCATTTGTACTGCAGTAAATGTGAAATTTCAGACATCTGCGAGTGCCATGATAAACTCCTACTGTTGTAATCAATTGTTGGCTTAAGCTTACTGTGGTGTTTTAAAATTTTTGGGAAGTGTAGACCTCTCTTCATTCAAAACAATCATTCTCTAATTTATTGTGTAATTATGTGAGAAACAGATAATTTTTGGACACTTAAAAAACTATATTTTCATAAATGACTGATATGAGTGTGTCTGGATAACTTATTTCACAGCAAACCAGCTTTTTGTGATTCACAGTTACTGGCAAATAATATAGCCCCCAAATTTCATTGTATAACACAAAAAAGTATATTTTTGAGAATTTTTGGAATTTACCATTGTCCTGCACATAATTTGTAGTAAATCAGTGTTTGTGATTTATTTACTGTAACAAATATTCTAACAAACATATTGTGTTACATCTAGTTTTCCCTTACAGAGGAGTTTACCGGTATGTTATCTATATTTATCATAAATTAATTCTATTTTAGAGTTTGCTAATAATTATAACTAACCTTAAAAACTTTAGGGAAATTAGTATTTTTAACCATATGTTTTTCTGTGGCCATAACAGAACTCTTGTTTTGTATATTTACTTCAATTCTTGTACAGAATTAGCAATTTTGTTAGCTCCATAGACATAAGAGATAATCAGCAGACTTTGTTTAAAGTTATTTGTTCACAGTCATGTTAAGCATTGCACCAGCCAAAATGCGCATTGTGAATTCTGTTCTCAAACATGGAAGTAGTTGGTTCACATTTGTAAGCAGCTGGAAACCGCAATAACTCCTGTAAAATGACTGGCAGCTGCTGTGAATTAGTGTGTTGGAAGAGCTCCTGAGAGCCTTGTACCTCTAGTACCAGTAAAAAAGGTACCTCAAGTACTATCCTTTCCTACATCTCCTCTGCAGAAAGTACGGAATCTGTCATTATTCATCCACTTGACTGTGAGTGGTGTTTCAGTGGTAGATCTACACACCGTGTACCGTATGAATGGCGACCATGGAGGATGCAGGACGTTGTACCCAATCTCCTACCTAACGGGTTTGAGGCGGTATCTTTCACTGAGACTGAGTCAATGGGACTCACTTCACCTATTTTGGAGAAACCTGTTTTTCTGTGTCAAAAGGAGGCAAACACAAAAGGGTAGGGGTGTACTAAACTTTGGCAGTTCAAAATTATGGCAAATGATGGTCTCCCTCGGCAAACGGGAGCAAGAGACAAGAAGGAACACCAGGTGCACTGAATGACTATGGTTGGGGGCTTCAGTCACCATGTTGAAGGGGCTATTCTGGCACCCCACTGAGGGAATACTGCAGACTGTGGTGCACATTGTAACAAATGAGGCCCATCACCTTGTCTCTAAGGTCATACATGGATCATTCCAGCGACTGGCACAGAATGTTGAAAAGGCCAGAATTACGCATGGAGTTCCAATGTAGCTCACAATCTGCAGCTCTGTACCCAGAACTGATTATGGCCCCCTTGGTTCTCAGTCAAGTGGAAGGACTGAACTAGAGACTTTTGAAGCTAGGTTGTGACTTTCTGGACTTGTGCCACAAGATTGAGAACTGTAGAATCATCAGAACTGCTATCCACATAGCTGACCATGTGTGAGGTGCACAAGGTTTTTTTTAGATTAGTCAACTCTCCATCCAGGCTACATAATGATAGGTGTAGGAAACACACACTATCAGTGTAAGAGTGAAACAAGTGCCTCCCATAGGTGAGAGCATTAAATTCCTATTGGTTAATTGCTGAAGCATTCACAACAAAGTGACAAGAGTTCAAAGTGCTCCTGAAAAAAGCTGTGAAGCTCGCATAATACTAGGTACAGAAAGCTGGTGGAAACCTGAAATAAAAAAAAAGATTTTTGGGGAAAATTTAAGTGTATATTGAAAGAATATACTAATGGAAAATGGAGATGCTGTATTTGTCATAGCAGACAAAAAACTCACATCAACTGAGAAGGAAATTGAAGCTGGAAGTGAGTGTGTTTGGGCAGGACTCAGTATCAGGGGGTGGGCATAAAATGATAATTGGATCCTTCTACTGCCCACCACTCATTTTATGATGTAACCGAAAACTTTAGAGAAAACCTCACTTCATTTGTACACAAATTAAATTCCCCAGTTATACAGTAATCATTGTGTAGACTTTCAACAATGAACTGGGAAAATTACAGTTTTGTGGGTGGTGGGCATGACAAGACACCCTGTGAAACATTACTAAATGCTTTCTCTGAAAACTGGAACATTCATGAGGAAAATATATTGGATTGTGGTTCCCCTTGCTTTCAGTTTTCCATGGGTTCAACAAATGAAGACTATGTAGATTAATGTACCTAGGCCAGTCCAACGGCTGCTGCCCCTCCTCGGGAACCATAACTCAATTTAGTTTATCCAGAGAGACCTCTCGAAAGTGGTTGCACCTGCGGTATAGCTACCTATATTTTTAAGGCAAACAAGCCAACCCACTATGGCAAGGTCATTAGTCTTCCTTTACACTACTTATAAGAGAGCTAGAATGGTGAAGGAATGGGGAGTGTGAGGGGTTGCGGCAGACTTGGTTATCTATCAGATACTAAGAACGAAATATTCTCAAATTAATGTCTTTTCTTTTTAAACAGTTATGTTAAAAGAAAC
This sequence comes from Schistocerca gregaria, assembly GCF_023897955.1. Taxonomy (NCBI): domain Eukaryota; kingdom Metazoa; phylum Arthropoda; class Insecta; order Orthoptera; family Acrididae; genus Schistocerca; species Schistocerca gregaria. The sequence goes on from NC_064921.1 coordinate 545,777,012, forward strand.
ATTAATTATCCACTCATCAACTTAGGAGAACTAAGATGCACAATAATTGCTCACTATCACTGATTACATCAGATGTTCTAATTTTTGTTGGGTAGAAGCAAGTACTTACAGAGAGATTAAACATAACAGAGAATATATGTTAAACTCTAAGGCCATCTACAGTCTGACTCAAAAGCTTCATTCTGGTAGGGCCCTACTCCTACATTTCTGGACTCCACAGAAACTCTCTCACACTTTGCTTGACATATACTGAAGTGTAAAAACGGTTTGTCAGATACTGGCTTAGCTACAGTCAAGGGAATGATTCCAGACTGTCTCTTTCACTCTACCTTTATTTTCCAAGTCTGCTGACACTGCAACTGCTGTCACCAAGATGTTAAGAACAAGCAAAATAACCAGAGGAAGGAACAATAAATTTTCTGACATACATTCACAGTCAGATACAAGAAGGTGTCATACAAAGTTAAAGAAATCTTATACACGGTGGTCCATTGATTGTGACCCGGCCAAGTATCTCACGAAAGAAGCTTCAAGCAAAAAAACTACAAAGAACATAACTTCTCTAGCTTGAAGAGGGAAACCAGATGGCACTATGGTTGGCCTGCTAGATGGCGCTGCCATAGGTCAAACGGATATCAAATGCAGTTTTTATAATAAGAAACCCCATTTTTTATAACATATTCGTGTGGTATGTAAAGAAATATGAATGTTTTACTTGCATCACGTTTTTCACTGTGTGATAGATGGTGCTGTAATAGTCACAAACATATGGCTCACAATTTTAGATGAACAGTTGGTAACAGGTAGGTTTTTAAAATTAAAATACAGAACGTAGGTACGTTTGAACATTTTATTTTGGTTGTTCCAATGTGATACATGCACCTTTGTGAACTTATCATTTCTGAGAACGCATGTACAGTTGTGCCACTGGGCACAAGAGAAATTACGGGATGATGACAGATTTTTTGCACACGTTCTATTTAGCGTTGAAGCATCATCATAGTGTGATTAGCTGTAAATACCACATTAATGCAATAAATGCTAAAAATTATGTCTGTCAACCTCAATGCAATTGGAAATATGTGTAACGAAATTCCTTTCAACAGCGAGTAGTTCGGCTTCTGTAATGTTCGCACATGCATTGACAATGTGCTGACACTTGTTGTCAGGTGTTGGATCACGATAGCAAATATCCTTCAACTTTCCCAACACAAAGAAATCCGGGGACGCCAGATCCGATGAATGTATGGGCCATGGTTTGGTGCTTCGACGACCAATCCACCTGTCATGAAATATGCTGTTCAATAGCACTTCAAACACATGCGAGCTACGTGCCGGACATCCATCATAGTACTTCACCATTCTGTCATGCAGTAAAACATCTTGTAGTAACATCGGTAGAACATTACATAGGAAATCAGCATACATTGCATCATTTAGATTGCCATCGATAAAATGGGGGCCAATTATCCTTCCTCCCATAATGCCGCACCATACATTAATCTGCCAAGATCGCTGATGTTCCACTTGTGGATTTTTCCATTGCCCAATAGCGCATATTATGCTGGTTTACGTTAAACTGTTGGTGAATGATGCTTCATCGCTAAATAGAAAGCGTGCAAAAAATTTGTCATCATCCCGTAATTTCTAATTTCTCTTGTGCCCAGTGGCACAACTGTACACGTCGTTCAAAGTCGTCGCCATGCAATTCGTGGTGATGTTGTATTCTCAACACCCACGTTTTTGAGACTCCTGATTCTCGCGCAATTTGTCTGCTACAGATGTGTGGATTAGCTGCGACAGCAGCTAAACCACCTACTTGGGCATCATCATTTGTTGCAGGTCATGGTTGACATTTCACATGTGGCTCAACACTTCCTGTTTCCTTAAATGACGGAACTATCCATCAAACGGTCCAACCACTTGGATGATGTCGTAGCACACATAGCACACGCCCGTTGGGCATTTTGATCACAATAGCCATACATCAACACGATATCGACCTTTTCCGGAATTGATAAATGGTCCATTTTAACATGGGTAACGTATCACGAAGCAAATGCCGTCCATGCTGGGGGAATGTTATGTGATACCAAGTACTTATACATTTGTGACTATTACGGCGCCACCTATCACAACGCAAAAAAAGTCGTCCAACTAAAACATTCATATTTCTTTACATACTACACGAATATGTAATAAAAAATGGGGGTTCCTATTTAAAAAAAACATCACCATCTAGCTGACCAACAACAGCGCCATCTAGTTTCCCCCTTCAAGCTAGAAGAGTTTCGTTCTTTGTAGTTTTTTCATTTTATGCTTATTTCGTGAGATATTTGGCCTGGTCACTATCAATGGACCACCCTGTATGTAGTGTCATGAACCCTTACATCCCTTTGTCGTTCAGTATAGATCTAGGGTTGACTCTGGCGCAAACAGTTTTTATTAGTCAAAGAGACTCAGTTCAGATTACACACATCTGTAGGTCGAAAGGGTTAGTCTAGAATCATTCCCTTGACTGTAGCTAAGCCAGTATCCAACAAATATTTTTTTAACATCAGTTTTTCTCAAGAAACGTGTGCAGGAGACCCTCTGTGGAGTCCAGGAATTTAAGAGAAGGGATCTATCAGAATAAAGCTCTGAGTCAGTCTATGACTGGGTAATAGTCACTGGGTAACAGGTGCTAACATGCTGTTTCAAAGACAAAGCTGAGAGTCCTGTTATGAAAAAGTTTTAGAATAAGAACCTAGTTCAACTAGGTATAAACTCTTGCCTCAGATTAATTTTCATTCTGATGTGTTGTCTCATCAAAAAACTGACAGCAATTAACATAATGGCAGTAAATTACAAGGCTCATAATGGTGCAGTTTGCTGAAAAAAAAAAAAATCATCAAGTAACTTACCTTCAGATCCTAACACAACATGATTGAAATCTGGTCCACAAGACATTCTGGGAACCTGGCCACTCTTTTCAAGAACTCCTCTTGAGGTAACCATTTTTACATGTACAAGCAGGTCTTCAATATTTCCATATACATTCTTTTTCATTCCTGACGCCCGTGTAGCAACCCATCCACCTAAACTACATACAAACTGGACATCAGTTTTAAACATCTCTTATTTGTTTATGATATCTGCAGCTGTGAGGAGGGAAAAACCACAGATGAATGACACCTTACTAGCAAGATTGATTTTAAAAACATATTTTTCATTTTGAAATTTTAACCAGAAAAAGAATATCATCTTCCCAAATGTACAATAGTCAATATATTTGATGTCATTTTTGTCTGTAGAAAGGTACTTTACATGTTGGATGTCATTGTACTAATTTATTACATAAAAGAATACTACACACCTTTCAGATCAGGCAAATCTATCAATCAAAGAAGAATAAAAACAGAGAATTTTTCAAAGAAATTTGAAGCAACGCAAAATCAGTTAAATAAAGACTAACAGAAAGCAACTATGTAGTAGAGAAAGTATAGGAGGGGATATTTGATGTTAGCAATGTAGAGGATTAATAAAAAGATGCTTTGCATAGTAATTATCAGCAAATATTCCATTAGTATAAGAAGTCCCATGAATACTGAAAAATACTGGTCTTTGTCTAAAACTATGGACAACAACTCCCTATGGCCATGCAAAGTTTCTGCACATTTCCAAACACATTTAGGATACAATATTGGTACTGGGATAGTGTGTGTGTGTGTGTGTGTGTGTGTGTGTGTGTGTGTGTGTGTGTGTAGGGGGCACAAACACATGCGTTCATGAGTGCGAGCAGCCATGATGTGTACAAGGGCGGCGGGCACATGTGCATGCTTTCAGAGGAGGGAGTTATCTTTTAACTCTGAGGAAGAACATTGTACAAAGTTTTAGGAATGGTTTCAGTTTTCCAAATAGATGTATGGGTCTTGATGTATAGAGGTTATGTGAAGTTTAATATATGTTTTTGCATCACTCAGTAGATGAATTTGCCAATACTTAATTACTCATTCTACATAATTACAAGATAAAAAGTTATCTTTGCTTAATTAATACAATAAGTGACATATTTTTGTGCAGTTAGTGGATGCAACATTTATTTAAAATGTTTCAACCACATAATGTGTCTATACATGTATGTATGTATGTATGTATGTATGTATTTATTTATTGTCAATGCTGAGTTGGATGCTTGTGAGATAAATAAATAAAATAATAACTACATAATACAGAAATGAGGCACATTATTTCTCATTTCTGTATTTGAAAAGTACTTTAATCATAATGAAAATAAAAATAAAGAACAAATTGCAAAAGACTACACACACACACACACACACACACACACACACACACACACACACAGAAAGAGAGAGAGAGAGAGAGAGAGAGAGAGAGAGAGAGAGAGAGAGAGAGAGAGAGTTTCTAATACAATGTCTCATATTTTATGTACACAAGAGTACCTTGAGAATTCATAGGAGTCAGGTTCATGCCCTGCAGTGAATCCTTGTGACTGTAGCTCCCTCTCTAGGTCTTGACCAATAATACCAGCTTCACAACACACAAGTAAATTATTTCGGTCCAGCCACAGTATCCGATTCTAAAATGGGAAAAGAAATCATCTGTAAAGCAAATTTCTATGTTGATAACTACATCACTTGTTATGGAAAGGAAGGAAGAACAGAATGCAATGTTCTTTGCGTTTGATGGGTTAGACAGCATTAATGAGAAAGGAAATGGGACTGCCTTTTAGCTAGGAATAGGGATACTTTTTGTAACTGACATCAATAGGTAGAGCAGAACACAGATCAATTTGGGACTGGATGTAACTATAAAGAGAGGAGGAAGAGCAATGTAAATTATGCCAAGGAGGGATTAGGACGAGTAAACGCAAGAAAACAATATGAGAGGGAAAACTGGCTGGTGTATGCTAAATGGAAAAGGGGAAACATGAAGTAAACAGATGAAATAGATACATGAAATGAACATGTTAAATGACTGTAGGACTTGGCAAATGAAAAAGCAAGACGAAATTGTACAATGAGTTGTAGAATGGTTGTGTGGTATATGCATTTGCAATCACTCCACATGCAGTGTGGGAGCCTTGTAAATATCATGGGAAGAGGGGAGACTAGCTATGGAGATAAAACGAGGTAATCTGCTACTTAACATTGAACTGTAATCCAGAAATCAAGTAGGAATGCAGATACTGTGGTGCACAGTGAAAGGGGATAGTGACTGCGGTACAGGGTGCTGCAAAAGTCTACCATAATCATGCTGGTAGGGACTTGTAATGTGTGTGTATATGAAAAATAAGAAAGAAAACATAGGGGAAGATGCCTACAGACAATAAGTGAGAGATGAAACAATGTAAAATATGAGACAACAATAAAGGGCAGATGGCATGAGTTATAGGACAGAAGGAAACCAATACCATATTCAGGATTTAATGCCAAAATTCACAAAATAAAAACTTACAGAGGCCAGGTTTTAAATGGATTAATAGGGGAAAGAAAAACAACTGTATGACAGGGCAGTCCCTTTAACAAGTCACAGATGAAATAATTTTGGAAACCATAGATAAACTTAAATCAAGATACCCGGCTGGAATTTGAACTCTGTGTTTTCCAGGAATGAGTTGTGTGTGCTATTACAGAGTTAAAAGTTTAAAATGACTATCAAAAGCAGTATCACATTGTCTTCAAAACTTTAAGGTGAAGTAAAAAATGTCAGCTATGACTTACATGACAATGGATTGAGAAGTTCTCACCTCTAGTGGTACCAAGTCCTCACTATTTTATCATGTGTGTTATGTATTTCACAGTTGCTTACAGATAAAAATGAAGAGATATGTACTGGTTGTTCAACACATGCTTCTCAGGCTAAGCACCTCCCAATTATGTTAGTCATTGAGCAGATTTTCTCAAGCCGGAAGTTTTGCACCATTACACTTGGAGTCTCCAAATAGCTGTGGTTGAACAGCAAGAACAGTAGCTGCTGCCTCCTGTTTCCCATCAGAAGCTTTTGATACATTTGGATAAAAATGAGTTTCAAAGGGACTGCAAATGCAGATAAGAAGAAAATGGTCTAAAATCTACTGCTATCTTTCAAATGCATTGGCATAAAATGTCCAAATTCATAAAAGACAATTACGTATACAATTAGGTATCTGCTTAGTAGAATAAAAGGAGAATTTGGTTTACAAGAGTATGAAACTTTTAGAATGGTATGCAAAGGTTTGAAGGTCACAATTAAATTACATTAGCAGGATATTGTTAGTTTTGGTGCAGAAGGTAGGAAAAATAAATTAAGAATAACAAAATATATGTTTTCTTTATAACAAGAAACAAATTACAGGCTCTAGCGAATTATATCAAAAGAAAAATTTTTTAATGAGCTTTCGGTGCCATATAAACAGGTTCCATTCCTATACAAGGCAAGAGGAATAGGGTAGGAGAATTCTCCATTTTCTAAAACAACTGCTACACATCTTATCACAACTGTCCTTATCTTGCAAGTTTGTTTCAACACTGCAGTGGTTCACCTGGCATGGCCCTGCTGTATGTGGGATTCCTTGCCTTCTTCCAACCTTAAGACTGTCTTATCCAAGCACTTACAAGGAGGACCTATACTTTGATGTGTACTCCGCACAACAGTGCATCTTCATATTTCTCTCATTAACAAATCATTGGCAGAGTGAATGGGTATTGAACCCCAGACCTTTTGATTTGATGTCTGGCAACTGCCCATTGAGCTACCAAGCAACAGAGTTTGCATATATCTAAACATAATATATTTCATAGCAAAAAATACCACTGTATTCTCAGGTGTGAATGTCATTGTTTTTCTCTTTTGTCACACAGGTATGGCTATTTTTATTTATTAATGTACATTTACCTTACAGTAATTGGTAAGTACACATGCAACTAGTTTCTCTCTCATCAAATGACTGCATCTACTATTTGGTCCAGCTACCCTCAAACTCCAATGGTGGTACTAGCCATAACTGGAGGGAGTGCACTGGTTGGAAACTCTGACTCATTCATCAATTTATCTGCCGACTAGCCACGTACCTCCCAACAAATGTTTGAGCTCCTTTTGTGGGTGGATTGCTCGTTTTCGTGTATCCCTCCACACCACAACTGGTCTGGCCTATCAGTTTCAGCTATACCTCTAAAGCCCTTTTTCACTGCATGGTATGAACTAAATTCAAATCTGTGCCTACCACCCCACCACTGACAATCTTGAAGAATGGCTCCATTGAAAAATAAAGGCCTTACTCATGCCATGCCACAGGGCAGTGGACTGACAGCCTTTCCATTGTTTTGTAAGGCCTCTGAACAGCTCTCAAAGAAGAGCTATACACTACAATGGCTGAACTTGTATATGAACAAATATTACAATTGCCCAGAGAATCCTCTATTGATCTGCGTAACAATTTCATTGATGCATCAGAGGTAGCTTATCACCTACGATCGCAGATCTGCAATTTCCACCCAACTGTTTCCATATAACATTCTGTCCAGTGACCATTCGTTTTGTAAGAATTTAAAATCTGGGCCTCACTTGTGTAAATATCTTTTGCATTGCTGTGGACACTCTTTTCTTTATTCTGTGCACTGTAATGTACAAGAGTTTGTGTAACAGTATTTAACTCGTATAATAATCTTATAGTTCCAATCAGATACTATCAGCAAATTACTCTGTTAACAGGTTATACACAAAGGCTGTATAGTTTCGTGCAATATTATAAAAATATGAGATCACTGGCTTGCAGAAATTGGCAGCATGTGGAAATATGGAATCATGTAATAGCTAAAACAATGTTTGCCAGAAAACCAATTAACCACCCCTTATTGGGAAAACTGATGGGATGAGAAAACTATAGTTTTTGGTAGTTCGTTATGGGAATGTATCTACAATACAAACAATTGTGGGATTGCATCAATGATTATATATGATCATTTGCAAGATACGTCTACAGCTAAAGAAGCTCGGGACAAGCTAAAGCAACTCTACGAAGATTCTGGCCTCTTGTTATGAAGAGACAGCTGACAACCTGAGTATAAAATTATTCACCGGTCAAAGAATATGTATCGAAGGTAATTTCCATGTCGGAAAATTAAATGGCTTGAACTTTGAAGTTAAAGAAGAAATGATTGGGTGTATTCTACTTACAGGACTACAAGACAAAAATAAATCTTTAGAGAACAATGTTAGAAAATTCGAACTTGCCAATCAGAATAGCCTCCATAAAAAATGTTAAAACAGTGACAGGCTCACAAATTTTAATAGTAAATAATGACAACTTAATAGCACAAACTCTACTAACCGTTAGTAAAATCGTATAAAAAGATCATTCCATTTTATTTAACAGACATGTCTGTCGTATTTATGACACATTCAAAAATGAGGTTGCCAGTGTGTTATTAGCAAGTGGTACATACAGGCTAGACCAACCGATTGAATTTTTGGATCAAAGTCTGTATCACAGTTAAATAGTGCAGACTTGTTACATGAAAGACTAGGTCATCTGTATTCTGAAGCTATGCATGCAGTTCACAAAGGCCAGACTTATAGAATTTCTTTTGATGGAGCAGTTAATATTTCATGTACAGTTTGCTCAGAAGGAAAACATACAAAACTCTCTTTTTGGAGATGTGGCTCACGAGCCATGGAAGTTCTTGAGTTAGTTCACTCAGACGATGATAATAATAATCATGTCGACAAGGGCCTCCTGTCGGGTAGACCACTCGCCTGGTGCAAGTCTTTCGATTTGACGCCACTTCGGCAACTTGCGCGTTGATGGGGATGAAATTATGATAATGAGGACAACACAACACCCAGTCCCTGAGCGGAGAAAATCTCTGACCCAGCCGAGAATCAAACCCGGGCCCTTAGGATTGACAGTCTGTCATGCTGACCACCACCGGAGGCAGACAGTTCACTCAGATGTGTGTGGGTCAATGCAAACTCTGTCGGCTGGAGAAGCCCAACACTTCCTTACTTTAATTGGTGACAATTCTAGGAAAGTATTTGTGTATACTCTCAGATTAAAAAAAAATAGATACAACAGCTGATTTGAGACTTTAAAAATCTATTTGAAAGGCAAATTGGAAAAAGGAGCAATTTCTACATACAGGTAATAGTACAGAATATGTGAACAATAAGTGACAAACTTTTTCAGGCAATAAGGGCTTTGATTAGAGACTACTGAGCCAGAAACACCACAACAAAATGAAGTAGCTGAGCATTATAACAGTACAATAGTACAAAAAGCAAGATGCCTGCACTTCGAAGAAAATTTGCCAAATAAATTCTGGACAAAAGCAGTCTCTGCTGCAGTGTGCTTAATTACAAGATTTCTTATTAAGGCACTAAGAAGCTTTGACAAACAAGAAGCAGGATCTTCAGCATATCAAAATATTTGGAAGCAAGACCTATCTATGTTCACATTGCGAGAGCCCACTAATGAAAATGGGACAAAAAGTATTGATTGTACCTTGGCGGCCGGATTTTACGACGAAGCAATTGCAAGCTCGTCCATCGCTACGATAAGTGCCTTAATTTAAATGGCAACTATGTATAAAAGTAGTATTTACGTGTGGCTTTCATCTTTATATAATTAAAACAAATTCCAATACTTTATTTATTTTTAATTCCAAAACATAACGTACTTTGTGGATAGCCCTCGTATTTATGCATGTACCACATCTCCAACTAAACTACTGGTCTTATTTCAACCAAACTTTGTACACATATCACTTACAGTCTGGAAATCATTGTTGTGGAAGGAAGAACCACCTGTTTACCGCAGGGGTTTAGGTGGGGGTGAAAAAGCAGTGTGGCCCATGGAGCACAAGAATACCCCTACATTAGTCATCCAGTAGGCAATGACTTTCACACACAATTTCAGATGTTTGTGAAATTTTTTATTGCTGATGACCGGATCAAAGAGCATCAGTTTGTTCCTATTTGCAGGGTTGGGCAGCAATATTGTGACCATGAATCAATTCCAGAGCTGCAAAATGAGTTGGGGTAGCAACACATGACCTATTATTTGGGCTGTGTAAATTCTTAATGCATTTCAGTCTGTTAGCTACAATGATAAAAATGCACAAAAATCAGATGGGTGTTGAAGATATCAGAGGAACATTTACAACAGGGCTTTACTATGGATAGTGAGTTTATCTGCATACTAAATCATAGTTTTCTGTGGTGACAGTAACCTCAGTGGTGTACAGAGCCAGCATTGGAAAGAAAGGCTCACCCTTCTTGAAGATGGCTGCACAAGATGTCTTATGTCTAACATTGTCCATCTACAAGTGCCCTTTTATAACCATGGAAATTGTTAGGCTTTCTTTGGTGGCTGGCTTCAGAGAACCTACTGCACTGGATCTTCCCAACCAAATTCCCAACCCAATTAATGTTGTAGGCATGTTTCTCCCACAGGAATGAAAGAAGAATTTGTTTTTGTTAAGTTTATGTCCCCCAACCATGGACCTTGCCGTTGGTGGGGAGGCTTGCGTGCCTCAGCAATACAGATAGCCGTACCATAGGTGCAACCACAACGGAGGGGTATCTGTTGAGAGGCCAGACAAACGTGTGGTTCCTGAAGAGGGGCAGAAGCTTTTCAGTTGTTGCAGGGGCAACAGTCTGTATGACTGACTGACCTGGCCTTGTAACATCTGCTTTACCCACAACTGAACCTATGTGATATTCCATTTCATCTCCCTACAAAAAAACAGGTTCTACGGTTTGGAGCATGGAATGTCAGATCCCTTAATCAGGCAGGTAGGTTAGAAAATTTAAAAAGGGAAATGGATAGGTTAAAGTTAGATATAGTGGGAATCAGTGAAGTTTGGTGGCAGGAGGAACAAGACTTCTAGTCAGGTGACTACAGGGTTATAAACACAAAATCAAATAGGGGTAATGCAGGAGTAGGTTTAATAATGAATAGAAAAATAGGAATGCGGGTAAGCTACTACAAACAGCATAGTGAATGCATTATTGTGGCCAAGATAGATACGAAGCCCACACCTACTACAGTAGGTGTATCAGGAAGTCGTTTCTGAAAGTATTTGTTTGGAGTGTAGTGAAACATGTACGATAACTAGTTTGGACAAGAAGAGAATAGAAGCTTTCGAAATGTGGTGCTACAGAAGAATACTGAAGATAAGGTGGATAGATCACGTAACTAATGAGGAGATATTGAATAGGATTCGGGAGAGGAGAAGTTTGCGGCACAACTTGACCAAAAGAAGGGATCGGTTGGTAGGACATGTTTTGAGGCATCAAGGGATCACAAATTTAGCATTAGCTTTCGAAATGTGGTGCTACAGAAGAATGCTGAAGATTAAATGGGTGGATCACATAACTAATGAGGAAGTATTGAATAGGATTGGGAAGAAGAGAAGTTTGTGGCACAACTTGACCAGAAGAAGGGATCGGTTGGTAGGACATGTTCCGAGGCATCAGTTATCACCAATTTAGTGTTGGAGGGCAGCGTTTCTGAAGAAGAGGAATTGGTTAACATCAAGTGTTGATCTAAGTGTCAGGAAGCCATTTCTGAAAGTATTTGTATGGAGTGTAGCCATGTATGGAAGTGAAACATGGACAATAAATAGTTTGGACAAGAAGAGAATAGAAGCTTTCGAAATGTGGTGCTACAGAAGAATACTGAAGATAAGGTGGATAGATCACGTAACTAATGAGGAGATATTGAATAGGATTCGGGAGAGGAGAAGTTTGCGGCACAACTTGACCAAAAGAAGGGATCGGTTGGTAGGACATGTTTTGAGGCATCAAGGGATCACAAATTTAGCATTGGAGGGCAGCGTGGAGGGTAAAAATCGTAGAGGGAGACCAAGAGATGAATACACTAAGCAGATTCAGAAGGATGTAGGTTGCAGTAGGTACTGGGAATGAAAAAGCTTGCACAGGATAGTGTAGCATGGAGAGCTGCATCAAACCAGTCTCAGGACTGAAGACCACAACAACAACAACAACAACAACAACAACAACAACAAGTTTATGTCTGAGACTGAGACTGAAAATATCTCTGTTCTTTGTTAAGTTTGAGCTTCACAGTCTCACTCTCACCCAGCCAAGGGCAGAAGTTCCTGACACATAACCAAAGGCCTCAGCCTACCAAATGTGCACATTGCGGTCCTGTTGTATCCTTCACTCACATTACTAATTTTTAAAAGTATCTATAAAGACCTAAAACAGTCTCAATATCACACATCCTGCTTTGTGGTGACAAAACATATTCATATCACTACGAAGTGTTATCAGTCATTGTGAAATATTCTGAAGTTGTCTTTTCAAGATTGATGGTATGGCACACACATTTCAAGATGTAACTATACATTGTTACAAGGTTCTTGCTAGCAGTAGTGATGAACATTAATCACAACTTTATTTGCTTGCATGCTAAATACGTTATGTTTGAAAGGAAAGAAGTTCACATGTATGCACAGACAGTAAAAAGGCTGGCTAAACTGAACTGTCTGATGGTTCAGTAAACAAGGTGTACCAAATATGGACCTCATTTTAATTTGGCTATCATAAAAGAGGGGCAAGAAAATTAATTTTCATGTCAAATTCCATTTTGTGGCAGCACCTACTACTCTGTTTCTGATATCATCTGCTTACTTAGAATAATTGACAGATGTGTGTAATAAAAAGCTTCCATTTGACTGCACACATCCAGTAAACAGTAAAAACCAAGAAAAATAAATAGACAAGAGAATTCTGCATGGCAATGAGTAATCTCATATACGAAAATGAATAAGTTTATTGCCCAGTCATTGCTTCTAATGATTTTTACCTCCTTGGCTCACTCCAAAACTACCTGTTCTAATAAAAATGCTTAAGGCCAAAGTGATCTAAAACTATTGTTATATACTGGTGCTTGAAATGGAAGAGAGGGACAGGGTCACAAACCTAAGTCCACTAAGAAAGAGATGTTATTTCATCATGTTGCCAGGACTAGCTTAGTACTGCAAGTCAAAGCTGATGGATGTGATACAGCTCAATTAACAACTACCTAGATAATCATGATAACAAATGACACACAAGATGCCGTAAGTAAACCATGGACATCAACGGACACCTCACAAAACATCAGCATATATTTTACTTTACTGGTACACAAAACAAAGACAATTGAGACACAGACAGTACAACTCCCACGTTTTCTACTAAAATTCCACAAACATAAATGCTTTCAATTTTTAGACACGTTGAAATCTTCTTCTGTCACACAATATTGTGAGTAAGACTCCAATTTGTTCAAATATTCTGAAGCTTTTTTACCACAATATTATGAAAAGAACAGATTGCCATTCCCCATGTAGGGGATATTACATTTGAGAAAAGTGTGTGTTCTTATGTACAGCAAAATATTAAGCAATAGCTTGCCTTCAGCGATTCTTTGTTTCACTGCTGGTTGTCATGTTTCTTTTCACCATATTTCATACAGATGTAACACTATTATCTGTTATTATATGCACATTTAAGAAAATTTAGTAAGTTTAATTATTTAATATAATCAAAATTATTTAACACAATGTACTGTATTTATAATTACTGTGTTTAATAAACTTTCTTAATAAGACAAAGTGACTTTTAGTATCTTTCTACACTAATATTTCTAGATATAACTTTTATGTCAGTTGCCTATCCGAGATATTGTTTGATCCCTCTAATGATCTACAATTTTCCACACAACTTATTATAGTCATTTCTAATGAGTTTATTATGAAAGCTAGTTTTAAATGGTGACAGGAGTTGTCATGAAATATTAGGAAATCAATAATGATATCTTATCAATTGTGCCAGTTCACATTTTGTAAATCATTTTCAAAAATGTGGTAAGGATATCGCTCATTTATTTCCATTAAAGTTACTCTCTGCTGACTGACACTGTTTTATTTAATATAGCTGACAATCATGATGATGCAGGATTTTAATACAAGAACAATTTTTATTCCTTTTGTTTGATTACTCTATAGTTTAAAGACATTGCCAGTCATTATGACATTTGTTGTCTTGTACCTTCCTATCTAATGATCTCTCTGCACTGTTTTCCCTTGCAAAACTTTCATGACCATCATTAGAGGTTACAAGGCCTTTTCTTTTTTAGAGATGTAGTACTTACAATAAATGAAAATATAACATACCATTTGTGAAGTGTCCAATGACATAATAGTCCGCCGTTCTTGACTAGGACAGGAAACTGCTCCTGACACACTTGTTCCACCGCCATATGGAATTATAACAACATTGTGCTTGTTTGCTAGTTCCACTAACTGCACGACAGCCTCATGGCTTTCTGTAAATCAAACATTGTTTAAGAAGTATTGCTTACATGTAAGATTACTAAACAGAGCAATAAAAAGTAGGATGGTCAATATAAAGTAGACACATACTAAGATTTGTCAAAAAACACAGACCACATTAATAGGGTTGATTAAATAGCCACAAAATAGAAGTGGGTTTCAATATGAAAAATAGCAAAGCAGTTTTCAAACTGGCTTGTTAGATGCAATGAAAAATTTTATATTCATGTTACCTCATACACGGAATGGTTGGAGTTATTCACTTTTGCATCTTATTTACGTCAACTGAAAGAATAGTAATCATTATATGGCAATTTGCTAACGATTATTAGAAACTTTTGCACAAATAATTTTCACAGTTTAGTGAGAGAGTACATCATCAAAAACATCACCTGGTCATTTATTTAATTTCACTTTATACACATACATTTGATTAAATTTCTGTTAAATATATATGTCTAGGCTATGGTGCACATACTGTAAAGACAAATGAATTCCACATGTCAATTCTGTCACTGGTGATCCAAAGACTGGGCGAACCATCTCACAAGAGATGGGGAAGGAGAGGGTGAAGAGGAATTTCACTTCTCTATGGCAGAGAGAGAGGAAGAGCTCCTGAAACATATCTGGTAGTGACTGTACTCCAAGTTAAGGGTGGCTACCAAAGCCATCTGTTCCCACATGTCAGGGTCGACCTGAAATCACCTTCTGACCCAAGCATGTGTTCTGTTCTGGGGGACCTGCTGAAAAATTGGAGCTCTGAAGAACCTAGAAAAAGATTAAAATTAAAAAGATTTTCAGAATGGGGACCATAAATGTACAGACAATGACCAAGACTGGTACACTTAAGTCATAGATGAGATGAAAGGAGAAAGTATCATTATATTGGCCATGCAAGAAACATTGATATAGTGATGAAGATAAAGTGGAATGCTGAAAGTAAAATCAGAAACCAGAATGGGGAAGGAAAGACATACACCTACATGCATTGGTATGGTGTTCATAGTAAACAAAAGGTATGAGGACGGTATACCTGAAGTGAAGAGCAGGTCAGCAAAGCTATGAACACTGACAATCCAAGCAGAGAACAGAAATTACACAGTAGCAAATGGACAAGCACCTAGCTATGTGATGCACTGCAAAGCATACTGCACAGTCAAGTAAATATACTCGTAGGAAATTATAATGCACAGATTGGAAGGAAGAACCAACATATGGGAATAACAGGCAAGTACTCAGTATGCCAGAGGACAAACAAAAGTTGAAGTGTGTCAAGAACACAAAATGAGACTGATGACAATACTCTTCAGTGCCAAACTGAGTAAGAGAAAGACATACGCAAAACTATCCACTCACCTTGGAGAATTCCAGACTGACCATATTGCCGTAAGTTGCACAAACATTAAAGAGATCAAGAACACCAAGGTCAGGAATAACACAAGAATAAAATCAGATCACTATTTTACAGAATTCAAGTGCCATTGGAATCCAAACAGGGGCAGACAGCCATAGATGAATAGAACAAGTGGAAGCATGTAGATATACAAAGACAAAACACAGTTACGCCAATTGGGACAGACAAAGGGGGGGGGGGGGGGCAGGACAGGTGAGGAGGGAGGGGGGATGGAGAAAAACTACAGAGAGAAGGAAGAAAAACACTAGGCCCTAAACAAGGCGGTAGATTAGATTAGATTAGATTAGATTAATACTTGTTCCATAGATCATGAATACGACACTTCGTAATGATGTGGAACGTGTCGGGTTAATAAAAGATGTCTAATAAAAGATGTCTGTACAAGAAATTACATTACACAAAATATTGCATGACACTAATGATTAAGGGTTTTTTTTTTAACTTAGTTTATATCTAAAAATTCAGCCAATGAGTAGAAGGAGTTGTCATCTAGAAATTCTTTTAATTTATTTTTAAATGTTAGTTGGCTATCTGTCAGGCTTTTGATGCTGTTTGGTAGGTGACCAAAGACTTTTGTGGCAGCATAATTTACCCCTTTCTGTGCCAAAGTCAGATTTAACCCTGCATAGTGAAGATCATCCTTTCTCCTGGTGTTATAGGTATGCACACTGCTATTACTTTTGAATTGGGTTGGATTATTATCAACAAATTTCATAAGGGAATATATATACTGTGGGGTTACTGTGAGGATCCCTAGATCCTTAAATAGATGTCTGCAGGATGACCGTGGGTGGGCTCCAGCAATTATTCTGATTACACGTTTTTGTGCAATGAATACTTTTCTACTCAACGATGAATTACCCCAGAATATGATGCCATACGAAAGCAGTGAATGAAAGTAGGCATAGTAAGCTAATTTACTGAGATTCTTATCACCAAAATTTGCAATAACCCTAATAGCATACGTAGCTGAACTCAGACGTTTCAGCAGACCATCAATGTGTTGCTTCCAGTTTAACCTCTCATCAATGGACACACCTAAAAATTTTGAAAATTCTACCTTAGCTACAGACTTCTGTTCAAAGTCTATATTTATTACTGGAGTTGTGCTATTTACTGTACGGAACTGTATATACTGTGTTTTATCAAAATTTAAAGAGAGTCCGTTTGCTGAGAACCACTTAATAATTTTGTGAAAAACATCATTTACAATTACATCACTTAGTTCTTTGTTTTTGGATGTTATTACTATACTTGTATCATCAGCAAAAAGAACTAACTTTGCATCTTCATCAATGTGGAATGGTAAGTCATTAATGTATATCAAGAACAGTAAAGGACCTAAGACCGAACCCTGTGGGACCCCGTGCTTGATAGCACCCCAGTTTGAGGAATCAGCTGTTGTTTTAACATTACACGAACCACTTATTTCAACTTTCTGCATTCTTCCAGTTAAGTATGAATTAAACCATTTGTGCCCTGCCCCACTCAAACCATAATGATTTAGCTTATCTAAAAGAATTCCATGATTTACACAATCAAAGGCCTTTGAGAGATCACAAAAAATACCAATGGGTGATGTCCGGTTATTCAGAGCATTTAATATTTGATCAGTGAAAGCATATATAGCATTTTCTGTTGAAAAGCCTTTCTGAAAACCAAACTGACATTTTGTTAGTACTTTATTTTTACAAATATGGGAGGATACTCTTGAATACATTACTTTCTCAAAAATTTTTGATAGAGCTGTCAGAAGAGAGATTGGGCGGTAGTTGTTGACATCCGACGTATCCCCCTTTTTATGCAATGGTTTTACAATGGCATATTTCAGTCTATCAGGGAAAACACCCTGCTCCAAAGAGCTATTACATACGTGGCTGAGAATCCTACTTATCTGTGGGGAACAAGCTTTAAGTACTTTGCTGGAAATGCCAGAAAGAGGTAGTAGAACTGTACCGGACCATGAGGACAATATCAACAGAAATTAGCCTGAAAAGTGCAAGATTTATCAGACAGGTAATCAAGATGAATATGGATGGAATGACCAAAAGAATATGGGAAACAGCAGGGAAGACAACAGGAAAGATAGGAACCAAGTGGGTTGTTGAATTCCAGAAGAATTGGGCAGAATTAGGGATCCAGGCAAGAGGAAAGGAAAATTGGAGAAGCAGGTACAAATTCAACCAGTATGCCAGAGATTGATGATAGAGAAGGATACAGGAAAAGAATAGACCTTCATCAGTACAGCAGAAAAGATAAGAGGGTACTGAAGATCTCTAAGAAAAGGAGGAGAGAAGAGAAGGAAAATGCAGCCCTACCCTCAGTCATACAGAGGTTTTAATTGAAGAAGAAGAAGAATTGCAGATGACATGAAGCACAGCCAAGAAGACTATGCAGATGTTAATGGGGAATCATTTTGTCTATGAAATGGCAGGTGTCTACAAATTACCTGTGAGATATCTGCTCAAAATCAGACAAGGAGACTATCTTAACACCCAATCTCAATTGTTTTAAGCCAACTTTCTCAACTGAATCAAAGAGGTACCACCCTTGTTAAATCAGGGTGGGGGGGGGGGGGGGGCAGAAAGGAAGAGAGGGCGCACTATTCCATTTTGTCCATCAAAATTTGCACATATTAATTGTTCATACAATAAATATAGGTAAACAATGCACCTGCACACTTATTCTTAATTTGCTCTCTTATTTTGCCGTATCAATCATTAAACTCTCATGACTACAAGATAAATGTAAATTCTGGACTACTTTTGTTCATCTGCTATTTTTATTCTTCTGATGTTTTAAATAATCTTGTTAGAGTCGTCTTTTGTGTGTTATCTTACAAGGGAAGCTTGCCATGGCAGCCCCCTCAGATTTAGTGTTAAGATGGCCCAGTGGATAGCTCATCAAAAACTGGACACATCAAGCATGTGCACAGGAAGAAGGTGTACTGAACTGTGAAAAAAGAAGAAAAATCAAAATAGTGAACTATTCAAGCTCAAGACGTGCAACATCGAGCGCAGTTCAATAGCCACAGTGTCGTGGTTATGTGGTCAAGGTGTTGGGACTGCAAAGAAGGATATCCACATTCAAATCCCCTTGTGACTCCCCTTTTATTTTCTTCAAAATTATGTACAGCCCAAACGGTCACTGACGTGTAATGAAGGGAAGTCCACATGTACATACCTCCAATTTGTTCTACACGACTACCACATGTTACGACACTTTAATTCTATTTTGGAAATTTTGACACTAATTCCTCTGTTGCAACATAGTTCACACCCATTTATTTGTTATTTTCATTTCTGTGAGAGCTCTATGTGGCATCTTGCCTGCTCTCATTGTGCATCACACTTACCTAGGACGATATACACATTTTCTTAATATAGAACAATGTCAAAATTGTTCTGCTTCTCAATTATATTTTGAACCTGTTCATTTCTCTATGTTTTTTAATTTATATGACTTGTTCTCAGAGAGGCAACGCAGGAACAGAGCAGAGGAGTTGAAGGCACATTGTTAGTGGACATTAATGATCAAACACTTTTCATTACATATTACACAGTACACCCAGTAGATATCTGACTGGTCCTTTCCTGTATGTTTTGAAATTTTCTTGCAAGCCAAACATTGGACGATTTGGCCATTCACCCTCTAACAATGATGATGTCATACGGCCCACACCAGCTGGACACAGGTCACCACAATTAAGAGCATCTGATGGTGGTTTTAATAACTTAGGCATTCCACTTCTCACTGAACTCAGCAAGAAGTTATGACTGATTTTCCCAGAGGTCACAAGCCCCTGCCCAATGGCTACCAACAGGAGTCATGTGATAAGCCCTTGATGACAGCCTAATACCCATGTGGTGAATTGCATCCAGCATTTTGAGGTCGAAAGGCCTTGTTGTTCTATAGCCTGGTAACCATGTTTAAGCATGGGTGGCACAAAGGCCTCATAAAGTTGGAGTAGATGTGCTCTTTCAGCTCCCCAAGGCCTATGACTTATGCATTTTAGGATGTTTGAAGCCTCGAGACATCTCTGTTTAGTTCTTTAAGATGTGACAGCCACATTAACTTCTCATCAAAAGTGGAGCCAAACTATTTCACTTTTAAGGAAAAAGTGAGAACAGTATCCCCCAGTTTTAACATATATATATATTAAAGAGAGACCAGCAGCAATTAAAAGCAACTTAAACAATTTTCTCCGAAAAGAATTTAAAGCCTGTAGTGTTAGACCAACCCTCCTACCACCTGATCATCAAACGCAACTGCCAAGTAGCCTTTGCAAGAGTGGATGATGCACAGAAGATGGAGTAGTAATTCACAAGCAAGGAACACAGTATAGGATGCCGTATTGCAGACAAAATGCTGTTGGTCACAATGACAAATTTTGTAACACCTAGAACACTCCCTTGAGGGACATCACTCTCCTGCTTAAAACAGTCACATAGGATATTCCCAACCTTGTACCTAAAATACCTATCTGAGAGGCAGAACAGTATTAAAGTGTGTAGACGTACATGGAACTCCAACTGATAGAGCTACAGTAAAATAGTATGCTTCCAGAATAGTATGTTTCAAGAACCCACTCTAGGTGCCAGTTGCCAATATTCTCCAATGTCTTTTCTACACAGCTTGTCAGACTGCTGCTATGTTAATTACTGGGATTAGTCTGATCCTTGCCTGGTTTTAAAACTGAAATTAAAACTGATTCTTGCCAAGAGTTGGGAAAGTCTCCTGTCATCCAAATTTTGTTAAAGAGCTGAAGGAGAACTTCCTGGGTCCAACTGTTACAACATGTTGTATGTTATCAGGTAGTGACTGGGCATAGTATCACTAGCCACTCACAATGCAGAAACCAACTCCCACAGAGAGAAAGGCTGGTTGTATTCCTCAATGTTGGTGGAACAGAAATCAAAACCAACCCACTACCAATAACAGAGGAAAGCTGGATCGGCCATAATGGTCTTAAACGACTGAGCCATTGTTCAAGTAATAACTCTCGGCAATGTTACAAGACACCTTTGCTCTTCTACAGTTGCTACTGGTAGTCCTGAGTTCTGCCTTGAGATCCCCCTGGTGCCTTCCCATACTTTACCTGCAGCTGTGAAACTATTGATGATGATCAGGAACTCTTGCCAAACTGAATGAGGTGGCACAGTGGGTAGAACACTGGACTTGCATTTGGAGGACAACAGTTCAAACCTATGTCCTGACATCCTAATTTAGATTTTACATGATTTCCCTAAATTGCTTCAGGCAAATGCTGGGATGGTTCCTTTGAAATAGTACCGCCAATTTCCTTAACCATTTTTCCCCAATCCGACGGTACCAATGACCTCACTGTTTGGTCCCCTCCCCCAAACCAACCAACCAACTCTTGCCAAGACCTCTGTTTACTCTCCCAAACTATTCTCCTCACGGCTGTAATGTGATCCACCCAGGCCTGGACACTGCCACACTCTTAAACAGTTAACTGCCAGCAAAGCATCCAGTTAGTCTTTCCAAACAGCCATCTCAGCTTCTTCCTTTTGGGGTTAGCTCTATCAGGCAGATGGATCCAGATAGGATAGTGGTCACTGCCATGAATGTCATCATCTACTCCCCACTAAGCAGTGTCTGCAAGGGTAGGCAAGCAGAAGGAGAGGACTACGGTCATAAACTAAATCATAGCAGTCCTAAAATGCGTCGCTTGACCCATGTTCAACAATATGTCGTCTGTAGTTCATGTCAGATTCTCAAGTATCTAATCCCTGGAAAACAAGTGCTGTTAGAACCCCATGCACATTGTGTGCTTATAAGTTCCTTACAATCAGAAAGGGAAGGGGTAGTAGAAGGCGTGCAAGTGTCTCACTGACAATGGGCAGTAAGTACACATAGCACACCATCACAGTAACATGGGCCAATAACCAAACAATGATCACTTGTAGTGTTGTTGTAAGGGCATATGAGAGGAGTGTAATGTGTCCTTGATGAACATTAATGCCCTGTCATCTGTAAGGTCATCTTTTCTGTATAGTAAGTGCAGGCACATCAGTCTGTTTAAAATGAGTCTTGGAGACAGAGGCAAAAAGGTCTGTCCTATATGAGGAGTCTCAGTTCCTCCAGGTGAGTCCTGTATCCAGTTATATTCAACAGGAGTAGGAAGCCATTTCAGTGGTGTGGTTTTGACTTAACCCTATCCTTGCTTTGAAGTTGTGAGGTACTTGTAGAGCAAAGGGAAGTAGAGGGGCTGCTTGGTCCTGTGACAAAAATCCATGATATCCTCCTCATCAGTCAGATGTGACAGAACGATCCTGTGATGTCTGGGACATCTTTTGACCCAAACTTCATGAACTTTCCCTTTGAGAATGATGGGGAAAAGGGGCACTGAGAGGCAGTCTGTTCTTGGGGTGCCTTCTCGATGCTCACTGGGAAAATGTTGCTCATCTCTTATCTCTTCTCTCATAGCTTCCTGAATTGATATATCATTACTCACTTTGATTTGTCATTTATATGTGCGAGTACAGGTGCTGGTAGTGGATAATGGCGCAGAGGACGTAATCTGCATCAAAGTGTCTACCTTGGGAACAGGTTTCTGCACTGTGGAAGCATGCGAAGTGGCAGGGAAGAATGCGAAGTGGCAGCACAGGAGGGTTTGGTGCCTTATATTCTTTTTTGGCTTCTACAAAGAGGATCTGCTTTGTCAGTTTTATTTCCTGAATTCTGCATTTCTCAGCAGAAACAGGATAGCATTGGCTCCAGGCTGGGTGGCTCCCAGAGCAGTTAATGCACATTCCTGGAGATGGGCAGTCAGTCCTGTGATATTATGTATTGGTGTCCCCCCCCCCCCCCCCCCCCCCCCTCCCACGCATCACAGCAGAATTGTAAGTTTCTGTCTGACCTCGATAGTACTCGTATGGATTCTGGTGGACCCATCATACACACATATCGAGCCACGCGTCCAGCAACTCTGCACTTTGGCACCTTCCCCTGCTGCAATATAGGACAGCCAGCAGAAGCCACTCTGCCCCATTCACACTTGGAGTCGCTTTGCTAAAGGAAGCTAAGCAGACGCTCCATAGTCTTAGCTCCATCACAATTGTTGTTGCTGTTGTAATAGCTGGATTTTTTTTTTTTTTTTTTTTTTTTTTGCTGCTCTCTTTGTATAAAGTCTTCACACATTTGGAGAAATCCTAGTTAAGTAAATCTTCTGTTGCTGCACCACTCTGTAGCCGATCAACACTTACCATTGAGTACATAGTCATACACAACAAGTCCAAGTTTCATGGGCAGTCTTTCCACACTTCCCATAGGTCGCTTCACCTCTGCAACTCAGCATTCTATGGCCAAATCACTGGCATTTGTAGCACTGCATAATGTTAGATACGTAAGGCCTAACCCTACGTCAGACAAACCCTGCCACAGTGTGTTCAGGTGCAACTCAAATCGCTTGATACGGGCAAGTCTTCAGGTCCAGATTGTATGCCGATTAGGTTCCTTTCAGATTACACTGATACAATAGCTCCCTACTTAGCAATCATATACAACCGCTCGCTCACCGACAGATCTGTACCTACAGATTGGAAAATTGCGCAGGTCGCATCAGTGTTTAAGAAGGGTAGTAGGAGTAATCCATCGAACTACAGACCTATATCATTGACGTCGGTTTGCAGTAGAGTTTTGGAGCATATACTGTATTCAAACATTATGTCGAAGGGAACGATCTATTGATACGTAATCAGCATTGTTTCAGAAAACATCGTTCTTGTGCAACACAGCTAGCTCTTTATTCGCACGAAGTAATGGCCACTATTGACAGGGGATCTCAGGTTGATTCCGTATTTCTGGATTTCCGGAGAGCTTTTGACACATTTCCTCACAAGTGACTTCTAATCAAGCTGCGTGCCTATGGGGTATCGTCTCAATTGTGTGACTGGATTCGTGATTTCCTGTCAGTAAGGTCGCAGTTCGTAGTAATAGACGGCAAATCATCAAGTAAAACTGAAGTGATATCAGGTGTTCCCCAGGGAAGCGTCTTGGGACCTCTGCTGTTCCTGATCTATATAAATGACCTGGGTGACAATCTGAGCAGTTCTCTTAGGTTGTTTGCAGATGATGCTGTAATTTACCGTCTAGTAAGGTCATCCGAAGACCAGTATCAGTTGCAAAGCGATTTAGAAAAGATTGCTGTATGGTGTGGCAGGTGGCAGTTGACGCTAAATAAATAAAAGTGTGAGGTGATTCACATGAGTTCCAAAAGAAATCCGTTGGAATTCGATTACTCGATAAATAGTACAATTCTCAAGGCTGTCAATTCAACTAAGTACCTGGGTGTTAAAATTATGAACAACTTCAGTTGGAAAGACCACATAGATAATATTGTGGGGAACGCGAGCCAAAGGTTGCGTTTCATTGGCACGACACTTAAAAGATGCAACAAGTCCACTAAAGAGACAGCTTACACTACACTCGTTCATCCTCTGTTAGAATATTGCTGCGCGGTTTGGGATCCTTACCAGGTGGGATTGACGGAGGACATTGAAAGGGTGCAAAAAAAGGGCAGCTCGTTTTGTATTATCGCGTAATAGGGGAGAGTGTGGCAGATATGATATGTGAGTTGGGATGGAAGTCATTAAAGCAAAGACATTTTTCGTCGTGGTGAGATCTATTTACAAAATTTTAGTTACCAACTTTTTCTTCCGAATGCGAAAATATTTTGTTGAGCCCAACCTACATAGGTAGGAACAATCATCAAAATAAAATAAGAGAAATCAGAGCTCGAACAGAAAGGTTCAGGTGTTTGTTTTTTCTGTGCACTGTTCGGGAGTGGAATGGTAGAGAGATAGTATGATTGTGGTTCAATGAACCCTCTGCCAAGCACTTAAATGTGAATTGCAGAGTAGTCATATAGATGTAGAAGTGCTGGAGAACTGAACGTCACAATGAAAGTGACAGTCTTCTCAATTTCTCTGTTATTCCTTTTTGTCCTTTCTTCCATATCCACTATCCCCTCCTGTTGCCCATTCTTAATTCTGTTCTGTGATTTCTATGTCTATATATCATGGCATGTGACCACAATCTTACTTGAAATGAGAGAGTTGTGCAACTCAACAGTTATGTCGTAGTCACCAAATTGGCCAACTTTCTAAGAAGTTTCACCTGCTTTGCTCTGTTAGTCTCAACAATAAGGAACCATTTTATAACCTCTTAACAGACTAAGGTATCAGCAAGCCTTTCTGAGCCTTTATGAATATAGACGGGGGGGGGGGGGGGGGGCACTTTTTCAAATGCCCCGCCTTCCTCTTGATCACTACAGACACATTCTGATTTACAGCTCCTTGAGTCATGTTACTAAATAAAATTTGAGGTCACCCACTAATAATTGTTCTACCTCATCAGTCATGCATGTCAGTCCCCAGCTCAGCAACTATGGGATTGCCAAGCCTGTACCAAGCAAACAAGTGCTGAGCCCCTGAAGGAGGGAGGGGCAGTAGGGGGGGGGGGGGAGAGGGGGAGAGGGAGAGACGGAGAGACGGAGAGAGAGAGAGAGAGAGAGAGAGAGAGAGAGAGAGAGAGAGAGAGAGAGAGAGAGAGAGGTATGCTACCCTAAATGGAACTGTCCTGAAGGATATGGCGTAAGTAACAAATTTTAATCATATTTTCATTTACAAATTTAAACATGCAAACAAATGAATATGAAAGTGCACTAGATAATACTTAAGCTGTTGCAGCCAAGCATGGTCAAAATAAAATATTTACAATGCTTACTTAAATGGTTACATTAATGTATTGAAAGTGTCCAGTGTTGAATTCAGATGTTACATAGCATTTGTGTAATGTGATATCATTAGAAAAACATGTACATCAATTGGTTCTGCTTAGATATTCAATGATGAAGTAGGAGCAGTTTGCCATCAATAAACAGTTTAGGACCACTACAAATTGCAATTTGTTCACAGCCAAAGGTTTACAGGTGTTTGTAAATTATTGAAAATGTCTGTTTCTGAATAATGGACACCTTTCTGAATGACAGTAAGTAACAAAAGACTGTACTTAGAGCTAATATTGAATTGGTGAGCTGGGCAACCTGATGATTTGAAGAAAATAAACACCATTAAGAAATAAAACATACTGAGAAACTGTGGTTGATAAATCCAATTTCTTGAACATGCATCTGCAAGACATTCTTGAATTCATGTCACAAACAACTTTTACTCACTTTTGTACTCCAAAAACTTTAACTTGACAAAATATGATACTAAATGACCTGGTCTGATATGCAGCTATCCACACTACTCTATCTTATGGGAGCATCCTTATGCCCAAATAACTCCACTGGAAGCTGCTTACTGTATTCATCCCTTGATCTTGCCCTATAATTTGTACCCTCTTCACCCACACTTCACCAAATTGTCAATTCCGTCACTCCTCAGGGTAAGTTCTCCTTTTTAATCAAACTGTATGTGTTTTGTTTCAGTACATTGACATTAGTTACTCAATCTATCCACCTAACCTTTAGTGTTCTCTTGTAGCACCACATCTGAAAAGCTTCTATTCTCTTCATATCTGAACTGCTCATCATCCATGTCTCGCTTCTGTACAAGGCCACATTCATAAGAGAGTCACTAAGATTTAAATTTGCTTTAGATGTTCTTTTTCATAATTACCTTTCTTGCTAATGCCAGTTTACATTTTATATCCTCTCTACCTCAGCCATCATGAGTTATTTTGCTGCCCAAATAGCAAAACTCATCTACTACTTTTAGAGTCTCGTTTCCAAATCTAATTTCCTCAGCATCACTACATTTAATCTGTCTAGATTCCATTATCCTTGTTTTACTCTTGATGATGCTCATCTTATAGTTACTTTTCAAGACACTATCAACCGTGTTTAACTGCACTTCCAAGTCCTTTATCATCTCCGACACGGTTACCATGTCATCGGAAACCTCAAAGTAATTATTTATACTCCCTGAACTTTTATTCTGTTTGCAAATGCTCCTTGATTCCTTTCACAGCTTGCTCAATTTACATATCATGTGGACAGGCTGTAACCTCCTCTCGCTCCCTTCTCAACTACAGGTGTACTTTCATCTCATTTGACTCGTGTAACGGTAGTCTGGTTTTTGCAGAAGTTGCAGGTACCGTTTTCTTCCCAGTATTTTATTCTATCTATCTTCAGAATCTCAGAGTATAGCCTCATCAAAACTGTCAAAAACTTTCTCTAAAACTACAAACACTATAAAAGTAGGTCTGCCTTTCTTCTAACAAATGTTGTAAGGTCGGTATTGCCTAGCATGTTACCCATCATTTCTCCAGACCCCGAACATTTCTCCAGACCTCGAACAGATCTCCCTTGTGGTCAGCTATCAGTTTTCTGTACATAATTCATGCCAGTATTTTGCAAACATGACCTATTTAACTGATAGTTTGCTAATATTCAGTCCTGCCAACACCAGTCTCGTTTGGAATTGGAATTATTGCAGTTTTCTTTACATCTTATGGTATTTTGTCTGTCTCATACACTGAGGTGACAAAAGTCACATGATACCTCCTAATATCATTTTGGACCTCCTTTTGTCCAGTGCAGAGCAGCAACTTGACGTGGCATGGACTCAACAAGTTGTTGAGAGTCCCCTGCAGAAATTCTGAGCAATGCTGCCTCAATAGCAGTATATAATTTCAAACATTTTTATGTCCCATAAAAGTTCCACAGAATTCATGTTGTACTATCTGAGTGGCCAAATCATTCACTAGAATTGTCCAAAATGTTCTCCAAACTAACTGTGAACAATTGTGGCCTGGCGACATGGAGCATTGTCATCCATAAAAATTCCATTATTATTTGGCTATATGAAGGACATGAATATCTGCAAATGGTTTTAAAGTATCCAAACATAGCAGAGAATCAAGTCAATTCCAAATGAACACAGCCCACACCATTGTGGAGGCCTTACCAGCTTCCACAGTGCCTTGTTGACAACTTGGGCCCATGGCTTCATGGGTCTGCATCACACTCGAATTTCACATTAGCTCTTACTAACTGAAATCAGAACTCCTCTGACCATACTACAGTTTTCCAATCAATATGGTCACAAGACCAGGACAGGTGCTGCAGGCAATGATCTCCTGTTAACAAAGGAACTCTCATCAGTCGACTGCTGCCAAAGCCCATTAATGCCAAATTTTGTTACTCTATCCTAACGGCTACATTCGTTGTATTTCCCACATTGATTTCTGTGGTTATTTCACACAGTGCTGCTTGTCTGTTAGCACTGACATCTCTATGCAAACACTGCTGCTCTCTGTAATTTAAGTGAACAATGTTGGTCACAGCGTTGTCCGTGGTGAAGGGTAATGCCTGAAATTTGGTATTCTCGCCACACTCTTGACACTGTGGATCTCAGAACATTGAATTCCCTAATGATTTCCAAAATGGAATGTCCCATGCATCCAGCTCTGACTGCTATCCCACATTTTAAGTCTGTCAATGTCGTGCAAAGCCACAATCACATCGGAAACCTTTTTATGTGAATCACCCGAGTAAAAATCACAGCTCCACCATTGCACTTCCCTCTTATACCTTGTGTATGTGATACTACCACTACCTGCATATGCGAATGTAGCTATCCCATTACGTTGCATACCAAACGGTACCACCATCTGCATATGTGGATGTAGCTATCTCATCACTTTTGCTTACCATTTGGTATGCCAAAGTAATGGGGTAGCTACATTCAAATGTGCAGATGGTGGTAGTTTGGTGATAGTATCATGTACACAAGACTTGTCATCTGAGCTCTTTATATTCACACAGGTGGTTCTCTTTTCCCCAAATAAAAAAAGGAAATTAAAGAATTTTCCAATCTCTGCTCAACTTAAGCAAGCTTCTGTGTCTTTAAATTCTCATCACAAAACACACACACACACACACACACACAGAATTACGAGCTTTCGCAATTGGCAGTTGCTTCGTCAGGAAAGAGGGAAGGAGAGGGAAAAATGAAAGGATGCTTGTGTCTGTGTATGTGCGGATGGATGGATGTGTGTGTGTGTGTGTGTGTGTGTGTGTGTGTGTGCGTGCGAATGTACACCTATCCTTTTTTTCCCCTAAGGGAAGTCTTTCCGCTCCCGGGATTGGAATAACTCCTTACCCTCTCCCTTAAAACCCACATCCTTTCATTTTTCCCTCTCCTTCCCTCTTTCCTGATGAAGCAACTGCCAGTTGCGAAAGCTCGTAATTCTGTGTGTGTGTTTGTGTGTTTTGTTCATGTGCCTGTCTGCCGGCGCTTTCCCGCTTGGTAAGTCTTGGAATCTTTGTTTTTAATATATTTTTCCCATGTGGAAGTTTCTTTCTATTTTATATATATATATATACTTTCTCCTTTTTTCAACTAGTTGCAGTAACACAGTCAAATGCCTTTGACAGATCACAGAATATGCTGATAGTCTCCTATTTATAGTTAAATAAATTTAGCAGATTCTCATTTAGTACATGGCCTTCTCAACATCTCAGTCCTTTAGAAATCTAAACTGAGACCGTGAAAATCAGTTATTTGTAAGAACATTGTTAAGAACACTGACTCATTGACATTACAAAATGCATCAAAAATACAGACATTTAGTTGCCAAATGCAGCTGAACACACATCACAACATTAGGAAAAACAGAACAACAATATGTTTATCGTTGAAGAAAATCAGAGACATAAGACACTGAACTAAACCATATATGACATGTTTGAAAGCTGAACAGATTGAACAGTTTAGCAAGGTGACTAAGAACAAACCACACTAGGGAACAGTGCCATCAATACTGTTTGTACCACACATAGCAACATGACTGTACAGTTCATCAGTTTTATTATTGTGCCACACAGTGTGTCGATCAGATGATTCAATATATATGTAAGAACTATATTACAACCATGTAGAACTAAATTATTTTGATGATGTGATTATGATTATACAAACAACATCCTAGTGTGGTCAACAGAACAGGCATTGATACCCGAGTGCCATTCAAATTCGTGATTTTCGGCAGAAGTTTTCAATGGGTGAAGATTCATCTTATAGTTATACATGACCATGTGACCCCCAACAACAGATACATTGTGTTCACAGCAATACATGACCATGTGACCGCAACAAGACATACATTATGTACACAACAAGGACTTATCCACTGGAGATAGCAACTCACCATAGTTGCAGTAATAAAGATAAAGTATAGGGAAGCATGCTGCAAGGGCACTACAGAGGCACTCTATAAAATAAGCAATAACTTCACTGCGAGAATACTGCACTAAGAAATTTAACAGAAGTGTTCTATTTTCAGTGCTGAATACACACAATCCAAGTACAAGCTGGAAATTAGTAGTGCTTATTGAATATACTAATAACTGCACATAGTACTTAATCAAAAATCTAGAAACTTTAAAACTGATGTCATAGTTCCTGATAAGTATAGAGCATTTGAAAATGAATATATGGGTTTTAAGGCTTTCTAGCAGGAGTTGACAGATGTGAAAATTACTGAACAATCAGTTTAATAACCCACAGCTGCATAATACTAACACGAATTATTTACAGACAAATGGAAAAACTAGTAGAAGCTGACCTCGGGGAAGATCAGTTTGGATTCCATAGAAATACTGGAACACGTGAGGCAATACTGACCTTACGACTTATCTTAGAAAAAAGATTAAGGAAAGGCAAACCTACGTTCCTAGCATTTGTAGACTTAGAGAAAGCTTTTGACAATGTTGACTGGAATACTCTCTTTCAAATTCTAAAGGTGGCAGGGGTAAAATACAGGGAGAGAAAGGCTATTTACAATTTGTACAGAAACCAGATCGAAGTTATAAGAGTCGAGGGACATGATAGGGAAGCAGTAGTTGGGAAGGGAGTGAGACAGGGTTGTAGCCTCTCCCCGATGTTATCTGTATATTGAGCAAGCAGTGAAGGAAACAAAAGAAAAATTCGGAGTAGGTATTAAAATCCATGGAGAAGAAATAAAAACTTTGAGATTCATCAATGACATTGTAATTCTGTCAGAGACAGCAAAGGACTTGGAAGAGCAGTTGAATGGAATGGACAGTGTCTTGAGAGGAGGATATAAGATGAACATCAACAAAAGCAAAACGAGGATAACGGAATGTAGTCGAATTATGTCGGTGATGCTGAGGGAATTAGATTAGGAAATGACACATTTAAAGTAGTAAAGGAGTTTTGCTATTTGGGGAGCAAAATAACTGATGATGGTCGAAGTAGAGAGGATATAAAATGTAGACTGGCAATGGCAAGGAAAGCGTTTCTGAAGAAGAGAAATTTGTTAACATCGAGTATAGATTTAATGGTCAGGAAGTCATTTCTGAAAGTATTTGTATGGAGTGTAGCCATGTATGGAAGTGAAACATGGATGATAAATAGTTTGGACAAGAAGAGAATAGAAGCTTTCGAAATGTGGTGCTACAGAAGAATGCTGAAGATTAGATGGGTAGATCATATAACTAATGAGGAAGTATTGAATAGGATTGGGGAGAAGAGAAGTTTGTGGCACAACTTGACCAGAAGAAGGGATCGGTTGGTAAGAGATATTCTGAGGCATCAAGGGATCACCAATTTAGTATTGGAGGGCTGCGTGGAGGGTAAAAATCATAAAGGGAGACCAAGAGATGAATACACTAAGCAGATTCAGAAGGATGTAGGTTGCAGTAGGTACTGGGAGATGAAGCTTGCACAGGATAGAGTAGCTTGGAGAGCTGCATCAAACCAGTCTCAGGACTGAAGACAACAACAACAGCAGAAGTTGTTACCAAACCTTGAACTGTGTGCCTGAAGCAATTGTTGCAATGATGCTGTGTTTAAAATCTGGTGCATCAGCTAGTAATGAAGGCAAATCCCCATGACCCTTTATGAAACGCCAAAGGTAAAAATCTTATGGCATCAGATCATCTGTGAACTTGGAGGTCAAGCAAAACAAGCTCTGTCTTTCAGCCCCTTGTGACCAATCCAGTGGCTGGGTACATCATCGGCTAACTGATCACATACTGAATTATGCCAGTGATAAGGCACACTATCTTGCTGCTAAATGAAGTTCTGCAGTCCAGCTTCTTCCAATTGAAGAAAGAGTCACAGTTCTAGCACCTCATGATAAGAAACACCAGTTACATTTGATTCACCAAAAAAAAAGGCCATTACACTTTCCACCGCGATATGCCACAAAAAGCATTCAATTTAGCGGAGTGTTATTGCAACTGCACCATCTTGTGGGGATTGGCTGTGACCCTAGATGCACACATTGTGTGTGTTCACATTTCCACTACAGTAAAATGTC
This sequence comes from Schistocerca gregaria, assembly GCF_023897955.1. Taxonomy (NCBI): domain Eukaryota; kingdom Metazoa; phylum Arthropoda; class Insecta; order Orthoptera; family Acrididae; genus Schistocerca; species Schistocerca gregaria. The sequence continues at coordinate 545,809,073 of NC_064921.1, forward strand.
AATGAAGAAGATACGATCCAGAAAATCTTCATTGTTATGCAGCAACAGTTTTTTTGCAAAGTTGTCACATAAACTGCAGACTGTAGGGTTTAGAGCTTGTACCAACTGCAGATGGTAAGTACGTAGCTGTAAGCATGTTCTTGAAGGTCTCCACACAGACCTCACTGGAACTGCCAATCCATGATAAGCATTCTGAACTGATTTCTTGGGGCTATGCATGAAAGACTCTCACTTGTTCAACAAATTCTTCAGCTACTCTAGGTTGTTCCATACTCTTCATGCCAACAAAACAGTTTTGATTGCCCTTTCATTTGCTGTATTATTAATAGTTGTAAGTTGAATATCATAGTATTACAAAGTCTTAAAACATGTAATTTCATTTTGAAGCACCATGCGTAACAACATAAACTTACACTTAAAGCACTGAAAAAATATGCGATACATTGATCTGACAAACTCGGCGGCATGTTCCAGAAGCCCCAATACACATACAAAAAGAAAAAAACGAAATGTGATGACCATCTGCTTAATAGCACATTGTTTCACCTTTGGATGATGATGATGATGATGATGATGGTTTTGTGGGGCACTCTACTACACAGTCCAATATAGCCACTATCAAGAGTGATGATGATGATGATGATGATGATGATGATGATGATGACAACACAAACACTCAGTCTTTCACCTTCGGAATGCAATACATCAGAAATCCTGCATGGCATAGATTCGACAAGTCCTTAGTAGGTTTTGTGAAGTATGTGGCACCAGATGTCAACACACAGGTCATTTAATTCCCATGCACTCTAGGTAGATAGTTTGCGAGTGCAGAGTTCACGCCCAACAGCATCTGATGTGTGTTTCACCGAGTTCAGATTAGCTGAATTTTGTGCCCAAGACAGCAATGCGAGTTTGCTATCATGCTCCGCAAACCAATGCAGCACAATTCCCTGCCTTTTGACAAGGACAACTGTCAGACGCCGCAATCAGCAAATGGGAAGACATCAATCTGGAAGTATGCAGGTGATCTGCAATAACGTGCACATGTCCCACAGCAGTCTGGTGCCTTTGATTACCACCACAGGCCCACGGAAGCCCAAGTGAATGTCCTCCATGTCCCCACCAGCTTGTGTCCATGGTACAGTGTAGAATTTTAAGCAGCCATTCGCTTGGATGACAATGTATACAGACCCAATCACTGACCTGGTGAAACAAGAAGCATAATACATCCAACCAACCCACACATTTCCACAACCCAGTCTGCAATACTGTGTGTCCACTGCAATCATAATTAACACTGTCATTACATCAAAATGGGAATACACAGGAGTCACCTGTCACAGAGCCCACCCGTGTTCAGCAATGTGTGCTGAACAGTGTGCACTGAAACACATGTGCCAACATCGGCATTGTACTCCTCTGAAGTTCTGCCACACTTTGTGCCAATCATGCTTTACACAGTGGACAAGTTCTTGACCTCCACAATGTGTGATGAGGTGTGGACGTCCAACACCTTTGCACCTCTTGTGGCTTCCCTGTCCTCCAACCACTTTCCATAGATGCTCATGAGTGTACCACATGGAGAGCCAACCAGTTTCACGACTTTTTGAATGTTCACTTCTAGGTGCTGTATCACAATAACCTCCACTTTCTCAAAGCTGCATACATCAGTTGATTTCTCCAAATTTGTGGTCTATATCCTTCCTATAGCTCACCTGCAAACTCATGAGTGAGTCCCTCACTCTGAACACGCAGCTATATCATAAGGCACTTCCATCAACTGTTTCACGATGTTCGTACTGGTCCAGACTCAGGGAAGCCTTTAAATCTGTGGTGATGCAGTGTTAAGATACACCTGGGCAGCATTTATTTTTAGATAAATGTGTTAACACCATATAGAATACAGAAGACAGTTGCCTTCTTCCGAAACACAACATTATGTAGTAAATCATATTAAAGTAGGAACAGAAGTCATGATTCACATATCTGCGACAAATACATCCGCATTCATCTTCTATCTCCTCCTAAATTGGTGTATATATTCTGATAGAATTTTGAACACCATACAGTGCAACTATTCTGAATGATTTAAGGTTTATTCTTACTTTGTGTTTCTACTAGGAAGCAGAAGTTTGCTTTGAAGGGCTGCATTAATACGTAACAATTTTTACTACGTGAGGAGTGTTTAGAAAGTAACGATGAATTTGTAATTTTGTGTGTTTCATTAGGCTGGCTTGCATCACTTTTTTGTAATTGTGTTGGTAAACATGTCTGAAAAGTATCTGTACAATGGGAGACATACTGGATATTTAAATCTATTGTCAGCTGTCAAGAAGGTATTAGTAGTATTAGCAATACCTTATTTTGCATGAAAATGGACAAGACAATTTGTATTAAATTTTGTTATAGGAATGGAATAAAGTGCATTAGAGTTTCAGAGACATTAAATATAGCTTTTGGTGAGTCTTCTGTGAATAAAACAAGGGTTTAAATGTGATTTACATTGCTTTGAAGAAGGCCTTGAGGGCACTGAAAGTGATGAGTGCCCTGGATGCCCAACATATCAACCGATGGAATCACTGAAAACGAGAAAGAAACTACTACGAAAGATCGCCAAATCACAGTCATAGATGCCAGTGATAATGTTGGTATGTCAACTGGTTCATGCCATGAAACTGTTATGGATAAATTTGTTCCAAAGTTGTTAGATTTGTACAAAAATTGCAGTGAATGGAAGTTGTCCTGGAGTCACCACATGAAGTCAACAGTAATATATAGAGCTACTGAAACGAGTCACAATAGGTAACAAAATGCGAGATGACGGGTATGACACTGAAAGCAAGGAACTATCATCCCTTGATTGCCAAGACTGGAAAAAACTTGACAAGTATGGTCAAGTGTGAAGATTATGCTCACAGTGTGCTTCAATTTTAATGTTGTAGTGTAGAATGAGTTCTTGCCGCAATGTGAAATGAACAACAAAGAGTACTACTTACAGGTTCAATGTAGTTTGCCTGAAACAATCCAAAAAAAAATTCTGGATTTTTACGGAGGAATTAAGGCTTTTGCACCACGATAATGCACCTGCTCACATTTCATTACATGTTGGTTGGCTGGTTAGTTGGATAATTAAAGGGACCAATCTACAAGGTTATCCTCAAAGAGACAGGTCTACACAACTGTAGATCAGAGATAGCCTACTGTGCAAACCCCAGGGGAAGAAAACCTCAAGGTCTACAAAACGTCAGTGAAGAAAGGGAGACACAGCAAGAAAGGCAGGCAAGGTGCCCCATCTAGGGAGCAGCTGGAAGCCCCTGACAGCAGAGTTCAATGAGGGATGCGATTAAAGATGGCATGGATATGACACCGACAATACAATGATAGGTGATTGATCATTTGGTTGTGGATACGGTCCAGCCCTGGGGCTGTATCAGGGCAGTGACTGACGAATGCCAATCTCTGAATGGAGCATTATATGGGTCCAGGTGGTGTATAGTGATAGGTAACTGCTTTCGCTCCACCCACTGTTTTAGGACACGAAAGGCTGATTGATAATTCTCAGACACTGAGACTTGAGCATAATGCAAAGCGTTTGGCAACAGCATCTGGGTCAGTGTAGACATTCAAGGTAATACCAGGTACACCTGCAGGTGTCTGGCATCTATAGAGATGATCTTTGCTCAAACATGTGAAGGGAAGGTATGTGGTCTCATGGTTGAAACATACTGTTCCCAGTGTTCTTGCTTCTGTCATTTTATTAGGTGGTGGACCCAGGCAAGTGCTCTGCTGACTGAGCTACCTAAGCACGACACATAACCTGTCCTCACAGCTTTACTTCCGCCAGTACTTCATCTCCTACATTCCAAACTTCAAAGATGTGAACCTTGCAAAACTAGCACTCCTAGAAGGAAGGATATTGCGGGGACATGATTTAGTCACAGCCTGGGAGATGTTTACAGAATGACATTTTCACTCTGCAGTGGAGTATGCACTAATATGAAACAACCTGGCAGATTATTAAAGCTGTGAGGATGGCCGTGAGTCATGCTTGGGTAGCTCTGTCAGTGGTGCACTTGCCCACAAAAGGCAAAGATCCTGAGTTCAAGTCTAGGTACGGTACACAGTTTTAATCGGCCAGGAAGTTTCATTGTTTTACATGCTAGTTTCAATTGATTGTACTATTTCTTGGCTTCTTGGTTAAGTTACTTTGTCCAGAGTCTATTAGTTTCCTCTCTCTCTGGAAAACAGTGCATTCTGGTGAACACAGAGAAAGGCGATTTCCACACTTGATACAGATGAGGGCAGAGGGGGGGGGGGGGATGCACAAGAAACATTCACATGCAGTACCAGTTTACAATCTCTTCAGATGGGGCTATTGCTGCAACACAGGGTCATGTGCCCACTGAATTTCAAACATTTGAAGCACCGCATGGGTGGGGGAGATGGAGACTCCTATAGTTTCACAAGGCATCAGCATACCTTCACCTTCACCTTTAACCTCAAGGGCCTAGATGAAGGCACCAGTAGCGACCATACTGTTTTTAACCCCCTATGTACAAGATGGATCAAGTGCACACCCTGCCACTCCAAGTTGGCACGTCACTAATTATCAGATTGCAGTAACAGGTCTCTGTTGTAAATGATGCCCTGAACCATATTTAGAATATTATGGAGAGTGACAGTCATGCATATGTCACCGAGGTGGTTACATGCGAGTAGCATTTGTGACTGGCAGGGGATGCCGTTTTGAACCACTTTTCATTTTTAAGATGGCTACCACTTTCCCAAACCTGTCTTCTGAGTTTACCACAAAGAGTAACAGCTTTGTGGCCAAGAAGGAATCCCATCAATTTCTGGGCAAACTAAGTATTGGGGGAAGTATTTTTCTGGTTGCCACTTAGCCCTACGTTCCTCGCATGGCATATCCATGGAAGGGAAGATTTTTAGGGTCATCTCTCTCTGCATTAAAAGAGGATTTTCCTTCCCCAGTGACTGATGGAGCCATATGTGATACTGACAGCAACAGGAACTGAAGTACTTTACTAGAAGCACAAATATTTGCCCTCTGATTTCAGTACTAAAGCAGCAGCCAAAGTACTGGATGGGGAGCAGCAGCAGCACCACCACCACCACCACCACCACCACCAAAAAATCTAGAAGTAGTAATAGTATTAGTAGTAGTAGTAGTAGTAGTAGTAGCAGCAGCAAGTAGGTAGGTAATAATCATAGTCTTAGATAATAGTGACACTAACCTGGCCAAACAACAATGTCAGGTATACGGGCAAATTTTCCAGCTCTCAGGACATAAATATCATGAAGAGTGTGCCCATGAGCTCTTATCAAACGATCCACGTCTTCTGTAGAGTGACTGATACCTAATTCTTGAATTTCTGAAAGAAATGCTGAAAAAATGCAAGGATTTAATTGCATTAAAAAGTCTACTGTTCATATCAAAATACATTACTGTAAGAAAATTAAAAACTTAGAAAATAATAAATGAATCTAAAAGTGGCTAAAGAAGAGCACGTTAATAAAAATGAATAAAAATTGTTTCCTAAATGGAAGAATCAGCTAGACCAACAGCATTTTATATCCTTATTCTATGAAATGTGCATCATAATTTCAACATAGACATTACTGTTCTTTTGGTGCTTTTGGCCAAGTTAAATTTGCTGAATTCTGTAATCACTTAAATCTATTTTATCCACATACAGCCCTTTGATAATTTCTTACTTCAAATAAATAACACACAGTAGTCATGGTACAGAAAACCTGCCACTGTGTATGCTACATAATGGAACAACAAACCAATCATAATTGCTACCATTTCACCACTGTTTTCATCTGCAAACTGCCAATATATGTACCTAAATTTTATCACACTAAACATTATTACTTTGATAAAACTGTATCTAAAAGAAGAACACATTTCCATAATTTTTGAAAAACTTATTGGTGAAAGTGCATTTAAATATTACGTAAAGGCAGGTTACCAAGAGTTTTTAATACAAAATCAACTGAAATAAACATAAGACGAAACAATGCAATAAATAGCTTTTATTTTATGTTCCTTTGGTTTATAGTTTCACACCTATACAGCAAATTTAATCCACACTTGATAAAGTGAACAGTGATGACATTACATTGATATCACTTACTAGTTAGTTAATTTGAGACTAACAATACTGATCTAAATTCTTGTTGTGTGTGTTTCAGTTTTTTCCTTATTTCTGCACAAATGCATTATTACCCTCAGTGTCCTTTGCGCACTAAAAGTAAATGTCATTTAGGGTTTTCTATCAGATGTTGTTTATGAGTAATTGGAATTTCATTGGTTCCTATGTATTTCTGGTACAGTTCAACCAACTCTACCACACCAAAGGAGCTCCAAAAATAACACTTGTCACGCATCTTCTTGTCTCAGCTTTGCAGCAATTTTACTTTATGCAACAAGAATTATTCTGCAAAATGAAGCAGAAGGAATCAGACAAAACATATTCTCATTCGTTCATTCATTCTCCAATCTCAATACTCCTGACTCGACAATGAAGATTGTTTACACTGCCAGATACCCAGCACCTGTGCTGAGAATTGGAAAGACTTATTCAGGAAACATGAACTCATGATGAAACTGGGAGTAACCATGCATTATCACCACATATGCTGAAAACCTGAATATCTTCACAAACTAATGTTTACATAGTACTTTTGCACTGAAGGGTGGTAGTACTAATTTGTGTTTTCTGTTGTGCATTTTGGTAATCATATATTAAGGTTTCTCACTGTTGTAAAGGTACTTTTTCTGAAACAAAAGGTAATGAATGTATAAAACTGAATACATCACATCACAACCACATTATTACTCTATAACAAGGCATTGGAGACCACAAGCCCTTTACACAAAATATACAGATAATATCCCTGAATAAACACCAACATTTTGCCACTGGAGTTTGACAATCACATTATATACATATCAGATACACACCTCCTAAAAGGATGCTAACCACACCTCCTCTTATAGCACTCTATTGATCTCAACCAAATCCAGTAAACCTACTGAGATTGTCTCAAAAGATATACTGTGGAGGAACAAACCACACAGCTTGCATATTTAGGGCGGAGAGGAACAAGGTTGGTAAAGACCATCATCTTGGCTGTGCAGGTAGCATGGAATTGATTTGAAAGAGGATGCACACTGCCATGTATAGAATGTGTGTAGGGCAACATGGAGAGGGCGGGGGGAGGCGGCGGGGGGAGGCGGCGAGTGGAGGCGGCGAGTGGAGGCGGCGAGGGGAGGCGGCGAGGGGAGGCGGCGAGGGGAGGCGGGGAGGGGAGGCGGGGAGGGGAGGCGGGGAGGGGAGGCGGGGAGGGGAGGCGGGTAGTGGAGGAGGGGAGGCGGGGAGGGGAGGCGGGGGGAGGCGGGGGGGAGGCGGGGGAAAGGCGGTGAGTGGAGGGGAGGCGGGGAGGGGAGGGGAAGCGGGGAGGGGAGGGTAGGCGGGGAGGGGAGGGTAGGCGGGGAGGGGAGGGGAGGCGGGGAGGGGAGGGGAGGCGGGGAGGGGAGGGGAGGCGGGGAGGGGAGGTGGGGAGGGCTACGGCGAGGGGAGGGGAGGTGGGGAGGGCTACGGCGAGGGGAGGGGAGGGCAGGGCTACGGCGACGAGAGGGGAGGGGAGGGGGAGGGCTACGGCGACGAGAGGGGAGGGCTACTGCGAAGGGAGGGGGAGGGCTACGGCGAGGGGAGGGCTACTGCGAAGGGAGGGGGAGGGCTACGGCGAGGGGGAGGGCTACTGCGAAGGGAGGGGGAGGGCTACGGCGAGGGGAGGGCTACGGCGAGGGGAGGGCTACGGCGAGGGGAGGGCTACGGCGAGGGGAGGGCTACGGCGAGGGGAGGGCTACGGCGAGGGGAGGGCTACGGCGAGGGGAGGGCTACGGCGAGGGGAGGGCTACGGCGAGGGGAGGGCTACGGCGAGGGGAGGGCTACGGCGAGGGGAGGGGAGGGCTACGGCGAGGGGAGGGGAGGGCTACGGCGAGGGGAGGGGAGGGCTACGGCGAGGGGAGGGGAGGGCTACGGCGAGGGGAGGGGAGGGCTACGGCGAGGGGAGGGGAGGGCTACGGCGAGGGGAGGGGAGGGCTACGGCGAGGGGAGGGGAGGGCTACGGCGAGGGGAGGGGAGGGCTACGGCGAGGGGAGGGGAGGGCTACGGCGAGGGGAGGGGAGGGCTACGGCGAGGGGAGGGGAGGGCTACGGCGAGGGGAGGGGAGGGCTACGGCGAGGGGAGGGGAGGGCTACGGCGAGGGGAGGGGAGGGCTACGGCGAGGGGAGGGGAGGGCTACGGCGAGGGGAGGGGAGGGCTACGGCGAGGGGAGGGGAGGGCTACGGCGAGGGGAGGGGAGGGCTACGGCGAGGGGAGGGGAGGGCTACGGCGAGGGGAGGGGAGGCAGATGGCGAGGGGAGGGGAGGCAGACGGCGAGGGAATGCGGACGGCGAGGGGAGGGGAGGTGGACGGCGAGGGGAGGGGAGGTGGACGGCGAGGGGAGGGGGGGGTGGACGGCGAAGGGAGGGGAGGTGGACGGCGAGGGGAGGGGAGGTGGACGGCGAGGGGAGGGGGAGGGGGAGGGTGATGCGAACGGCGAGTGTTTGGGGAGGGGGAGGGGGACGGCGAGGGGAGGGGGAGGGGGAGGGGGTGGCGGACGGCGAGGGGAGGGGGAGGTGGACGGAGGACAAGGGGACGGGGAGGGGAGGGCACGGGGAGGGGAGGGCACGGTGAGGGGACGGGGCGTGGAGGGGCGGCGGGGGAGGAAAGGTGACGTGGAGGGGAGGAAAGGGGGCGGCGGTGACATGGAGGGGAGGGGGCGGCGGTGACAGAGTGGGGGCGGCGGTGACATGGAGGGGAGGGGGCGGCGGTGACAGAGTGGGGGCGGCGGTGACATGGAGGGGAGGGGGGCGGCGGTGACAGAGTGGGGGCGGCAGTGACAGAGGGGGGGCGGCGGTGACAGAGGGAGGGCGGCGGTGACAGAGGGGGGGAAGGGGACCGCGGGGACAGAGAGGGGAAGGGGACCGCGGGGACAGAGAGGGGAAGGGGACCGCGGGGACAGAGAGGGGAAGGGGACCGCGGGGACAGAGAGGGGAAGGGGACCGCGGGGACAGAGAGGGGAAGGGGACCGCGGGGACAGAGGGAGGACCGCGGGGACAGATGGGAGGACCGCGGGGACAGATGGGAGGACCGCGGGGACAGATGGGAGGACCGCGGGGACAGATGGGAGGACCGCGGGGACAGATGGGAGGACCGCGGGGACAGATGGGAGGACCGCGGGGACAGATGGGAGGACCGCGGGGACAGATGGGAGGACCGCGGGGACAGATGGGAGGACCGCGGGGACAGATGGGAGGACCGCGGGGACAGATGGGAGGACCGCGGGGACAGATGGGAGGACCGCGGGGACAGATGGGAGGACCGCGGGGACAGATGGGAGGACCGCGGGGACAGATGGGAGGACCGCGGGGACAGATGGGAGGACCGCGGGGACAGATGGGAGGACCGCGGGGACAGATGGGAGGACCGCGGGGACAGATGGGAGGACCGCGGGGACAGATGGGAGGACCGCGGGGACAGATGGGAGGACCGCGGGGACAGATGGGAGGACCGCGGGGACAGATGGGAGGACCGCGGGGACAGATGGGAGGACCGCGGGGACAGATGGGAGGACCGCGGGGACAGATGGGAGGAGGATGCCGCCATCACTGGAGGGGGGACTGGCGTGTCCCTCCCCCCAATATTTTTTTGAAAGCAGTATAATTTTTTTTTACTCTTACTTGACAAAAAAGACACTGTTGAATGCATATATCCAGTCTTAACTAATTATACATATAATAGTTCTTGTGCAGTAATAATTAGTGGTTTGCAGAATTTACTCTAGATCCAGTAAATCGAAAACGTTTGTATTATTCACCATGAAGACAATATTCCAAGTTTTAATGAACTGTGTCAGTATGACAACGAGTGGTGATGAGCAGGTTAGGTAAGCAGAAATCTGCTTGATTTTGTAAGCATGCTGCAAAATTCCAAGTACCGTCAAAAATTCCACTCATCAATTAAGAATACTGTTTTCAAACACAAAAGCAAAAGACAACTTTACATGTACTATTGAAGAAGTGCTGAAGGACCTATCAGTGATGTTGCCAAGATCAACCTTTATGTCCCAGTAGACAGCTCTACTGACGGTTTTGAACAAAAAAATCCTCTGACTCACAAGACAGTGGGAACTTAACAGAAATGGGGTATGAAGGAGGCATTGGCCCAAGTGTTCTTTGACGCTGACAAAACATATCTTGGTTTCATAATGAGGAAAGAAGTAACTGAGCTTCTGGAAGTCTTGAAAATAACAGTCTCAGGACTTTATTCATTGCTTCAGTATGTAATTGTGGGTCTTAACAAACTCAGGACGAATGAAAATTTTTCTTCCTTACACGAAGATACGATATTATATCTGAGCGTGGCTTACAACAGCTCCAACTTCCAAGGGTGCAAGTTCCTAATTGGCTGTCTGGGGGCATGGATCCACATGAATTTCTTTTGCTTGAAAAGCTTTACAGGCAGGAATATTTTGAAGTCATTGATATGACATCCAACACTCGACCTGGCATGAAGAAACAGGTTTCCTTCGGAAAAGTGCTGCTGAAGAAGAGAGGACATGTTGTGGTAGCTTCATACCTGGAAACTGATGCTCAAACTTCAATAACAGAACTTTAACTCTTTCATTTATGAAACAACATTTAATGCCTGAAAGACACAAAATACATTTTTGTTTCTATGAAAAAGGAAGTACAAGAATTATTATCTAATATTGGAGCACTGGTAGGACTCCTGCTTGTGTCCCCAGCTCCAAGCTGCAATCAGAAAGCTGTTTTATTGCTCTATGATGACTGTTTATCTGTCTGCATTCCACAATGATACAGCAGAGGCCAAATCAAGTAGTAGTTTGCAGTGGGTACAAGTTGCTGTTGTTGGATCAAATAGACTTCAGAAATGTTGCTAGAATATTTATATCCAATTTTGGAAACAAAAGAAATGTATGTAGATTGCTATAGGATTAAGTTTATAAGCTTATCTTACCTTATGTTCTTGACAACTTATTTAATAATCATTTCTGTCTTTTTGACTACTTACATATTTATTCACAATTTTCACAGGTTTCCATTTGTGTTTTTAAATGTATGTTTGAAAAATAAACTAAATAACATCATGTATGTAATAGGTAACTTTTTTAATCAAGCCGATTTTAGTTTGGAAAACCATTCAATGTGAAAGTTTCACAGTTGTTTATAGTATAATACATAATAATCATACACATACTATTGATAAATTTAAGTATTACTATAACTTTTCCATATTTGGTAATCTCAAATTATGTTGGTAAATTGGCATGTGGCATGCTTTAGGTGTTTTAAATGTCTCTGAAATAAATGGTCTGAACCATTCAGAAGGCTCGCAAATTTTTTCCAACTTTGTTCATGGTATATTGCGTTTGGACCCCTTGTCATGTATACTTTACCTATTGAGTCCCTGCCCTCTCCCCCCTCCCTCCCCCAATAATTTAGTGCTGATGACATCTGTGGTGGAGAGAGAGAGAGAGAGAGAGAGAGAGAGAGAGAGAGAGAGAGAGAGAGAGAGAGAGAGATATGGGTATAATATATGTGTCACATGTGTATGTTCCTGTCTGTCTTAGCATGTATGTTTGTGAAGTAAGACCCACCATGTGTCGGAGTGGGGTAGGAAGTGAAGATGGAGTAGCTTAGAAGGTGGACAGAGAGAGTGCGGCCGACAAGAAGAACAAAGACAGGGCAGACACACTGACATACATGCATAAATAGCTCACTGTTGTTATATATATTGGCAAAGACATCCCTGATGTAAACAGTCAGCTTCTCATTAGTTCATTGATTTTACATCCCAATGATAGTTGTATTATTGCTGTCCAGCAAAGCTCTGCAGCCCAATGCAATAGTGGTCCCATAGCTACTGATACCAGCTTCAACCATGAGTACTCATTGGTCTATCAACAATATCAAAATACATAGCCACTGCTTAGAAAAATCATGCAGTTAGCCATCATACATATGGCATCTACTGTGATTAGCCAATTCTAGTTGTGTTAGCTGAATACATTGTTGAGATGTTAACAGCTTTAAACATGCAAAGAAGTATTATATTGTGGGGATAAGTATCACCTGGGTCACATAGATATAACTGTGGAGTTCAAAAACAGCTGGTAAAACCTGATACCTAGGCTGCTCTACATGACTGCCATGTAGTGGGTAGTTTTGAGTCATCAGGGGTCTGACTGGTTTGATGTGGTCCACCACGAATTCCTCTCCTGTGCCAACCTTTCCATCTCAGAAAAGCAATTGCACCCTTTGTTCTCAATTACTTGCTGAATATATTCCAACCTCTGCCTTCCTCTACAGTTTTCACCCTGTGCAGCTCCTTCTAGCACTGTTGAAGTTATTCCCTGATGCCTAACAGATGTCCTATCAACCTGTCCCTTCTTCTGGTCAGTGTTTTCCATATATTCCTCTCATTGCCGATTCTGCAGAGAACCTCCTTATTCCCTACCTTATACGTCCACCTAATTTTCAACATTTTTCTGTAGCTTAACATCTCAAAGACTTAGATTCTTTGCTGTTCTGGTTTTCCCACAGTCCATGTCCCACTACCATATAATGCTGTGCTCAAATCAAACATCCTCAGAAATTTATTCCTCGTGTTAAGACCTATGTTTTCTACTAGCATGCTTCTCTTGGCCAGGAATGCCTTTTCCGCCAGTGCTGATCTGTGTTTTATGACCTCCTTGCTCCGTTCGTCACTGGTTATTCAATTGCCTAGGTAGCAGACTTCCTGAATTTTGTCTACTTCATGAACCCCAACTCTGATTTTAAATTTCTCACTGTTATCATATCTGCTATGTCTCATTACTTTCACTTTCTTTGATATACTCTCAATCCATATTCTGTACTCATTAGACTGTTCATTTCATTCACCACATCCTGCAATTCTTCTTCACTTTCACAGAGGATAGCAATGTCATCCAAAAATGGTAACATTGATATCCTTTCACCTTGAATTTTAAATCTTCTCTCGAACAATTCTTTTTTTTTTTTTTCTGTCATTGCTTCTTCGATGTATAGATTGAACAGCATGGACAAAAGACTACAATCCCTGTCTTACACCCTTTTTAATACCAGCACTTCACTCTTGGTCTTCCAGTCTCATTGTTCCCTCTTGTCTCTTGTACATACTGTATATTGCCATCTTTTCCCTATACTTTATCCATATTTTTCTCAGAATTTGAACATCTTGCACCATTTGATATTGTTGAACGCTTTTTCTTGGTCACCAAACCGTATGAATAGGTTATGATTTTTCTTCAGTCTTGATTCCTTGCCAACTGAAATGTCAGAGATGCCTCTCTGGTGCTTTTACCTTTTCTAAAGCCAAACTGATCACCACCTAACACATCACCAATTTTCTTTTCAATTCTTCTATATATTCTTCTTCTCAGTAACTTGGATGCATGAGCTGTTACAGTGACTGTGCGATAATTCTCACACTTATCACAACACTTGGGATATATACCTTAAAGATTTTCAAGAAGTAATAAATGAAATGCCACATAGCACTACACTACTACCTCCAGTTACTGTACTTAAAAATATTGAACCCCCAAACATAACCAGGTTATGTTTGGGGGTTCAATATTTTTAAGTACAGTAACTGGAGGTAGTAGTGTAGTGCTATGTGGCATTTCATTTATTACTTCTTGAAAATCTTTAAGGTATATATCCCAAGTGTTGTGTCTTTTGCCTGCATATAATCGGCCTAAAGTGCCTATGTCCTTCATAGATCGTTCTGCTGGATTTACGCTAGGTTTGTACTTAGATATGTAGACGGGTTTTATTTTGTGTTGTTTTAACGTGTTCTGCCATTGCACTGATTTGTATTGTGGGCCATTATCAGAAATTATTCGTTCCACTCGACCTACTTGTCTGAGAAAATCTTGTCTAAATGCTTTACTTATAGCAAGTCCTGTTGCTCGTTTTAATGGTGTCAAGGTAACATATTTAGAAGTAAGTTCCAAAACGACAAATATGAAAATGTATCCATTTTTGTGTGTGGGAGGGGCCCCATCAAATCTGTTGCAGCTATTTGTTTTAATCTTTTAGGGATTATTGGAAACATAGGTGGTTTGGTTTGGAAAGTGACGTGTTTAGCCCTCATACATTTTTTGCATTTGACTAATACTGTTCTAATTCGTCTTTCCATATTAGGAAAATGGCTTGTTTGTTTTATTTTTAAAAAGCATTTCTTTGGTCCAAAGTGGCTATTACTTAAATGTGTATACCATATGTACTTATTAATTAGTTCATCTGGGATATAAATTAACCATTCATTCGTTGCAACATTTCGTCTAACAAATAAATCATCGTTTTTTACGAGATAGTGCTGTCGAATGTCTGGAAAATCCTTACTTCTCCAATTGTGTTTGATTCCTAGTATTTCGGGATCCTTGTCCTGTTCTTTGCCTATGTTTTTCAATGCTGTCGTAATGTAGTTTTCGAAAGGTACTTGTTTCATATAGTACATTGTAAACTGGTCTTCTGCTGCTTCCGAACCTATGTTATTGGATGCACCCTGTGGACATCGTGATAAAGCATCTGCTAATACATTCGCTGGTCCTGGTATGTGTGTAATAGTGAAGTCAAATTCTTGTAGTATTAACATCCATCTGGCTAACCTCCCATGAGTTAGTTTGGCGGATAACAGAAATTCTAATGCTTTGTGGTCAGTATATACTTTTGTTTTTCTTCCGAATAGGAAGTATCGAAAACGTTGGAAGCCCCATACAATGGCCAATGCTTCCAGCTCCGTGACTGAATAGTTTTTCTCGCTTTTTGTGAGTACCCGACTGGCAAAGGCAATTGTTATATATGACCTTAGCCCTGCCTGTTCGTATTCTTGGAATAACACAACTCCTAAACCTGTTTTCACGCTATCAGTGGCCATACAAAAATTTTGTGTTAGATCAGGATGTGCTAAAATCGGTGCTGTTGTTAGTGCGTTTTTCACTTTTAAAAATTCTTCATTGGCTTGTTGATCCCATACCCATGGCGTGTTTTTGCCAGTCAATGCACATAGGCGTGGTGTTGCGAGAGAGTCGATCCAAATAATTTTTTTTATAGAATCCAGTGAGACCTAGAAATCCTCTGAGAGTTTTCTTATTATATGGAGTACAGAATTCTTTGATTGCCGTTAGTTTTTCTGGGTCGGGCATTACCCCTTTCTCGGAAATTATGTGTCCTACAAATTTGACCTCTCGCCTTCCAAATTTGGATTTTGATGTATTTACTGTGACCTCATGCTCTTTCATGATCTGTAAAAACTGATTTAATGTGTCGTGATGTTACCAAGAGGGTTCTGCTATAATCACATCATCAACACAACAAGTAATTTTTTTTTAAAATTTCAGGACTGAGTATAGTATTAAATCCCTTAATAAAGGCTGCTGATGATATGTTTAAGCCAAATGGCAGTCGTTTAAACTGGTAACATCTACCGAATACGATAAATGCTGTAAATTTTCTACATTCTGGGGAACACGCGATCTAGTG